>NC_143519.1:1497274-1817492 GCF_031878675.1 Megascapheus bottae
TCCCCTCTTCACCTCTGTCCTCCTCCTAGACATCTGTCCACTCCTCACCTCTGTCCTCCACTTAGACATCTGTCCACTCTCACCTCTGTCCTCCTCCTAGACATCTGTCACTCCTCACCTCTGTCCTCCTCCTCCTAGACATCTGTCCACTCCTCACCTCTGTCCTCCTCCACCTAGACATCTGTCCACTCCTCACCTCTGTCCTCCTCCACTTAGACATCTGTCCACTCCTCACCTCTGTCCTCCTCCTCCTAGACATCTGTCCCCTCTTCACCTCTGTCCTCCTCCTAGACATCTGTCCACTCCTCACCTCTGTCCTCACTTAGACATCTGTCCACTCCTCACCTCTGTCCTCCTCCTAGACATCTGTCCACTCCTCACCTCTGTCCTCCTCCTTCTAGACTTCTGTCCACTCCTCATCACTGTCCTCCTCCTAGACATCTGTCCACTCCTCACCTCTGTCCTCCACTTAGACATCTGTCCACTCCTCACCTCTGTCCTCCTCCTAGACATCTGTGCACTCCTCAACTCTGTCCTCCTTCACCTAGACATCTGTCCACTCCTCACCTCTGTCCTCCTCCTCCTAGACATCTGTCCACTCCTCACCTCTGTCCTCCTCCTCTTAGACATCTGTCCACTCCTCACCTCTGTCCTCCTCCTCCTAGACATCTGTCCACTCCTCACCTCTGTCCTCCTCCTTCTAGACATCTGTCCCCTCTTCACCTCTGTCCTCCTCCTAGACATCTGTCCACTCCTCACCTCTGTCCTCCACTTAGACATCTGTCCACTCCTTACCTCTGTCCTCCTCCTAGACATCTGTCCACTCCTCACCTCTGTCCTCCTCCTAGACATCTGTCCACTCCTCACCTCTGTCCTCCTCCTCTGTCACTCCTCACCTCTGTCCTCCTCCTAGACATCTGTCCACTCCTCACCTCTGTCCTCCTCCTAGACATCTGTCCACTCCTCACCTCTGTCCTACTCCTAGACATCTGTCCACTCCTCACCTCTGTCCTCAGCCTAGACATCTGTCCACTCCTCACCTCTGTCCTCCTCCTCCTAGACATCTGTCCACTCCTACCTCTGTAATCCTCCTAGACATCTGTCCACTTCTCACCTCTGTCCACCTCCTCCTAGACATCTGTCCACTCCTCACCTCTCTCCTCCTCCTAGACATCTGTCCACTCCTCACCTCTGTCCTCCTCCTAGACATCTGGCCACTCCTCACCTCTGTCCTCCTCCTAGACATCTGTCCACTCCTCACCTCTGTCCTCCTCCTCCTAGACATCTGTCCACTCCTACCTCTGTCCTCCTCCTAGACATCTGTCAACTTCTCACCTCTGTCCACCTCCTCCTAGACATCTGTCCACTCCTCACCTCTGTCCTCCTCCTAGACATCTGTCCACTCCTCACCTCTGTCCTCCTCCTAGACATCTGTCCACTCCTCATCTCTGTCCTCCTCCTCCTAGACATCTGTCCACTCCTCACCTCTGTCCTCCTCCTCCTAGACATCTGTTCCACTCCTCACCTCTGTCCTCCTCCTCCTAGACATCTGTCCACTCCTCACCTCTGTTCTCCTCCTAGACATCTGTCCACTCCTCACCTCTGTCCTCCTCCTCCTAGACATCTGTCCACTCCTCACCTCTGTCCTCCTCCTCCTAGACATCTGTCCACTCCTCACCTCTGTCCTCCTCCTCTTAGACATCTGTCCACTCCTCACCTCTGTCCTCCTCCTCCTAGACATCTGTCCACTCCTCACCTCTGTCCTCCTCCTTCTAGACATCTGTCCCCTCTTCACCTCTGTCCTCCTCCTAGACATCTGTCCACTCCTCACCTCTGTCCTCCACTTAGACATCTCTCCACACCTCACCTCTGTCCTCCTCCTAGACATCTGTCCACTCCTCACCTCTGTCCTCCTCCTAGACATCTGTCCACTCCTCACCTCTGTCCTCCTCCTCTTAGACAGCTGTCCACTCCTCAACTCTGTCCTCCTCCTAGACATCTGTCCACTCCTCACCTCTATCCTCCTCCTAGACATCTGTCCACTCCTCACCTCTGTCCTCCTCGTAGACATCTGTCCACTCCTCACCTCTGTCCTCCTCCTAGACATCTGTCCACTCCTCACCTCTGTCCTCCTCCTCCTAGACATCTGTGCACTCCTTACCTCTATTCTCCTCCTAGACATCTGTCCACTCCTCACCTCTGTCCTCCTCCTCCTAGACATCTGTCCACTCCTCACCTCTGTCCTCCTCCTCCTAGACATCTGTCCACTCCTCACATCTGTCCTCCTCTAGACATCTGTCCACTCCTCACCTCTGTCCTCCTCCTAGACATCTGTCCACTCCTCACCTCTGTTCTCCTCTAGACATCTGTCCACTGCTCACCTCTGTCCTCCTCCTCCTAGACATCTGCCCACTCCTCACCTCTGTCCTCCTCCTAGACATCTGTCCACTCCTCACCTCTGTCCTCCTCCTAGACATCTGTCCACTCCTCACCTCTGTCTCCTCCTCCTAGACATCTGTCCACTCCTCACCTCTGTCCTCCTCCTCCTAGACATCTGTCCACTCCTCACATCTGTCCTCCTCCTCCTAGACATCTGTCCACTCCTCACCTCTGTCCTCCTCCTAGACATCTGTCCACTCCTCACCTCTGTCCTCCTCCTAGACATCTGTCCACTCCTCACCTCTGTCCTCCTTCTCCTAGACATCTGTCCCACTCCTCACCTCTGTCCTCCTCCTAGACATCTGTCCATTCCTCACCTCTATCCTCCTGCTAGACATCTGTCCACTGCTCACCTCTGTCCTCCTCCTAGACATCTGTCCACTCCTCACCTCTGTCCTCCTCCTCCTAGACATCTGTCCACTCCTCACCTCTGTCCTCCTCCTAGACATCTGTCCACTCCTCACGTGTGTCTTCCTCCTCCTACACATCTGTCCACTCCTCACCTCTGTCCTCCTCCTAGACATCTGTCCACTCCTCACCTCTGTCCTCCTCCTAGACATCTGTCCACTACTCACCTCTGTCCTCCTCCTCCTAGACATCTGTCCACTGCCTCACCTCTGTCCTCCTCCTAGACATCTGTCCACTCCTCACCTCTGTCTCCTCCTAGACATCTGTCACTCCTCACCTCTGTCCTCCTCCTCCTAGACATCTGTCCACTCCTCACCTCTGTCCTCCTCCTAGACATCTGTCCACTCCTCACCTCTGTCTTCCTCCTAGACATCTGTCCACTCCTCACCTCTGTCCTCCTCCTCCTAGACATCTGTCCACTCCTCACCTCTGTCCTCCTCCTAGACATCTGTCCACTCCTCACCTCTGACCTCCTCCTAGACATCTGTCCCACTCCTCACCTCTGTCCTCCTCCTCCTAGTCATCTGTCCACTCCTCACCTCTATCCTCCTCCTCCTAGACATCTCTCCACTCCTCACCTCTGTCCTCCTCCTCCTAGACATCTGTCCACTCCTCACCTCTGTCCTCCTCCTAGACATCTGTCCACTCCTCACCTCTGTCCTCCTCCTAGACATCTGTCCACTCCTCACCTCTGTCCTCCTCCTAGACATCTGTCCACTCCTCACCTCTGTCCTCCTCCTAGACATCTGTCCACTCCTCACCTCTGTCCTCCTCCTCCTAGACATCTGTCCACTCCTCACCTCTGTCCTCCTCCTAGACATCTGTCCACTCCTCACCTCTGTCCTCCTCCTAGACATCTGTCCACTCCTCACCTCTGTCCTCCTCCTAGACATCTGTCCACTCCTCATCTCTGTCCTCCTCCTAGACATCTGTCCACTCCTCACCTCTGTCCTCCTCCTCCTAGACATCTGTCCACTCCTCACCTCTGTCCTCCTCCTAGACATCTGTCCACTCCTCACCTCTGTCCTCCTCCTAGACCATCTGTCACTCCTCACCTCTGTCCTCCTCCTAGACATCTGTCCACCTGCCTCACGCCTCTGTCCTCCTCCTCCTCTAGACATCTGTCCACTCCTCACCTCTGTCCTCCTCCTAGACATCTGTCCACTCCTCACCTCTGTCCTCCTCCTAGACATCTGTCCACTCCTCACCTCTGTCCTCCTCCTAGACATCTGTCCACTGCTCACCTCTGTCCTCCTCCTCCTAGACATCTGTCCACTCCTCACCTCTGTCTCCTCCTCCTAGACATCTGCCACTCCTCACCTCTGTCCTCCTCCTAGACATCTGTCCACTCCTCACCTCTGTCCTCCTCCTCCTAGACATCTGTCCACTCCTCACCTCTGTCCTCCTCCTCCTAGACATCTGTCCACTCCTCACCTCTGTCCTCCTCCTAGACATCTGCCACTCCTCACCTCTGTCCTCCTCCTAGACATCTGTCCACTCCTCACCTCTGTCCTCCTCCTCCTAGACATCTGTCCACTCCTCACCTCTGTCCTCCTCCTCCTAGACATCTGTCCACTCCTCACCTCTGTCCTCCTCCTAGACATTCTGTCCACTCCTCACCTCTGTCCTCCTCCTAGACATCTGTCCACTGCTCACCTCTGTCCTCCTCCTCCTAGACATCTGCCACTCCTCACCTCTGTCCTCCTCCTAGACATCTGTCCACTCCTCACCTCTGTCCTCCTCCTAGACATCTGTCCACTCCTCACCTCTGTCCTCCTCCTAGACATCTGTCCACTCCTCACCTCTGTCCTCCTCCTAGACATCTGGCCACTCCTCACCTCTGTCCTCCTCCTAGACATCTGTCCACTCCTCACCTCTGTCCTCCTCCTAGACATCTGTCCACTCCTCACCTCTGTCCTCCTCCTCCTAGACATCTGTCCACTCCTCACCTCTGTCCTCCTCCTAGACATCTGTCCACTCCTCACCTCTGTCCTCCTCCTAGACATCTGGCCACTCCTCACCTCTGTCCTCCTCCTAGACATCTGTCCACTCCTCACCTCTGTCCTCCTCCTAGACATCTGTCCACTCCTCACCTCTGTCCTCTCCTCCTAGACATCTGTCCACTCCTCACCTCTGTCCTCCTCCTAGACATCTGCCCACTCCTCACCTCTGTCCTCCTCCTCCTAGACATCTGTCCACTCCTCACCTCTGTCCTCCTCCTCCTAGACATCTGTCCACTCCTCACCTCTGTCCTCCTCCTAGACATCTGTCCACTCCTCACCTCTGTCCTCCTCCTCCTAGACATCTGTCCACTCCTCACCTCTGTCCTCCTCCTAGACATCTGTCCACAGCTCACCTCTGTCCTCCTCCTCCTAGACATCTGCCCACTCCTCCCCTCTGTCCTCCTCCTAGACATCTGTCCACTCCTCACCTCTGTCCTCCTCCTCCTAGACATCTGTCCACTCCTCACCTCTGTCCTCCTCCTAGACATCTGTCCACTCCTCACCTCTGTCCTCCTCCTAGACATCTGTCCACTCCTCACCTCTGTCCTCCTCCTAGACATCTGTCCACTCCTCACCTCTGTCCTCCTCCTCCTAGACATCTGTCCACTCCTCACCTCTGTCCTCCTCCTAGACATCTGTCCACTCCTCACCTCTGTCCTCCTCCTAGACATCTGTCCACTCCTCACCTCTGTCCTCCTCCTAGACATCTGTCCACTGCTCACCTCTGTCTCCTCCTCCTAGACATCTGCCCACTCCTCACCTCTGTCCTCCTCCTAGACATCTGTCCACTCCTCACCTCTGTCCTCCTCCTAGACATCTGCCCACTCCTCACCTCTGTCCTCCTCCTAGACATCTGTCCACTGCTCACCTCTGTCCTCCTCCTCCTAGACATCTGTCCACTCCTCACCTCTGTCCTCCTCCTAGACTTCTGTCCACTCCTCACCTCTGTCCTCCTCCTAGACATCTGTCCACTCCTCACCTCTGTCCTCCTCCTCCTAGACATCTGTCCACTCCTCACCTCTGTCCTCCTCCTAGACATCTGCCCACTCCTCACCTCTGTCCTCCTCCTAGACATCTGTCCACTCTCACCTCTGTCCTCCTCCTCCTAGACATCTGTCCACTCTCTACCTCTGTCCTCCTCCTAGACATCTGTCCACTCCTCACCTCTGTCCTCCTCCTCCTAGACATCTGTCCACTCCTCACCTCTGTCCTCCTCCTAGACATCTGTCCACAGCTCACCTCTGTCCTCCTCCTCCTAGACATCTGCCCACTCCTCCCCTCTGTCCTCCTCCTAGACATCTGTCCACTCCTCACCTCTGTCCTCCTCCTCCTAGACATCTGTCCACTCCTCACCTCTGTCCTCCTCCTAGACATCTGTCCACTCCTCACCTCTGTCCTCCTCCTAGACATCTGTCCACTCCTCACCTCTGTCCTCCTCCTAGACATCTGTCCACTCCTCACCTCTGTCCTCCTCCTCCTAGACATCTGTCCACTCCTCACCTCTGTCCTCCTCCTAGACATCTGTCCACTCCTCACCTCTGTCCTCCTCCTAGACATCTGTCCACTGCTCACCTCTGTCCTCCTCCTCTAGACATCTGCCCACTCCTCACCTCTGTCCTCCTCCTCCTAGACATCTGTCCACTGCTCACCTCTGTCCTCCTCCTCCTAGACATCTGTCCACTCCCCACCTCTGTCCTCCTCCTAGACATCTGTCCACTCCTCACTTCTGTCCTCCTCCTAGACATCTGTCCACTCCTCACCTCTGTCCTCCTCCTAGACATCTGTCCACTCCTAAACTCTGTCCTCCTCCTAGACATCTGTCCCACTCCTCACCTCTGTCCTCCTCCTAGACATCTGTCCACTCCTCACCTCTGTCCTCCTCCTAGACATCTGTCCACTGCTCACCTCTGTCCTCCTCCTCCTAGACATCTGCCCACTCCTCACCTCTGTCCTCCTCCTAGACATCTGTCCACTCCTGACCTCTGTCCTCCTCCTCCTAGACATCTGTCCACTCCTCACCTCTGTCCTCCTCCTAGACATCTGTCCACTCCTCACTTCTGTCCTCCTCCTAGACATCTGTCCACTCCTCACCTCTGTCCTCCTCCTAGACATCTGTCCACTCCTAAACTCTGTCCTCCTCCTAGACATCTGTCCACTCCTCACCTCTGTCCTCCTCCTAGACATCTGTCCACTCCTCACCTCTGTCCTCCTCCTAGACATCTGTCCACTGCTCACCTCTGTCCTCCTCCTCCTAGACATCTGCCCACTCCTCACCTCTGTCCTCCTCCTAGACATCTGTCCACTCCTCACCTCTGTCCTCCTCCTCCTAGACATCTGTCCACTCCTCACCTCTGTCCTCCTCCTAGACATCTGTCCACTCTCACCTCTGTCCTCCTCCTAGACATCTGTCACTCCTCACCTCTGTCCTCCTCCTAGACATCTGTCCACTCCTCACCTCTGTCCTCCTCCTAGACATCTGTCCACTCCTCACCTCTGTCCTCCTCCCTAGACATCTGTCCACTCCTCACCTCTGTCCTCCTCCTAGTCATCTGTCCACTCCTCACCTCTGTCCTCCTCCTAGACATCTGTCCACTCCTCACCTCTGTCCTCCTCCTAGACATCTGTCCACTGCTCACCTCTGTCCTCCATCCTAGACATCTGCCACTCCTCACCTCTGTCCTCCTCCTAGACATCTGTCCACTCCTCACCTCTGTCCTCCTCTCCTAGACATCTGTCCACTCCTCACCTCTGTCCTCCTCCTAGACATCTGTCCACTCCTCACCTCTGTCCTCCTCCTAGACATCTGACCACTCCTCACCTCTGTCCTCCTCCTAGACATCTGTCCACTGCTCACCTCTGTCCTCCTCCTCCTAGACATCTGCCCACTCCTCACCTCTGTCCTCCTCCTAGACATCTGTCCACTCCTCACCTCTGTCCTCCTCCTCCTAGACATCTGTCCACTCCTCACCTCTGTCCTCCTCCTAGACATCTGTCCACTCCTCACTCTGTCCTCCTCCTAGACATCTGTCCACTCCTCACCTCTGTCCTCCTCCTCCTAGACATCTGTCCACTCCTCACCTCTGTCCTCCTCCTAGACATCTGTCCACTCCTCACCTCTGTCCTCCTCCTAGACATCTGTCCACTCCTCACCTCTGTCCTCCTCCTAGACATCTGTCCACTCCTCAACACTGTCCTCCTCCTAGACATCTGTCCACTCCTCACCTCTGTCCTCCTCCTAGACATCTGTCCACTCCTCACCTCTGTCCTCCTCCTAGACATCTGTCACTCCTCACCTCTGTCCTCCTCCTAGACATCTGTCCACTGCTCACCTCTGTCCTCCTCCTAGACATCTGTCCACTCCTCACCTCTGTCCTCCTCCTAGACATCTGTCCACTCCTCACCTCTGTCCTCCTCCTCCTAGACATCTGTCCACTCCTCACCTCGGTCCTCCTCCTCCTAGACATCTGTCCTCTCCTCACCTCTGTCCTTCTCCTCCTAGACATCTGTCCACTCGTCACCTCTGTCCTCCTCCTTCTAGACATCTGTCCACTCCTCACCACTGTCCTCGTCCTAGACATCTGTCCACTCCTCACCTCTGTCTCCTCCTAGACATCTGTCCACTCCTCACCTCTGTCCTCCTCCTCCTAGACATCTGTCCACTCCTCACCTCTGTCCTCCTCCTAGACATCTGTCCACTCCTCACCTCTGTCCTCCTCCTCCTAGACATCTGTCCACTCCTCACCTCTGTCCTCCTCCTAGACATCTGTCCACTCCTCACATCTGTCCTCCTCCTAGACATGTATCCACTCCTCACCTCTGTCCTCCTCCTAGACATCTGTCCACTCCTCACATCTGTCCTCCTCCTAGACATGTATCCACTCCTCACCTCTGTCCTCCTCCTAGACATCTGTCCACTCCTCACCTCTGTCCTCCTCCTCCTAGACATCTGTCCACTCCTCACCTCTGTCCTCCTCCTAGACATCTGTCCACTCCTCACCTCTGTCCTCCTCCTAGACATCTGTCCACTCCTCACCTCTGTCCTCCTCCTAGACATCTGTCCACTGCTCACCTCTGTCCTCCTCCTCCTAGACATCTGCCCACTCCTCACCTCTGTCCTCCTCCTAGACATCTGTCCACTCCTCACCTCTGTCCTCCTCCTAGACATCTGTCCACTGCTCACCTCTGTCCTCCTCCTCCTAGACATCTGCCCACTCCTCACCTCTGTCCTCCTCCTAGACATCTGTCCACTCCTCACCTCTGTCCTCCTCCTCCTAGACATCTGTCCACTCCTCACCTCTGTCCTCCTCCTAGACATCTGTCCACTCCTCACCTCTGTCCTCCTCCTCCTAGACATCTGTCCACTCCTCACCTCGGTCCTCCTCCTCCTAGACATCTGTCCTCTCCTCACCTCTGTCCTTCTCCTCCTAGACATCTGTCCACTCGTCACCTCTGTCCTCCTCCTTCTAGACATCTGTCCACTCCTCACCACTGTCCTCGTCCTAGACATCTGTCCACTCCTCACCTCTGTCCTCCTCCTAGACATCTGTCCACTGCTCACCTCTGTCCTCCTCCTCCTAGACATCTGCCCACTCCTCACCTCTGTCCTCCTCCTCCTAGACATCTGTCCACTGCTCACCTCTGTCCTCCTCCTCCTAGACATCTGTCCACTCCCCACCTCTGTCCTCCTCCTAGACATCTGTCCACTCCTCACTTCTGTCCTCCTCCTAGACATCTGTCCACTCCTCACCTCTGTCCTCCTCCTAGACATCTGTCCACTCCTAAACTCTGTCCTCCTCCTAGACATCTGTCCACTCCTCACCTCTGTCCTCCTCCTAGACATCTGTCCACTCCTCACCTCTGTCCTCCTCCTAGACATCTGTCCACTGCTCACCTCTGTCCTCCTCCTCCTAGACATCTGCCCACTCCTCACCTCTGTCCTCCTCCTAGACATCTGTCCACTCCTGACCTCTGTCCTCCTCCTCCTAGACATCTGTCCACTCCTCACCTCTGTCCTCCTCCTAGACATCTGTCCACTCCTCACTTCTGTCCTCCTCCTAGACATCTGTCCACTCCTCACCTCTGTCCTCCTCCTAGACATCTGTCCACTCCTAAACTCTGTCCTCCTCCTAGACATCTGTCCACTCCTCACCTCTGTCCTCCTCCTAGACATCTGTCCACTCCTCACCTCTGTCCTCCTCCTAGACATCTGTCCACTGCTCACCTCTGTCCTCCTCCTCCTAGACATCTGCCCACTCCTCACCTCTGTCCTCCTCCTAGACATCTGTCCACTCCTCACCTCTGTCCTCCTCCTCCTAGACATCTGTCCACTCCTCACCTCTGTCCTCCTCCTAGACATCTGTCCACTCCTCACCTCTGTCCTCCTCCTAGACATCTGTCCACTCCTCACCTCTGTCCTCCTCCTAGACATCTGTCCACTCCTCACCTCTGTCCTCCTCCTCCTAGACATCTGTCCACTCCTCACCTCTGTCCTCCTCCTAGACATCTGTCCACTCCTCACCTCTGTCCTCCTCCTAGACATCTGTCCACTCCTCACCTCTGTCCTCCTCCTAGACATCTGTCCACTCCTCACCTCTGTCCTCCTCCTAGACATCTGTCCACTGCTCACCTCTGTCCTCCTCCTCCTAGACATCTGCCCACTCCTCACCTCTGTCCTCCTCCTAGACATCTGTCCACTCCTCACCTCTGTCCTCCTCCTCCTAGACATCTGTCCACTCCTCACCTCTGTCCTCCTCCTAGACATCTGTCCACTCCTCACCTCTGTCCTCCTCCTAGACATCTGTCCACTCCTCACCTCTGTCCTCCTCCTAGACATCTGTCCACTGCTCACCTCTGTCCTCCTCCTCCTAGACATCTGCCCACTCCTCACCTCTGTCCTCCTCCTAGACATCTGTCCACTCCTCACCTCTGTCCTCCTCCTCCTAGACATCTGTCCACTCCTCACCTCTGTCCTCCTCCTAGACATCTGTCCACTCCTCACTTCTGTCCTCCTCCTAGACATCTGTCCACTCCTCACCTCTGTCCTCCTCCTCCTAGACATCTGTCCACTCCTCACCTCTGTCCTCCTCCTAGACATCTGTCCACTCCTCACCTCTGTCCTCCTCCTAGACATCTGTCCACTCCTCACCTCTGTCCTCCTCCTAGACATCTGTCCACTCCTAAACACTGTCCTCCTCCTAGACATCTGTCCACTCCTCACCTCTGTCCTCCTCCTAGACATCTGTCCACTCCTCACCTCTGTCCTCCTCCTAGACATCTGTCCACTCCTCACCTCTGTCCTCCTCCTAGACATCTGTCCACTGCTCACCTCTGTCCTCCTCCTAGACATCTGTCCACTCCTCACCTCTGTCCTCCTCCTAGACATCTGTCCACTCCTCACCTCTGTCCTCCTCCTCCTAGACATCTGTCCACTCCTCACCTCGGTCCTCCTCCTCCTAGACATCTGTCCTCTCCTCACCTCTGTCCTTCTCCTCCTAGACATCTGTCCACTCGTCACCTCTGTCCTCCTCCTTCTAGACATCTGTCCACTCCTCACCACTGTCCTCGTCCTAGACATCTGTCCACTCCTCACCTCTGTCCTCCTCCTAGACATCTGTCCACTCCTCACCTCTGTCCTCCTCCTCCTAGACATCTGTCCACTCCTCACCTCTGTCCTCCTCCTAGACATTTGTCCACTCCTCACCTCTGTCCTCCTCCTCCTAGACATCTGTCCACTCCTCACCTCTGTCCTCCTCCTAGACATCTGTCCACTCCTCACATCTGTCCTCCTCCTAGACATGTATCCACTCCTCACCTCTGTCCTCCTCCTAGACATCTGTCCACTCCTCACATCTGTCCTCCTCCTAGACATGTATCCACTCCTCACCTCTGTCCTCCTCCTAGACATCTGTCCACTCCTCACCTCTGTCCTCCTCCTCCTAGACATCTGTCCACTCCTCACCTCTGTCCTCCTCCTAGACATCTGTCCACTCCTCACCTCTGTCCTCCTCCTAGACATCTGTCCACTCCTCACCTCTGTCCTCCTCCTAGACATCTGTCCACTGCTCACCTCTGTCCTCCTCCTCCTAGACATCTGCCCACTCCTCACCTCTGTCCTCCTCCTAGACATCTGTCCCACTCCTCACCTCTGTCCTCCTCCTCCTAGACATCTGTCCACTCCTCACCTCTGTCCTCCTCCTAGACATCTGTCCACTCCTCACCTCTGTCCTCCTCCTAGACATCTGTCCACTCCTCACCTCTGTCCTCCTCCTCCTAGACATCTGTCCACTCCTCACCTCTGTCCTCCTCCTAGACATCTGTCCACTCCTCACCTCTGTCCTCCTCCTAGACATCTGTCCACTCCTCACCTCTGTCCTCCTCCTAGACATCTGTCCACTCCTAAACACTGTCCTCCTCCTAGACATCTGTCCACTCCTCACCTCTGTCCTCCTCCTAGACATCTGTCCACTCCTCACCTCTGTCCTCCTCCTAGACATCTGTCCACTCCTCACCTCTGTCCTCCTCCTAGACATCTGTCCACTGCTCACCTCTGTCCTCCTCCTAGACATCTGTCCACTCCTCACCTCTGTCCTCCTCCTAGACATCTGTCCACTCCTCACCTCTGTCCTCCTCCTCCTAGACATCTGTCCACTCCTCACCTCGGTCCTCCTCCTCCTAGACATCTGTCCTCTCCTCACCTCTGTCCTTCTCCTCCTAGACATCTGTCCACTCGTCACCTCTGTCCTCCTCCTTCTAGACATCTGTCCACTCCTCACCACTGTCCTCGTCCTAGACATCTGTCCACTCCTCACCTCTGTCCTCCTCCTAGACATCTGTCCACTCCTCACCTCTGTCCTCCTCCTCCTAGACATCTGTCCACTCCTCACCTCTGTCCTCCTCCTAGACATTTGTCCACTCCTCACCTCTGTCCTCCTCCTCCTAGACATCTGTCCACTCCTCACCTCTGTCCTCCTCCTAGACATCTGTCCACTCCTCACATCTGTCCTCCTCCTAGACATGTATCCACTCCTCACCTCTGTCCTCCTCCTAGACATCTGTCCACTCCTCACCACTGTCCTCCTCCTAGACATCTGTCCAATCCTCACCTCTATCCTCCTCCTAGACATCTGTCCACTCCTCACATCTGTCCTCCTCCTAGACATCTGTCCACTCCTCACCTCTGTCCTCCTCCTAGACATCTGTCCAATCCTCACCTCTATCCTCCTCCTAGACATCTGTCCACTCCTCACCTCTGTCCTCCTAGACATCTGTCCACTCCTCACCTCTGTCCTCCTCCTAGACATCTGTCCCCCCTCACCTCTGTCCTCCTACCCCTAGACATCTGTCCAATCCTCACCTCTGTCCTCCTCCTCCTAGACATCTGTCCACTCCTCACCTCTGTCCTCCTCCTAGACATCTGTCCACTCCTCACCTCTATTCTCCTCCTAGACATCTCTCCACTCCTCACCTCTGTCCTCCTCCTAGACATCTGTCCCCTCCTCACCTCTGTCCTCCTCCTAGACGTCTGTCCACTCCTCACCTCTGTCCTCCTCCTAGACATCTGTCCACTCCTCACCTCTGTCCTCCTCCTAGACATCTGTCCACTCCTCATCTCTGTCCTCCTCCTCCTAGACATCTCTCCACTCCTCACCTCTGTCCTCCTCCTAGACATCTGTCCACTCCTCACCTCTGTCCTCCTCCTAGACATCTATCCACTCCTCACCACTGTCCTCCTCCTCCTAGACATCTGTCCAATCCTCACCTCTATCCTCCTCCTAGACATCTGTCCACTCTTCATCTCTGTCCTCCCCCTAGACATCTGTCCACTCCTCAGTTCTGTCCACCTCCTCCTAGACATCTGTCCACTCCTCACCTCTGTCTTCCTCCTAGACATCTGTCCACTCCTCACCTCTGTCCTCCTCCTCCTAGACATCTGTCCACTCATCACCTCTGTCCTCCTCCTAGACATCTGTCCACTCCTCACCTCTCTCCTCCTCCTCCTAGACATCTGTCCACTCCTTACATCTGTCCTCCTCCTAGACATCTGTCCACTCCTCACCTCTGTCCTCCTCC
This sequence comes from Megascapheus bottae, assembly GCF_031878675.1. Lineage (NCBI taxonomy): Eukaryota > Metazoa > Chordata > Mammalia > Rodentia > Geomyidae > Megascapheus > Megascapheus bottae. The sequence goes on from NC_143519.1 coordinate 1,511,194, forward strand.
TAGACCTCTGTCCACTCCTCACCTCTGTCCTCCTCCTCCTAGACATCTGTCCACTCCTCACCTCTGTATTCCTCCTAGACATCTTTCCACTCCTCACCTCTGTCCTCCTCCTAGACATCTGTCAACTCCTCACCTCTGTCCTCCTCCTAGACATCTGTCCACTCCTCACCTCTGTCCTCCTCCTCCTAGACATCTCTCCACTCCTCACCTCTGTCCTCCTCCTAGAGATCTGTCCACTCCTCACCTCTGTCCTCCTCCTAGACATCTATCCACTCCTCACCACTGTCCTCCTCCTCCTAGACATCTGTCCAATCCTCACCTCTGTCCTCCTCCTCCTAGACATCTGTCCAATCCTCACCTCTGTCCTCCTCCTAGACATCTGTCCACTCCTTACCTCTGTCCTCCTCCTAGACATCTGTCCACTCCTCACCTCTGTCCTCCTCCTCCTAGACATCTGTCCACTCCTCACCTCTGTCCTCCTCCTCCTAGACATCTGTCCACTCCTCACCTCTGTCCTCCTCCTAGACATCTCTCCACTCCTCACCTCTGTCCTCCGCCTAGACATCTGTCCACTCCTCAACTCTGTCCTCCTCCGAGACATCTGTCCACTCCTCACCTCTGTCCTCCTCCTCCGAGACATCTGTCCACTCCCCACCTCTATCCTCCTCCTAGACATCTGTCCACTCCTCACCTCTGTCCTCCTCCTCCTAGACATCTGTCCACTCCTCACCTCTGTCCTCCTCCTAGACATCTGTCCACTCCTCACCTCTGTCCTCCTCCTCCTAGACATCTGTCCACTCCTCACCTCTGTCCTCCTCCTACACATCTGTTCACTCCTCACCTCTGTTCTCCTCCGCTTAGACATCTGTCCACTCCTCACCTCTGTCCTCAGCCTAGACATCTGTCCACTCCTCACCTCTGTCCTCCTCCTCCTAGACATCTGTCCACTCCTCACCTCTGTCCTCCTCCTCCTAGACATCTGTCCACTCCTCACCTCTGTCCTCCTCCTCCTAGACATCTGTCCACTCCTCACCTCTGTCCTCCTCCTTCTAGACATCTGTCCACTCCTCACCTCTGTCCTCCTCCTAGACATCTGTCCACTCCTCACCTCTGTCCTCAGCCTAGACATCTGTCCACTCCTCACCTCTCTCTTCCTCCTCCTAGACATCTGTCCACTCCTCACCTCTGTCCTCCTCCTCCTAGACATCTGTCCACTACTCACCTCTGTCCTCCTCCTCCTAGACATCTGTCCACTCCTCACCTCTGTCCTCCTCCTCCTAGACATCTGTCCACTCCTCACCTCTGTCCTCCTCCTAGACATCTGTCCACTCCTCACCTCTGTCCTCAGCCTAGACATCTGTCCACTCCTCACCTCTGTCCTCCTCCTCCTAGACATCTGTCCACTCCTCACCTCTGTCCTCCTCCTAGACATCTGTCCCCTCCTCACCTCTGTCCTCCTCCTAGACATCTGTCCACTCCTCACCTCTGTCCTCCTCCTAGACATCTGTCCACTGCTCACCTCTGTCCTCCTCCTCCTAGACATCTGTCCACTCCTCACCTCTGTCCTCCTCCTAGACATCTGTCCACTCCTCACCTCTGTCCTCCTCCTCCTAGACATCTGTCCACTCCTCACCTCTGTCCTCCTCCTAGACATCTGTCCACTCCTCACATCTGTCCTCCTCCTCCTAGACATCTGTCCACTCCTCACCACTGTCCTCCTCCTAGACATCTATCCAATCCTCACCTCTATCCTCCTCCTAGACATCTGTCCCCTCCTCACCTCTGTCCTCCTCCTAGACATCTGTCCACTCCTCACCTCTGTCCTCCTCCTAGACATCTGTCCACTCCTCACCTCTGTCCTCCTCCTAGACATCTGTCCACTGCTCACCTCTGTCCTCCTCCTCCTAGACATCTGTCCACTCCTCACCTCTGTCCTCCTCCTAGACATTTGTCCACTCCTCACCTCTGTCCTCCTCCTCCTAGACATCTGTCCACTCCTCACCTCTGTCCTCCTCCTAGACATCTGTCCACTCCTCACATCTGTCCTCCTCCTAGACATGTATCCACTCCTCACCTCTGTCCTCCTCCTAGACATCTGTCCACTCCTCACATCTGTCCTCCTCCTAGACATGTATCCACTCCTCACCACTGTCCTCCTCCTAGACATCTGTCCAATCCTCACCTCTATCCTCCTCCTAGACATCTGTCCACTCCTCACATCTGTCCTCCTCCTAGACATCTGTCCACTCCTCAGCTCTGTCCTCCTCCTAGACATCTGTCCAATCCTCACCTCTATCCTCCTCCTAGACATCTGTCTACTCCTCACCTCTGTCCTCCTCCTAGACATCTGTCCACTCCTCACCTCTGTCCTCCTCCTAGACATCTGTCCCCCCTCACCTCTGTCCTCCTACCCCTAGACATCTGTCCAATCCTCACCTCTATCCTCCTCCTAGACATCTCTCCACTCCTCACCTCTGTCCTCCTCCTAGACATCTGTCCCCTCCTCACCTCTGTCCGCCTCCTAGGCATCTGTCCACTCCTCACCTCTGTCCTCCTCCTAGACATCTGTCCACTCCTCACCTTCTTCCTCCTCCTAGACATCTATCCACTCCTCACCACTGTCCTCCTCCTCCTAGACATCTGTCCACTGCTCACCCCTGTCCTCCTCCTCCTAGACATCTGTCCACTCCTCACCTCTGTCCTCCTCCTCCTAGACATCTGTCCATTCCTCACCTCTGTCCTCCTCCTAGACATCTGTCCACTCCTCACCTCTGTCCTCCTCCTCCTAGACATCTCTCCACTCCTCACCTCTGTCCTCCTCCTAGACATCTGTCCACTCCTCACTTCTGTCCTCCTCCTAGACATCTATCCACTGCTCACCATTGTCCTCCTCCTCCTAGACATCTGTCCACTCCTCATCTCTCTCCTCCTCCTAGACATCTGTCCACTGCTCACCTCTGTCCTCCTCCTAGACATCTGTCCACTCCTCACCTCTGTCCTCCTCCTCCTAGACATCTGTCCACTCCTCACCTCTGTCCTCCTCCTAGACATCTGTCCACTGCTCACCTCTGTCCTCCTCCTAGACATCTGTCCACTCCTCACCTCTGTCCTCCTCCTCCCAGACATCTGTCCACTCCTCAACTCTGTCCTCCTCCTAGACATCTGTCCACTCCTCACCTCTGTCCTCCTCCTCCTAGACATCTCTCCACTCCTCACCTCTGTCCTCCTCCTAGAGATCTGTCCACTCCTCACCTCTGTCCTCCTCCTAGACATCTATCCACTCCTCACCAATGTCCTCCTCCTCCTAGACATCTGTCCACTCCTCACCTCTGTCCTCCTCCTCCTAGACATCTGTCCACTCCTCACCTCTGTCCTCCTCCTCCTAGACATCTGTCCATTCCTCACCTCTGTCCTCCTCCTAGACATCTGTCCACTCCTCACCTCTGTCCTCCTCCTCCTAGACATCTCTCCACTCCTCACCTCTGTCCTCCTCCTAGACATCTGTCCACTCCTCACTTCTGTCCTCCTCCTAGACATCTATCCACTGCTCACCATTGTCCTCCTCCTCCTAGACATCTGTCCACTCCTCACCTCTCTCCTCCTCCTAGACATCTGTCCACTGCTCACCTCTGTCCTCCTCCTAGACATCTGTCTACTCCTCACCTCTGTCCTCCTCCTCCCAGACATCTGTCCACTCCTCAACTCTGTCCTCCTCCTAGACATCTGTCCACTCCTCACCTCTGTCCTCCTCCTAGACCTCTATCCACTCCTCACCTCTGTCCTCCCCCTAGACATCTGTCTACTCCTCACCTCTGTCCTCCTCCTCCTAGACATCTGTCCACTCCTCACCTCTGTCCTCCTCCTAGACATCTGTCCACTCCTCACCTCTGTCCTCAGCCTAGACATCTGTCCACTCCTCACCTCTGTCCTCCTCCTAGACATCTGTCCCCTCCTCACCACTGTCCTTCTCCTCCTAGACATCTGTCCCCTCCTCACCACTGTCCTTCTCCTCCTAGACATCTGTCCACTCCTCACCTCTGTCCTCCTCCTAGACATTTGTCCACTCCTCAACTCTGTCCTCCTCCACCTAGACATCTGTCCACTCCTCTCCTGTGTCCTCTTCCAAGACATCTGTCCACTCCTCACCTCTGTCCTCCTACGCTTAGACATCTGTCCACTCCTCACCTCTGTCCGCAGCCTAGACATCTATCTACTCCTCACCTCTGTCCTCCTCCCGTTGGACATCTGTCCACTCGTCACCTCTGTCCTCAGCCTAGACATCTGTCCACTCCTCACCACTGTCCTTCTCCTCCTAGACATCTGTCTACTCCTCACCTCTGTCTTCCTCCTAGACATTTGTCCACTCCTCAGCTCTGTCCTCCTCTACCTAGACATCTGTCCACTCCTCTCCTGTGTCCTCTTCCAAGACATCTGTCCACTCCTCACCTCTGTCCTCCTCCACTTAGACATCTGTCCACTCCTCACCTCTGTCCTCAGCCTAGACATCTGTCCACTCCTCACCTCTGTCCTCCTCCTCTTAGACATCTGTCCACTCCTCACCTCTGTCCTCAACCTAGACATCTGTCCACTCCTCATCTCTGTCCTCCTCCTCCTAGACATCAGTCCACTCTTCACCTATGTCCTCCTCCTTGACATCTGTCCACTCCTCACCTCTGTCCTCCTCCTCCTAGACATATGTCCACTCCTCACCTCTGTCCTCCTCCTCCTAGACATCTGTCCACACCTCACCTCTGTCCTCCTCCTCCTAGACATCTGTCCACTCCTCACCTCTGTCCTCCATCTAGACATCTGTCCACTCCTCACCTATGTCCTCCTCCTAGACATCTGTCCACTCCTCAACTCTGTCCTCCTCCACCTAGACATCTGTCCACTCCTCACCTCTGTCCTCCTCCTAGACATCTGTCCACTCCTCACCTCTGTCCTCAGCCTAGACATCTGTCCACTCCTCACCTCTGTCCTCCTCCTCCTAGACATCTGTCCACTCTTCACCTCTGTCCTCCTCCTCCTAGACATCTGTCCACTCCTCACCTCTGTCCTCCTCCTCTTAGACATCTGTCCACTCCTCACCTCTGTCCTCAGCCTAGACATCTGTCCCCTCCTCACCACTGTCCTTCTCCTCCTAGACATCTGTCCCCTCATCACCACTGTCCTTCTCCTCCTAGACATCTGTCCACCCCTCACCTCTGTCCTCCTCCTAGACATTTGTCCACTCCTCAACTCTGTCCTCCTCCACCTAGACATCTGTCCACTCCTCTCCTGTGTCCTCTTCCAAGACATCTGTCCACTCCTCACCTCTGTCCTCCTTCGCTTAGACATCTGTCCACTCCTCACCTCTGTCCTCAGCCTAGACATCTGTCCACTCCTCACCTCTGTCCTCCTCCTCTTAGACATCTGTCAACTACTCACCTCTGTCCTCCGCCTAGACATCTGTCCACTCCTCACCACTGTCCTTCTCCTCCTAGACATCTGTACACTCCTCACCTCTGTCCTCCTCCTAGACATTTGTCCACTCCTCAACTCTGTCCTCCTCCACCTAGACATCTGTCCACTCCTCACCTCTGTCCGCAGCCTAGACATCTATCTACTCCTCACCTCTGTCCTCCTCCCGTTAGACATCTGTCCACTCGTCACCTCTGTCCTCAGCCTAGACATCTGTCCACTCCTCACCACTGTCCTCCTCCTAGACATTTGTCCACTCCTCAGCTCTGTCCTCCTCTACCTAGACATCTGTCCACTCCTCTCCTGTGTCCTCTTCCAAGACATCTGTCCACTCCTCACCTCTGTCCTCCTCCGCTTAGACATCTGTCCACTCCTCACCTCTGTCCTCAGCCTAGAAATCTGTCCACGCCTCACCTCTGTCCTCCTCCTCTTAGACATCTGTCCACTCCTCACCTCTGTCCTCAACCTAGACATCTGTCCACTCCTCATCTCTGTCCTCCTCCTCCTAGACATCTGTCCACTCTTCACCTATGTCCTCCTCCTTGACAACTGTCCACTCCTCACCTCTGTCCTCCTCCTCATAGACATCTGTACACTCCTCACCTCTGTCCTCCACCTAGACATCTGTCGACTCCTCACCTATGTCCTCCTCCTAGACATCTGTTCACTCCTCAACTCTGTCCTCCTCCACCTAGACATCTGTCCACTCCTCACCTCTGTCCTCCACCTCCTAGACATCGCTTCACTCCTCACCTCTGTCCTCATCTTCGTAGACATCTGTCCACTCCTCACCTCTGTCCTTCCACTAGACATCTGTCCACTCCTCACCTCTGTCCTCCCACTAGACATCTGTCCACTCCTCACCTCTGTCCACCTCCTCCTAGACATCTGTCCACTCCTCATATCTGTCCTCCTCCTACTAGACATCTGTCCACTACACACTTCTGTAGTTCTTCTCCTAGACATCTGTCCACTCCTCACCTCTGTCCTCCTCCTCCTAGACATCTGTCCACTCCTCACCTCTGTCCTCCTCCTACTAGACATCTGTCCACTCCTCACCTCTGTCCTCCTCTTCCTAGACATCTGTCCACTCCTCACCTCTGTGTCCTTCTCCTAGACATCTGTCCACTCCTCACCTGTGTCCTCCTCCTAGACATGTGTCCACTCCTCACCTCTGTCCCTCTCCTCCTAAACATCTGTCCACTCCTCAGCTCTGTCCTCCTCCTCCTAGACATCTGTCCACTCCTCACCTCTGTCCTCCTCCTCCTAGACATCTGTCCACTCCTCACCTCTGTGTCCTCCTCCTAGACATCTGTCCACTCCTCACCTCTGTCCTCCTCCTCCTAGACATCTGTCCACTCCTCACCTCTGTCCTCCTCCTCCTAGACATCTGTCCACTCCTCACCTCTGTCCTCCTCCTCCTAAACATCTGTCCACTCCTCACCTCTGTCCTCCTCCTACTAGACATCTGTCCACTCCTCACCTCTGTCCTCCACCTAGACATATGTCCACTTCTCACCTCTGTCCTCCTCCTCCTAGACATCTGTCCACTCCTCACCTCTGTCCTCCTCCCAGACATCTGTCCACTCCTCACCTCTGTCCTCCTCCTAGACATCTGTCCACTCCTCACCTCTGTCCTCCTCCTAGACATCTGTCCACTCCTCACCTCTGTCCTCCTCCTCCTAGACATCTGTCCACTCCTCACCTCTGTCCTCCTCCTAGACATCTGTGCACTCCTCACCTCTGTCCTCCATATAGACATCTGTCCACTCCTCACGTGTGTCTTCCTCCTCCTAGACATCTGTCCACTCCTCACCTCTGTCCTCCTCCTGCTAGACATCTGTCCGCTCCTCACCCCTGTCCTCCTCCTAGACATCTGTCCACTCCTCACCTCTGTCCTCCTCCTCCTAGACATCTGTCCACTCCTCACCTCTGTTCTCCTCCTCCTAGACATCTGTCCACTCCTCACCTCTGTTCTCCTCCTCCTAGACATCTGTCCACTCCTCACCTCTGTCCTCCTCCTCCTAGACATCTGTCCACTCCTCACGTCTGTCCTCCTCCTTCCAGACATCTGTCTACTCCTCACCTCTGTCCTTCTCCTCCTAGACATCTGTCCACTCCTCACCTCTGTCCTCCTCCTAGACATCTTTCCACTCCTCAACTCTTTCCTCCTCGTCCTACACATCTGTCCACTCCTCACCTCTGTCCTCCTCCTCCTAGACATCTGTCCACTCCTCACCTCTGTCCTCCTCCTCCTAGACATCTGTCCACTCCTCACCTCTATCCTCCTCCTCCTAGACATATGTCCACTCCTCACGTGTGTCTTCCTCCTCCTGGACATCTGTCCACTCCTCACCTCTGTCCTCCTCCGCCTAGACATCTGTCCACTCCTCACCTCTGTCCTCCTCCTCCTAGACATCTGTCCACTCCTCACCTCTGTCCTCCTCCTAGACATCTGTCCACTCCTCACCTCTGTCCTCCTCCTAGACATCTGTCCACTCCTCACCTCTGTCCTCCTCCTAGACATCTGTGCACTCCTCACCTCTGTCCTCCATATAGACATCTGTCCACTCCTCACGTGTGTCTTCCTCCTCCTAGACATCTGTCCACTCCTCACCTCTGTCCTCCTCCTGCTAGACATCTGTCCACTCCTCACCCCTGTCCTCCTCCTAGACATCTGTCCACTCCTCACCTCTGTCCTCCTCCTCCTAGACATCTGTCCACTCCTCACCTCTGTTCTCCTCCTCCTAGACATCGGTCCACTCCTCACCTCTGTTCTCCTCCTCCTAGACATCTGTCCACTCCTCACCTCTGTCCTCCTCCTCCTAGACATTTGTCCACTCCTCACGTCTGTCCTCCTCCTTCCAGACATCTGTCCACTCCTCACCTCTGTCCTTCTCCTCCTAGACATCTGTCCACTCCTCACCTCTGTCCTCCTCCTAGACATCTTTCCACTCCTCAACTCTTTCCTCCTCGTCCTACACATCTGTCCACTCCTCACCTCTGTCCTCCTCCTCCTAGACATCTGTCCACTCCTCACCTCTGTCCTCCTCCTCCTAGACATCTGTCCACTCCTCACCTCTATCCTCCTCCTCCTAGACATATGTCCACTCCTCACGTGTGTCTTCCTCCTCCTGGACATCTGTCCACTCCTCACCTCTGTCCTCCTCCTCCTAGACATCTGTCCACTCCTCACCTCTGTCCTCCTCCTCCTAGACATCTGTCCACTCCTCACGTGTGTCTTCCTCCTCCTACACATCTGTCCACTCCTCACCTCTGTCCTCCTCCTCCTAGACATCTGTCCACTCATCACCTCTGTCCTCCTCCTAGACATCTGTCCACTCCTCACATCTTTCCTCCTCCTCCTAGACATCTGTCCACTCCTCACTCTGTCCTCCACTTAGACATCTGTCCACTCCTCACCTCTGTCCTCCTCCTAGACATCTGTCCACTCCTCAACTCTGTCCTCCTTCACCTAGACATCTGTCCACTCCTCACCTCTTTCCTCCTCCTCCTAGACATCTGTCCACTCCTCACCTCTGTCCTTCTCCTCCTAGACATCTGTCCACTCCTCACCTCTGTCCTCCACTTACACATCTGTCCACTCCTCACCTCTGTCCTCCTCCTAGACATCTGTCCACTCCTCATCTCTATCCTCCTCCTTCTACACATCTGTTCACTCCTCACCTCTGTCCTCCTCGTCCTAGACGTCTGTCCACTCCTCACCTCTGTCCTTCTCCTCCTAGACATCTGTCCACTCCTCACCTCTGTCCTCCTCCTAGACATCTGTCCACTCCTCAACTCTGTCCTCCTTCACCTAGACATCTGTCCACTCCTCACCTCTTTCCTCCTCCTCCTAGACATCTGTCCACTCCTCACCTCTGTCCTTCTCCTCCTAGACATCTGTCCACTCCTCACCTCTGTCCTCCACTTACACATCTGTCCACTCCTCACCTCTGTCCTCCTCCTAGACATCTGTCCACTCCTCACCTCTGTCCTCCTCCTAGACATCTGTCCACTCCTCACCTCTGTCCTTCTCCTCCTAGACATCTGTTCACTCCTTACCTCTGTCCTCCTCCTCCTAGACGTCTGTCCACTCCTCACCTCTGTCCTTCTCCTCCTAGACATCTGTCCACTCCTCAACTCTTTCCTCCTCCTCCTAGACATCTGTCCACTCCTTACCTCTGTCCTCCTCCTAGACATCTGTCCAGTCCTCACTTCTGTCCTACTCGTCCTGGACATCTGTCCACTCCTCACCCCTGCCCTCCTCCTAGACATCTGTCCACTCCTCACGTCTGTCCTCCTCCTTCCAGACATCTGTCCACTCCTCACCTCTGTCCTCATCCTAGACATCTGTCCACTCCTCACCTCTGCCCTCCTCCTCCTAAACATCTGTCCACTCCTCACGTCTGTCTTCCTCCACCTAGACATCTGTCCACTCCTCACGTGTGTCTTCCTCCTCCTACACATCTGTCCACTCCTCACCTCTGTCCTCCTCCTCCTAGACATCTGTCCACTCCTCACCTCTGTCCTCCTCCTCCTAGACATCTGTCCACTCCTCACCTCTATCCTCCTCCTCCTAGACATCTGTCCACTCCTGACGTCTGTCCCCCTCGTAGACATCTGTCCACTCCTCACCACTGTCCTCCTCCTCCTAGACATCTGTCCACTCCTCAGGTGTGTCTTCCTCCTCCTAGACATCTGTTCACTCCTCATCTCTGTCCTCCTCCTCCTAGACATCTGTCTACTCTCACCTCTGTCCTCCTCCTCCTAGACATCTGTCCACTCCTTACCTGTGTCCTCCTCCTCCTAGACATCTGTCCACTCCTCACGTGTGTCTTCCTCCTCCTACACATCTGTCCACTCCTCACCTCTGTCCTCCTCCTCCTAGACATCTGTCCACTCCTCACCTCTGTCCTTCTCCTCCTAGACATCTGTCCACTCATCACCTCTGTCCTCCTCCTAGACATCTGTCCACTCCTCACCTCTCTCCTCCTCCTCCTAGACATCTGTCCACTCCTCACATCTTTCCTCCTCCTCCTAGACATCTGTCCACTCCTCACCTCTGTCCTCCACTTAGACATCTGTCCACTCCTCACCTCTGTCCTCCACCTAGACATCTGCCCACTCCTCAACTCTGTCCTCCTTCACCTAGACATCTGTCCACTCCTCACCTCTGTCCTTCTCCTCCTAGACATCTGTCCACTCCTCACCTCTGTCCTCCACTTAGACATCTGGCCACTCCTCACCTCTGTCCTCCTCCTAGACATCTGTCCACTCCTCATCTCTATCCTCCTCCTTCTAGACTTCTGTCCACTCCTCACCTCTGTCCTCCTCCTAGACATCTGTTCACTCCTCACCTCTGTCCTCCTCCTCCTAGACATCTGTCCACTCCTCACCTCTGTCCTTCTCCTCCTAGACATCTGTCCACTCCTCACCTCTGTCCTCCTCCTCCTAGACATCTGTCCACTCCTCACCTCTGTCCTCCCCCTAGACATCTGTCCACTTCTCACGTCTTTCCCCCTCCTAGACATCTGTCCACTCCTCACCTCTGTCCTCCCCCTAGACATCTGTCCACTCCTCACCTCTGTCCTACTCCTCCTAGACATCTGTCCACTCCTCACCTCTATCCTCCTCCTCCTAGACATCAGTCCACTCCTGACGTCTGTCCCCCTCGTAGACATCTGTCCACTCCTCACCACTGTCCTCGTCCTCCTACACATCTGTCCACTCCTCACCTCTGTCCTCCTCCTCCTAGACATCTGTCCACTCCTCACGTGTGTCTTCCTCCTCCTAGACATCTGTCCACTCCTCACCTCTGTCCTCCTCCTCCTAGACATCTGTCCACTCCTCACCTCTGTCCTCCTCCTAGACATCTGTCCACTCCTCACCTCTGTCCTCCTCCTCCTAGACATATGTCCACTCCTCACGTGTGTCTTCCTCCTCCTAGACATCTGTCCACTCCTCACCTCTGTCCTCCTCCTCCTAGACATCTGTCCACTCCTCACCTCTGTCCTCCTCCTCCTAGACATCTGTCCACTCCTCACCTCTGTCCTCCTCCTCCTAGACATCTGTCCACTCCTCACCTCTGTCCTTCTCCTCCTAGACATCTGTCCACTCCTCACCTCTGTCCTTCTCCTCCTAGACATCTGTCCACTCCTCACCTCTGTCCACCTCCTCCTAGACATCTGTCCACTCCTCACCTCTGTCCTCCTCCTAGACATCTTTCCACTCCTCAACTCTTTCCTCCTCCTCCTAGACATCTGTCCACTCCTCAACTCTGTCCTTCTCCTCCTAGAAATCTGTCCACTCCTCACCTGTCCTGCTCCTAGACATCTGTCCAGTCCTCAACTCTGTCCTCCTCCTCCTAGACATCTGTCCACTCTCACCTGTGTACTCCTCCTCCTAGACATCTGTCCTCTCCTCACCTCTGTCCTCCCCCTAGACATCTGTCCACTCCTCACCTCTGTCCCTCTCCTCGTAGACATCTGTCCACTCCTCACCTCTGTCCTCCTCCTAGACATCTGTCCACTCCTCACCTCTGTCCTCCTCCTAGACATCTATCCACTCCTCACCTCTGTCCACCTCCTCGAAGACATCTGTCCACTCCTCAAATCTGTCCTCCCCCTCCTAGACATCTGTCCACTCCTCACTTCTTTCCTCCTCCTCCTAGACATCTGTCCACTCCTCACCTCTGTCCTCCTCCTCTTAGACATCTGTCCACTCCTCACCTCTGTCTTCCTCCTCCCAGACATCTTTCCACTCCTCACCTGTGTCCTCCTCCTAGACATCTGTCCAGTCCTCACATCTGTCCACCTCCTCCTAGACATCTGTATACTCCTCACATCTGTCCTCCTCCTAGACATCTGTAGACTCCTCACCTCTGTCCTCCTCCTAGATATCTGTCCACTCCTCACTTCTGTCCTCCTCCTCCTAGACATCTGTCCACTCCTCCCCTCTGTCCTACTCCTTCTAGACATGTGTACACTTCTCACCTCTGTCCTCCTCGTAGACATCTGTCCACCTCTCACCTCTGTCCACCTCCTCCTAGACATCTGTCCACTCGTCACACCTGTCCTCCTCCTCATAGACATCTGTCCACTCCTCACCTCTGTCCTCCTCCTCCTAGACATCTGTCCACTCCTCACCTCTGTCCTCCTCCTCCTAGATATCTGTCCACTCCTCACTTCTGTCCTCCTGCTCCAAGACATATGTCCACTCCTCCCCTCTGTCCTACTCCTCCTAGACATCTGTCCACTCCTCACCTCTGTCCTCCTCCTCCTAGACATCTGTCCACTCCTCACCTCTGTCCTCCTCCTCCTAGATATCTGTCCACTCTCACCTCTTTCCTCCTCCTCCTAGACCTCTGTCCACTCCTCACCTCTGTTCTCAATCTAGACATCTGTGCACTCCTCACCTTTGTCCTCCACCTATACATCTGTCCACTCCTCACCTCATTCCTCCACCTAGACATCTATCCACTCCTCACCTCTTTCTCCTCCTCCTAGACATCTGTCCACTCCTCAACTCTGTCCTCCTCCTCCTAGATATCTGTCCACTTCTCACCTCTGTCCTCCTCCTCCTAGACATCTCTTCACTCCTCACCGCTGTCCTCCTCTTCCTAGACATCTGTCCACTCCTCACCGCTGTCCTCCTCCTCCTAGACATCTGTCCACTCCTCACCTCTGTCCTCCTCCTCCTAGACATCTCTCCACTGCTCACCTCTGTCCTCCTCCTCCAAGACATCTGTCCACTCCTCACCTCTGTGTCCTCCTCCTAGACGTCTGTCCACTCCTCACCTGTGTCCTCCTCCTAGACATGTGTCCACTCCTCACCTCTGTCCTCCTCCTCCTAAACATCTGTCTACTCCTCACCTCTGTCCTCCTCCTAGACATCTGTCCACTCCTCACCTCCGTCCTCCTCCTAGACATCTGTCCACTCCTCACGTCTGTCCTCCACATAGACATCTGTCCACTCCTCACCTCTGTCCTCCTCCTCCTAGACATCTGTCCACTCCTCACCTCTGTCCTCCTCCTCCTAGACATCTGTCCACTCCTCACCTCTGTCCTCCTCCTAGACATCTGTCCACTCCTCACCTCTGTCCTCCTCCTAGACATCTGTCCACTCCTCACCTCTGTCCTCCTCCTAGACATCTGTCCACTCCTCACCTCTGTCCTCCTCCTAGACATCTGTCCACTCCTCACCTCTGTCCTCCTCCTCCTAGACATCTGTCCACTCCTCACCTCTGTCCTCCTCCTAGACATCTGTCCACTCCTCACCACTGTCCTCCTCCTCCTAGACATCTGTCCACTCCTCACCTCTGTCCTCCTCCTCCTAGACATCTCTCCACTCCTCACCTCTGTCCTCCTCCTAGACATCTGTCCACTCCTCACCTCTGTCCTACTCCTGGACATCTATCCACTCCTCACCTCTGTCCTCCTCCTCCTAAACATCTGTCCACTCCTCACCTCTGTCCTCCTACTAGACATCTGTCCACTCCTCACCTCTGTCCTCCTCCTAGACATCTGTCCACTCCTCACCTCTGTCCTCCACATAGACATCTGTCCACTCCTCACCTCAGTCCTCCTCCACCTGGACATCTGTCCACTCCTCACCTCTGTCCTCCTCCTCCTAGACATCTGTCCACTCCTCACCTCTGTCCTCCTCCTAGACATCTGTCCACTCCTCACATCTGTCCTCCTCCTAGACATCTGTCCACTCCTCGCCTCTGTCCTCCTCCTCCTAGACATCTCTCCACTCCTCACCTCTATCCTCCTCCTAGACATCTGTCCACTCCTCACCTCTGTCCTCCTCCTAGACATCTATCCACTCCTCACCACTGTCCTCCTCCCTCTAGACATCTGTCCACTCCTCACCTCTGTCCTCCTCCTAGACATCTGTCCACTCCTGACCTCTGTCCTCCTCCTCCTAGACATCTGTCTACTCCTCACCTCTGTCCTCCTCCTAGACATCTGTCCCCTCCTCACCTCTGTCCTCCTCCTCCTAGACATCTTTCCACTCCTCACCTCTATCCTCCTCCTCCTAGACATCTGTCCACTCCTCACCTCTGTCCTCCTCCTAGACATCTGTCCACTCCTCACCTCTGTCCTCAGCCTAGACATCTGTCCACTGCTCACCTCTGTCCTCCTCCTAGACATCTGTCCACTCCTCACCTCTGTCCTCCTCCTAGACATCTGTCCACTCCTCACCTCTGTCCTCCTCCTAGACATCTGTCCACTCCTCACCTCTGTCCTCCTCCTAGACATCTGTCCACTCCTTACCACTGTCCTCCTCCTCCTAGACATCTGGCCAATCCTCACCTCTGTTTCCTCCTCCTCCTAGACATCTGTCCACTCCTCACCTCTGTCCTCCTCCTCCTAGACATCTGGCCAATCCTCACCTCTGTCCTCCTCCTACTAGACATCTGTCCACTGCTCACCTCTGTCCTCCTCCTAGACATCTGTCCACTCCTCACCTCTGTCCTCCTCCTAGACATCTGTCCACTCCTCACCTCTGTCCACCTCCTCCTAGACATCTGTCCACTCCTCACCTCTGTCCTCTACATAGACATCTGTCCACTCCTCACCTCTGTCCTCCTCCTCCTAGACATCTGTCCACTCCTCACCTCTGTCCTCCTCCTAGACATCTGTCCACTCCTCACCTCTGTCCTCCTCCTAGACATCTGTCCACTCCTCACCTCTGTCCTCCTCCTAGACATCTGTCCACTCCTCACCTCTGTCCTCCTCCTAGACATCTATCCACTCCTCACCACTGTCCTCTCCTCCTAGACATCTGTCCAATCCTCACCTCTGTCCTCAGCCTAGACATCTGTCCACTCCTCACCTCTGTCCTCCTCCTCTTAGACATCTGTCCACTCCTCACCTCTGTCCTCCTCCTAGACATCTGTCCACTCCTCACCTCTGTCCTCCTCCTAGACATCTGTCCACTCCTCACCTCTCTCCTCCTCCTAGACATCTATCCACTCCTCACTACTGTCCTCCTCCTCCTAGACATCTGTCCACTCCTCACCTCTGTCCTCAGCCTAGACATCTGTCCACTCCTCACCTCTGTCCTCCTCCTCTTAGACATCTGTCCATTCCTCACCTCTGTCCTCCTCCTAGACATCTGTCCACTCCTCACCTCTGTCCTCCTCCTCCTAGACATCTGTCCACTCCTCACCACTGTCCTCTTCCTAGACGTCTGTCCACTCCTCACCTCTGTCCTCCTCCTCCTAGACATCTGTCCACTCCTCACCTCTCTCCTCCTCCTAGACATCTGTCCACTGCTCACCTCTGTCCTTCTACTCCTAGACATCTGTCCACTGCTCACCTCTGTCCTCCTCCTAGACATCTGTCCACTCCTCACCTCTGTCCTCCTCCTAGACATCTGTCCACTCCTCACCTCTGTCCTCCTCTTCCTAGACATCTGTCCACTCCTCACCTCTGTCCTCCTCCTCTTAGACATCTGTCCACTCCTCACCTCTGTCCTCAGCCTAGACATCTGTCCCCTCCTCACCACTGTCCTTCTCCTTCTAGACATCTGTCCCCTCCTCACCACTGTCCTTCTCCTCCTAGACATCTGTCCACTCCTCAC
Source organism: Megascapheus bottae (assembly GCF_031878675.1). Lineage (NCBI taxonomy): Eukaryota > Metazoa > Chordata > Mammalia > Rodentia > Geomyidae > Megascapheus > Megascapheus bottae. Next base: position 1,527,247 of record NC_143519.1, read on the forward strand.
CTCTGTCCTCCTCCTAGACATTTGTCCACTCCTCAACTCTGTCCTCCTCCACCTAGACATCTGTCCACTCCTCACCTCTGTCCTCCTCCTCCTAGACATCTGTCCACTCCTCACCTCTGTCCTCCTCCTAGACATCTGTCCACTCCTCACATCTGTCCTCCTCCTAGACATCTGTCCACTCCTCGCCTCTGTCCTCCTCCTCCTAGACATCTCTCCACTCCTCACCTCTATCCTCCTCCTAGACATCTGTCCACTCCTCACCTCTGTCCTCCTTCTAGACATCTGTCCACTCCTCACCACTGTCCTCCTCCCTCTAGACATCTGTCCACTCCTCACCTCTGTCCTCCTCCTAGACATGTGTCCACTCCTGACCTCTGTCCTCCTCCTCCTAGACATCTGTCTACTCCTCACCTCTGTCCTCCTCCTAGACATCTGTCCCCTCCTCACCTCTGTCCTCCTCCTCCTAGACATCTGTCCACTGCTCACCTCTATCCTCCTCCTCCTAGACATCTGTCCACTCCTCACCTCTGTCCTCCTCCTAGACATCTGTCCACTCCTCACCTCTGTCCTCAGCCTAGACATCTGTCCACTGCTCACCTCTGTCCTCCTCCTAGACATCTGTCCACTCCTCACCTCTGTCCTCCTCCTAGACATCTGTCCACTCCTAACCTCTGTCCTCCTCCTAGACATCTGTCCACTCCTCACCTCTGTCCTCCTCCTAGACATCTGTCCACTCCTCACCTCTGTCCTCCTCCTAGACATCTATCCACTCCTCACCTCTGTCCTCAGCCTAGACATCTGTCCACTCCTCTCCTCTGTCCTCAGCCTAGACATCTGTCCACTGCTCACCTCTGTCCTCCTCCTAGACATCTGTCCACTCCTCACCTCTGTCCTCCTCCTAGACATCTGTCCACTCCTCACCTCTGTCCTCCTCCTAGACATCTGTCCACTCCTCACCTCTGTCCTCCTCCTAGACATCTGTCCACTCCTCACCTCTGTCCTCCTCCTAGACATCTATCCACTCCTCACCTCTGTCCTCCTCCTAGACATCTGTCCACTCCTCACCTCTGTCCTCCTCCTAGACATCTGTCCACTCCTCACCTCTGTCCTCCTCCTAGACATCTGTCCACTCCTCACCTCTGTCCTCCTCCTAGACATCTATCCACTCCTCACCACTGTCCTCCTCCTCCTAGACATGTGTCCACTCCTCACTTCTGTCCTCAGCCTAGACATCTGTCCACTCCTCACCTCTGTCCTCCTCCTCCTAGACATCTGTCCACTCCTCACCTCTGTCCTCCTCCTAGACATCTGTCCACTCCTCACCTCTGTCCTCCTCCTAGACATCTGTCCACTCCTAACCTCTGTCCTCCTCCTCCTAGACATCTGTCCACTCCTCACCTCTGTCCTCCTCCTAGACATCTGTCCACTCCTCACCTCTGTCCTCCTCCTCCTAGACATCTGTCCACTCCTCTCGTGTGTCTTCCTCCTCCTACACATCTGTCCACTCCTCACCTCTGTCCTCCTCCTCCTAGACATCTGTCCACTCATCACCTCTGTCCTCCTCCTAGACATCTGTCCACTCCTCACCTCTCTCCTCCTCCTCCTAGACATCTGTCCACTCCTCACCTCTGTCCTCCTCTTCCTAGACATCTGTCCACTCCTCACCTCTGTCCTCCTCCTCTTAGACATCTGTCCACTCCTCACCTCTGTCCTCAGCCTAGACATCTGTCCCCTCCTCACCACTGTCCTTCTCCTCCTAGACATCTGTCCCCTCCTCACCACTGTCCTTCTCCTCCTAGACATCTGTCCACTCCTCACATCTGTCCTCCTCCTAGACATCTGTCCACTCCTCACCTCTGTCCTCCTCCTAGACATCTATCCACTCCTCACCACTGTCCTCCTCCCTCTAGACATCTGTCCACTCCTCACCTCTGTCCTCCTCCTAGTCATCTGTCCACTCCTGACCTCTGTCCTCCTCCTCCTAGACATCTGTCTACTCCTCACCTCTGTCCTCCTCCTAGACATCTGTCCCCTCCTCACCTCTGTCCTCCTCCTCCTAGACATCTGTCCACTCCTCACCTCTATTCTCCTCCTCCTAGACATCTGTCCACTCCTCACCTCTGTCCTCCTCCTAGACATCTGTCCACTCCTCACCTCTGTCCTCCTCCTAGACATCTGTCCACTCCTCACCTCTGTCCTCCTCCTAGACATCTGTCCACTCCTCACCTCTGTCCTCCTCCTAGACATCTGTCCACTCCTTACCACTGTCCTCCTCCTCCTAGACATCTGGCCAATCCTCACCTCTCTTTCCTCCTCCTCCTAGACATCTGTCCACTCCTCACCTCTGTCCTCCTCCTCCTAGACATCTGGCCAATCCTCACCTCTGTCCTCCTCCTACTAGACATCTGTCCACTCCTCACCTCTGTCGTCCTCCTAGACATCTGTCCACTCCTCACCTCTGTCCACCTCCTCCTAGACATCTGTCCACTCCTCACCTCTGTCCTCTACATAGACATCTGTCCACTCCTCACCTCTGTCCTCCTCCTCCTAGACATCTGTCCACTCCTCACCTCTGTCCTCCTCCTCCTAGACATCTGTCCACTCCTCACCTCTGTCCTCCACATAGACATCTGTCCACTCCTCACCTCTGTCCTCCTCCTCCTAGACATCTGTCCACTCCTCACGTCTGTCCTCCTCCTAGACATCTGTCCACTCCTCACCTCTGTCCTCCTCCTAGACATCTGTCCACTCCTCACCTCTGTCCTCCTCCTAGACATCTGTCCACTCCTCACCTCTGTCCTCCTCCTAGACATCTATCCACTCCTCACCACTGTCCTCCTCCTCCTAGACATCTGTCCACTCCTCACCTCTGTCCTCAGCCTAGACATCTGTCCACTCCTCACCTCTGTCCTCCTCCTCCCAGACATCTGTCCACTCCTCACCTCTGTCCTCCTCCTAGACATCTGTCCACTCCTCACCTCTGTCCTCCTCCTAGACATCTGTCCACTCCTCACCTCTGTCCTCAGCCTAGACATCTGTCCACTCCTCACCTCTGTCCTCCTCCTCCCAGACATCTGTCCACTCCTCACCTCTGTCCTCCTCCTAGACATCTGTCCACTCCTCACCTCTGTCCTCCTCCTAGACATCTGTCCACTGCTCACCTCTGTCCTTCTCCTCCTAGACATCTGTCCACTGCTCACCTCTGTCCTCCTCCTAGACATCTGTCCACTCCTCACCTCTGTCCTCCTCCTAGACATCTGTCCACTCCTCACCTCTGTCCTCCTCTTCCTAGACATCTGTCCACTCCTCACCTCTGTCCTCCTCCTCTTAGACATCTGTCCACTCCTCACCTCTGTCCTCAGCCTAGACATCTGTCCCCTCCTCACCACTGTCCTTCTCCTCCTAGACATCTGTCCCCTCCTCACCACTGTCCTTCTCCTCCTAGACATCTGTCCACTCCTCACCTCTGTCCTCCTCCTAGACATTTGTCCACTCCTCAACTCTGTCCTCCTCCACCTAGACATCTGTCCACTCCTCTCCTCTGTCCTCTTCCAAGACATCTGTCCACTCCTCACCTCTGTCCTCCTTCGCTTAGACATCTGTCCACTCCTCACCTCTGTCCTCAGCCTAGACATCTGTCCACTCCTCACCTCTGTCCTCCTTCTCTTAGACATCTGTCCACTACTCACCTCTGTCCTCCGCCTAGACATCTGTCCACTCCTCACCACTGTCCTTCTCCTCCTAGACATCTGTCCACTCCTCACCTCTGTCCTCCTCCTAGACATTTGTCCACTCCTCAACTCTGTCCTCCTCCACCTAGACATCTGTCCACTCCTCTCCTGTGTCCTCTTCCAAGACATCTGTCCACTCCTCACCTCTGTCCTCCTCCGCTTAGAGATCTGTCCACTCCTCACCTCTGTCCTCAGCCTAGAAATCTGTCCACTCCTCACCTCTGTCCTCCTCCTCTTAGACATCTGTCCACTCCTCACCTCTGTCCTCAACCTAGACATCTGTCCACTCCTCATCTCTGTCCTCCTCCTAGACATCTGTCCACTCTTCACCTATGTCCTCCTCCTTGACAACTGTCCACTCCTCACCTCTGTCCTCCTCCTCCTAGACATCTGTACACTCCTCACCTCTGTCCTCCACCTAGACATCTGTCCACTCCTCACCTATGTCCTCCTCCTAGACATCTGTTCACTCCTCAACTCTGTCCTCCTCCACCTAGACATCGTCCACTCCTCACCTCTGTCCTCCTCCTCCTAGACATCGCTTCACTCCTCACCTCTGTCCTCATCTTCCTAGACATCTGTCCACTCCTCACCTATGTCCTTCCACTAGACATCTGTCCACTCCTCACCTCTGTCCTCCCACTAGACATCTGTCCACTCCTCACCTCTGTCCACCTCCTCCTAGACATCTGTCCACTCCTCATATCTGTCCTCCTCCTACTAGACATCTGTCCACTCCTCACTTCTGTAGTTCTTCTCCTAGACATCTGTCCACTCCTCACCTCTGTCCTCCCACTAGACATCTGTCCACTCCTCACCTCTGTCCTCCTCCTCCTAGACATCTGTCCACTCCTCACCTCTGTCCTCCTCCTACTAGACATCTGTCCACTCCTCACCTCTGTTCTCCTCCTCCTAGACATCTGTCCACTCCTCACCTCTGTGTCCTTCTCCTAGACATCTGTCCACTCCTCACCTGTGTCCTCCTCCTAGACCTGTGTCCACTCCTCACCTCTGTCCTCCTCCTCCTAAACATCTGTCCACTCCTCACCTCTGTCCTCCTCCTCCTAGACATCTGTCCACTCCTCACCTCTGTCCTCCTCCTCCTAGACATCTGTCAACTCCTCACCTCTGTCCTCCACCTAGACATCTGTCCACTCCTCACCTCTGTCCTCCTCCTCCTAGACATCTGTCCACTCCTCACCTCTGTGTCCTCCTCCTAGACATCTGTCCACTCCTCACCTGTGTCCTCCTCCTAGACCTGTGTCCACTCCTCACCTCTGTCCTCCTCCTCCTAAACATCTGTCCACTCCTCACCTCTGTCCTCCTCCTCCTAGACATCTGTCCACTCCTCACCTCTGTCCTCCTCCTACTAGACATCTGTCCACTCCTCACCTGTGTCCTCCACCTAGACATATGTCCACTTCTCACCTCTGTCCTCCTCCTCCTAGACATCTGTCAACTCCTCACCTCTGTCCTCCTCCCAGACATCTGTCCACTCCTCACCTCTGTCCTCCTCCTCCTAGACATCTGTCCACTCCTCACCTCTTTCCTCCTCCTCCTAGACATCTGTCCACTCCTCACCTCTGTCCTCCTCCTCCTAGACATCTGTCCACTCCTCACCTCTGTCCTCCTCCTAGACATCTGTGCACTCCTCACCTCTGTCCTCCACATAGACATCTGTCCACTGCTCACCTCTATCCTCCTCCTAGACATCTGTCCACTCCTCACCTCTGTCCTCCTCCTGCTAGACATCTGTCCATTCCTCACCCCTGTCCTCCTCCTAGACATCTGTCCACTCCTCACCTCTGTCCTCCACCTCCTAGACATCTGTCCACTCCTCACCTCTGTTCTCCTCCTCCTAGACATCTGTCCACTCCTCACCTCTCTCTTCCTCCTCCTAGACATCCGTCCACTTCTCACTTCTGTCCTACTCCGCCTAGATATCTGTGCACTCCTCACCTAGGCCTCTTCCTCCTAGACATCTGTCCACTCCTCACCTCTGTCCTCCTCCTCCTAGACTTCTGTCCAATCCTCACCTCTGTCCTCCTCCTAGACATCTGTCCACTGCTCACCTCTGTCCTCCTTCTCCTAGACTATGTTCATTCCTCACCTCTGTCCTCCTTCTAGACATCTGTCCACTCCTCTCCTCTGTCCTCCTCCTCCTAGACATCTGTCAACTCCTTACCTCTGTCCTCCTCCTAGACGTCTGTCCAGTCCTCACTTCTGTCCTACTCGTCCTAGACATCTGTCCACTCCTCACCCCTGCCCTCCTCCTAGACATCTGTCCACTCCTCACGTCTGTCCTCCTCCTTCCAGACATCTGTCCACTCCTCACCTCTGTCCTTCTCCTCCTAGACATCTGTCCACTCCTCACCTCTGTCCTCCTCCTAGACATCTTTCCACTCCTCAACTCTTTCCTCCTCCTCCTAGACATCTGTCCACTCCTTACCTCTGTCCTCCTCCTAGACATCTGTCCAGTCCTCACTTCTGTCCTACTCGTCCTAGACATCTGTCCACTCGTCACCCCTGCCCTCCTCCTAGACATCTGTCCACTCCTCACGTCTGTCCTCCTCCTTCCAGACATCTGTCCACTCCTCACCTCTGTCCTCCTCCTAGACATCTGTCCACTCCTCACCTCTGCCCTCCTCCTCCTAAACATCTGTCCACTCCTCACCTCTGTCCTCCTCCACCTAGACATCTGTCCACTCCTCACGTGTGTCTTCCTCCTCCTACACATCTGTCCACTCCTCACCTCTGTCCTCCTCCTCCTCGACATCTGTCCACTCCTCACCTCTATCCTCCTCCTCCTAGACATCTGTCCACTCCTCACCTCTATCCTCTTCCTCCTAGACATCTGTCCACTCCTGACGTCTGTCCCCCTCGTAGACATCTGTCCACTCCTCACCACTGTCCTCCTCCTCCTAGACATCTGTCCACTCCTCACTTGTGTCTTCCTCCTCCTAGACATCTGTCCACTCCTCACCTCTGTCCTCCTCCTCCTAGACATCTGTCCACTCCTCACCTCTGTCCTCCTCCTCCTAGACATCTGTCCACTCCTCACCTCTGTCCTCCTCCTCCTAGACATCTCTCCACTCCTCACATCTTTCCTCCTCCTCCTAGACATCTGTCCACTCCTCACTCAGTCCTCCACTTAGACATCTGTCCACTCCTCACTCAGTCCTCCACTTAGACATCTGTCCACTCCTCACCTCTGTCCTCCTCCTAGATATCTGTCCACTCCTCAACTCTGTCCTCCTTCACCTAGACATCTGTCCACTCCTCACCCCTTTCCTCCTCCTCCTAGACATCTGTCCACTCCTCACCCCTTTCCTCCTCCTCCTAGACATCTGTCCACTCCTCACCTCTGTCCTCCACTTAGACATCTGTCCACTCCTCACCTCTGTCCTCCTCCTAGATATCTGTCCACTCCTCATCTCTATCCTCCTCCTTCTAGACATCTGTTCACTCGTCAACTCTGTCCTCCTCCTCCTAGAGATCGGTCCACTCTTCACCTCTGTCCTCCTCCTAGACATCTGTCCACTCCTCACCTCTGTCCTTCTCCTCCTAGACATCTGTCCACTCCTCACCTCTGTCGTCCTCCTCCTAGACATCTGTCCACTCCTCACCTCTGTCCTTCTCCTCCTAGACATCTGTCCACTCCTCACCTCTGTCCTCCTCCTAGACATCTTTCCACTCCTCAACTCTTTCCTCCTCCTCCTAGACATCTGTCCACTCCTTACCTCTGTCCTCCTCCTAGACATCTGTCCAGTCCTCACTTCTGTCCTACTCGTCCTGGACATCTGTCCACTCCTCACCCCTGCCCTCCTCCTAGACATCTGTCCACTCCTCACGTCTGTCCTCCTCCTTCCAGACATCTGTCCACTCCTCACCTCTGTCCTTGTCCTAGACATCTTTCCACTCCTCAACTCTTTCCTCCTCCTCCTAGACATCTGTCCACTCCTTACCTCTGTCCTCCTCCTAGACATCTGTCCAGTCCTCACTTCTGTCCTACTCGTCCTGGACATCTGTCCACTCCTCACCCCTGCCCTCCTCCTAGACATCTGTCCACTCCTCACGTCTGTCCTCCTCCTTCCAGACATCTGTCCACTCCTCACCTCTGTCCTCATCCTAGACATCTGTCCACTCCTCACCTCTGCCCTCCTCCTCCTAAACATCTGTCCACTCCTCACCTCTGTCCTCCTCCACCTAGACATCTGTCCACTCCTCAAGTGTGTCTTCCTCCTCCTACACATCTGTCCACTCCTCACCTCTGTCCTCCTCCTCCTAGACATCTGTCCACTCCTCACCTCTGTCCTCCTCCTCCTAGACATCTGTCCACTCCTCACCTCTATCCTCCTCCTCCTAGACATCTGTCCACTCCTGACGTCTGTCCCCCTCGTAGACATCTGTCCACTCCTCACCACTGTCCTCCTCCTCCTAGACATCTGTCTACTCTCACCTCTGTCCTCCTCCTAGACATCTGTCCACTCCTCATCTCTATCCTCCTCCTTCTAGACTTCTGTCCACTCCTCACCTCTGTCCTCCTCCTAGACATCTGTTCACTCCTCAACTCTGTCCTCCTCCTCCTAGACATCTGTCCACTCCTCACCTCTGTCCTTCTCCTCCTAGACATCGGTCCACTCCTCACCTCTGTCCTCCTCCTAGACATCTTTCCACTCCTCAACTCTTTCCTCCTCCTCCTAGACATCTGTCCACTCCTTACTTCTGTTCTCCTGCTAGACATCTGTCCAGTCCTCACTTCTGTCCTACTCGTCCTGGACATCTGTCCACTCCTCAACCCTGCCCTCCTCCTAGACATCTGTCCACTCCTCACCCCTGTCCTCCTCCTAGACATCTGTCCACTCCTCACGTCTGTCCTCCTCCTTCCAGACATCTGTCCACTCCTCACCTCTGTCCTCATTCTAGACATCTGTCCACTCCTCACCTCTGCCCTCCTCCTCCTAAACATCTGTCCACTCCTCACCTCTGTCCTCCTCCACCTAGACATCTGTCCACTCCTCACCTCTGTCCTCCTCCTAGACATCTGTCCACTCCTCACGTGTGTCTTCCTCCTCCTACACATCTGTCCACTCCTCACCTCTGTCCTCCTCCTCCTAGACATCTGTCCACTCCTCACCTCTGTCCTCCTCCTCCTAGACATCTGTCCACTCCTCACCTCTATCCTCCTCCTCCTAGACATCTGTCCACTCCTGACGTCTGTCCCCCTCGTAGACATCTGTCCACTCCTCACCACTGTCCTCCTCCTCCTAGACATCTGTCCACTCCTCAGGTGTGTCTTCCTCCTCCTAGACATCTGTCCACTCCTCACCTCTGTCCTCCTCCTCCTAGACATCTGTCTACTCTCACCTCTGTCCTCCTCCTCCTAGACATCTGTCCACTCCTTACCTCTGTCCTCCTTCTCCTAGACATCTGTCCACTGCTCACCTCTGTCCTCCACTTAGACATCTGTCCACTCCTCACCTCTGTCCTCCTCCTAGACATCTGTCCACTCCTCATCTCTATCCTCCTCCTTCTAGACTTCTGTCCACTCCTCACCTCTGTCCTCCTCCTAGACATCTGTCCACTCCTCACCTCTGTCCTCCTCCTAGACATCTGTCCACTCCTCACCTCTGTCCTCCTCCTCCTAGACATCTGTCCACTCCTCACCTCTGTCCTTCTCCTCCTAGACATCTGTCCACTCCTCACCTCTGTCCTCCTCCTCCTAGACATCTGTCCACTCCTCACCTCTGTCCTCCTCCTCCTAGACATCTGTCCACTCCTCACCTCTGTCCTCCTCCTCCTAGACATCTGTCCACTCCTCACCTCTGTCCTCCCCCTAGACATCTGTCCACTTCTCACGTCTTTCCCCCTCCTAGACATCTGTCCACTCCTCACCTCTGTCCTCCCCCTAGACATCTGTCCACTCCTCACCTCTGTCCTACTCCTCCTAGACATCTGTCCACTCCTCACCTCTATCCTCCTCCTCCTAGACATCTGTCCACTCCTGACGTCTGTCCCCCTCGTAGACATCTGTCCACTCCTCACCACTGTCCTCCTCCTCCTAGACATCTGTCCACTCCTCACCTCTGTCCTCCTCCTCCTAGACATCTGTCCACTCCTCACGTGTGTCTTCCTCCTCCTAGACATCTGTCCACTCCTCACCTCTGTCCTCCTCCTCCTAGACATCTGTCCACTCCTCACCTCTGTCCTCCTCCTAGACATCTGTCCACTCCTCACCTCTGTCCTCCTCCTCCTAGACATCTGTCCACTCCTCACGTGTGTCTTCCTCCTCCTAGACATCTGTCCACTCCTCACCACTGTCCTCCTCCTCCTAGACATCTGTCCACTCCTCACCTCTGTCCTCCTCCTCCTAGACATCTGTCCACTCCTCACGTGTGTCTTCCTCCTCCTACACATCTGTCCACTCCTCACCTCTGTCCTCCTCCTCCTAGACATCTGTCCACTCATCACCTCTGTCCTCCTCCTAGACATCTGTCCACTCCTCACCTCTCTCCTCCTCCTCCTAGACATCTGTCCACTCCTCACATCTTTCCTCCTCCTCCTAGACATCTGTCCACTCCTCACCTCTGTCCTCCACTTAGACATCTGTCCACTCCTCACCTCTGTCCTCCTCTTAGACATCTGTCCACTCCTCAACTCTGTCCTCCTTCACCTAGACATCTGTCCACTCCTCACCTCTTTCCTCCTCCTCCTAGACATCTGTCCACTCCTCACCTCTGTCCTCCACTTAGACTTCTGTCCACTCCTCACCTCTATCCTCCTCCTCCTAGACATCTGTCCACTCCTTACCTCTGTCCTCCTCCTAGACATCTGTCCAGTCCTCACTTCTGTCCTACTCGTCCTGGACATCTGTCCACTCCTCACCCCTGCCCTCCTCCTAGACATCTGTCCACTCCTCACGTCTGTCCTCCTCCTTCCAGACATCTGTCCACTCCTCACCTCTGTCCTCATCCTAGACATCTGTCCACTCCTCACCTCTGCCCTCCTCCTCCTAAACATCTGTCCACTCCTCACCTCTGTCCTCCTCCACCTAGACATCTGTCCACTCCTCAAGTGTGTCTTCCTCCTCCTACACATCTGTCCACTCCTCACCTCTGTCCTCCTCCTCCTAGACATCTGTCCACTCCTCACCTCTGTCCTCCTCCTCCTAGACATCTGTCCACTCCTCACCTCTATCCTCCTCCTCCTAGACATCTGTCCACTCCTGACGTCTGTCCCCCTCGTAGACATCTGTCCACTCCTCACCACTGTCCTCCTCCTCCTAGACATCTGTCCACTCCTCAGGTTTGTCTTCCTCCTCCTAGACATCTGTCCACTCCTCACCTCTGTCCTCCTCCTCCTATACATCTGTCTACTCTCACCTCTGTCCTCCTCCTAGACATCTGTCCACTCCTCATCTCTATCCTCCTCCTTCTAGACTTCTGTCCACTCCTCACCTCTGTCCTCCTCCTAGACATCTGTTCACTCCTCAACTCTGTCCTCCTCCTCCTAGACATCTGTCCACTCCTCACCTCTGTCCTTCTCCTCCTAGACATCGGTCCACTCCTCACCTCTGTCCTCCTCCTAGACATCTTTCCACTCCTCAACTCTTTCCTCCTCCTCCTAGACATCTGTCCACTCCTTACTTCTGTTCTCCTGCTAGACATCTGTCCAGTCCTCACTTCTGTCCTACTCGTCCTGGACATCTGTCCACTCCTCAACCCTGCCCTCCTCCTAGACATCTGTCCACTCCTCACCCCTGTCCTCCTCCTAGACATCTGTCCACTCCTCACGTCTGTCCTCCTCCTTCCAGACATCTGTCCACTCCTCACCTCTGTCCTCATTCTAGACATCTGTCCACTCCTCACCTCTGCCCTCCTCCTCCTAAACATCTGTCCACTCCTCACCTCTGTCCTCCTCCACCTAGACATCTGTCCACTCCTCACCTCTGTCCTCCTCCTAGACATCTGTCCACTCCTCACGTGTGTCTTCCTCCTCCTACACATCTGTCCACTCCTCACCTCTGTCCTCCTCCTCCTAGACATCTGTCCACTCCTCACCTCTGTCCTCCTCCTCCTAGACATCTGTCCACTCCTCACCTCTATCCTCCTCCTCCTAGACATCTGTCCACTCCTGACGTCTGTCCCCCTCGTAGACATCTGTCCACTCCTCACCACTGTCCTCCTCCTCCTAGACATCTGTCCACTCCTCAGGTGTGTCTTCCTCCTCCTAGACATCTGTCCACTCCTCACCTCTGTCCTCCTCCTCCTAGACATCTGTCTACTCTCACCTCTGTCCTCCTCCTCCTAGACATCTGTCCACTCCTTACCTCTGTCCTCCTTCTCCTAGACATCTGTCCACTGCTCACCTCTGTCCTCCACTTAGACATCTGTCCACTCCTCACCTCTGTCCTCCTCCTAGACATCTGTCCACTCCTCATCTCTATCCTCCTCCTTCTAGACTTCTGTCCACTCCTCACCTCTGTCCTCCTCCTAGACATCTGTCCACTCCTCACCTCTGTCCTCCTCCTAGACATCTGTCCACTCCTCACCTCTGTCCTCCTCCTCCTAGACATCTGTCCACTCCTCACCTCTGTCCTTCTCCTCCTAGACATCTGTCCACTCCTCACCTCTGTCCTCCTCCTCCTAGACATCTGTCCACTCCTCACCTCTGTCCTCCTCCTCCTAGACATCTGTCCACTCCTCACCTCTGTCCTCCTCCTCCTAGACATCTGTCCACTCCTCACCTCTGTCCTCCCCCTAGACATCTGTCCACTTCTCACGTCTTTCCCCCTCCTAGACATCTGTCCACTCCTCACCTCTGTCCTCCCCCTAGACATCTGTCCACTCCTCACCTCTGTCCTACTCCTCCTAGACATCTGTCCACTCCTCACCTCTATCCTCCTCCTCCTAGACATCTGTCCACTCCTGACGTCTGTCCCCCTCGTAGACATCTGTCCACTCCTCACCACTGTCCTCCTCCTCCTAGACATCTGTCCACTCCTCACCTCTGTCCTCCTCCTCCTAGACATCTGTCCACTCCTCACGTGTGTCTTCCTCCTCCTAGACATCTGTCCACTCCTCACCTCTGTCCTCCTCCTCCTAGACATCTGTCCACTCCTCCCCTCTGTCCTCCTCCTAGACATCTGTCCACTCCTCACCTCTGTCCTCCTCCTCCTAGACATCTGTCCACTCCTCACGTGTGTCTTCCTCCTCCTAGACATCTGTCCACTCCTCACCACTGTCCTCCTCCTCCTAGACATCTGTCCACTCCTCACCTCTGTCCTCCTCCTCCTAGACATCTGTCCACTCCTCACGTGTGTCTTCCTCCTCCTACACATCTGTCCACTCCTCACCTCTGTCCTCCTCCTCCTAGACATCTGTCCACTCATCACCTCTGTCCTCCTCCTAGACATCTGTCCACTCCTCACCTCTCTCCTCCTCCTCCTAGACATCTGTCCACTCCTCACATCTTTCCTCCTCCTCCTAGACATCTGTCCACTCCTCACCTCTGTCCTCCACTTAGACATCTGTCCACTCCTCACCTCTGTCCTCCTCTTAGACATCTGTCCACTCCTCAACTCTGTCCTCCTTCACCTAGACATCTGTCCACTCCTCACCTCTTTCCTCCTCCTCCTAGACATCTGTCCACTCCTCACCTCTGTCCTCCACTTAGACTTCTGTCCACTCCTCACCTCTATCCTCCTCCTCCTAGACATCTGTCCACTCCTGACGTCTGTCCCCCTCGTAGACATCTGTACTCCTCACCACTGTCCTCCTCCTCCTAGACATCTGTCCACTCCTCAGGTTTATCTTCCTTCTCCTAGACATCTGTCCACTCCTCACCTCTGTCCTCCTCCTCCTAGACATCTGTCTACTCTCACCTCTGTCCTCCTCCTCCTAGACATCTGTCCACACCTTACCTCTGTCCTCCTCCTCCTAGACATCTGTCCACTCCTCACGTGTGTCTTCCTCCTCCTACACATCTGTCCACTCCTCACCTCTGTCCTCCTCCTCCTAGACATCTGTCCACTCCTCACCTCTGTCCTTCTCCTCCTAGACATCTGTCCACTCATCACCTCTGTCCTCCTCCTAGACATCTGTCCACTCCTCACCTCTCTCCTCCTCCTCCTAGACATCTGTCCACTCCTCACATCTTTCCTCCTCCTCCTAGACATCTGTCCACTCCTCACCTCTGTCCTCCACTTAGACATCTGTCCACTCCTCACCTCTGTCCTCCTCCTAGACATCTGTCCACTCCTCAACTCTGTCCTCCTTCACCTAGACATCTGTCCACTCCTCACCTCTGTCCTTCTCCTCCTAGACATCTGTCCACTCCTCACCTCTGTCCTCCACTTAGACATCTGTCCACTCCTCACCTCTGTCCTCCTCCTAGACATCTGTCCACTCCTCATCTATATCCTCCTCCTTCTAGACTTCTGTCCACTCCTCACCTCTGTCCTCCTCCTAGACATCTGTTCACTCCTCACCTCTGTCCTCCTCCTCCTAGACATCTGTCCACTCCTCACCTCTGTCCTTCTCCTCCTAGACATCTGTCCACTCCTCACCTCTGTCCTCCTCCTCCTAGACATCTGTCCACTCCTCACCTCTGTCCTCCCCCTAGACATCTGTCCACTTCTCACGTCTTTCCCCCTCCTAGACATCTGTCCACTCCTCACCTCTGTCCTCCCCCTAGACATCTGTCCACTCCTCACCTCTGTCCTACTCCTCCTAGACATCTGTCCACTCCTCACCTCTATCCTCCTCCTCCTAGACATCTGTCCACTCCTGACGTCTGTCCCCCTCGTAGACATCTGTCCACTCCTCACCACTGTCCTCCTCCTCCTAGACATCTGTCCACTCCTCACCTCTGTCCTTCTCCTCCTAGACATCTGTCCACTCCTCACCTGTGTCCTCCTCCTTCTAGACATCTGTCCACTCCTCACCTCTGTCCTTCTCCTCCTAGACATCTGTCCACTCCTCACCTCTGTCCTCCTCCTAGACATCTTTCCACTCCTCAACTCGTTCCTCCTCCTCCTAGACATCTGTCCACTCCTCAACTCTTTCCTTCTCCTCCTAGAAATCTGTCCACTCCTCACCTGTCCTGCTCCTAGACATCTGTCCAGTCCTCAACTCTGTCCTCCTCCTCCTAGACATCTGTCCACTCTCACCTGTGTACTCCTCCTCCTAGACATCTGTCCACTCCTCACCTCTGTCCTCCCCCTAGACATCTGTCCACTCCTCACCTCGGTCCCTCTCCTCGTAGACATCTGTCCACTCCTCACCTCTGTCCTCCTCCTCCTAGACATCTGTCCACTCCTCACCTCTGTCCTCCTCCTAGACATCTATCCACTCCTCACCTCTGTCCACCTCCTCGTAGACATCTGTCCACTCCTCAAATCTGTCCTCCTCCTCCTAGACATCTGTCCACTCCTCACTTCTGTCCTCCTCCTCCTAGACATCTGTCCACTCCTCACCTCTGTCCTCCTCCTCTTAGACATCTGTCCACTCCTCACCTCTGTCTTCCTCCTCCCAGGCATCTTTCCACTCCTCACCTGTGTCCTCCTCCTAGACATCTGTCCACTCCTCACCTCTTCCACCTCCTCCTAGACATCTGTATACTCCTCACCTCTGTCCTCCTCCTAGACATCTGTAGACTCCTCACCTCTGTCCTCCTCCTAGATATCTGTCCACTCCTCCCCTCTGTCCTACTCCTTCTAGACATCTGTCCACTCCTCACCTCTGTCCTCCTCCTCCTAGACATCTGTCCACTCCTCACCTCTGTCCTCCTCCTCCTAGATATCTGTCCACTCCTCACTTCTGTCCTCCTGCTCCAAGACATATGTCCACTCCTCCCCTCTGTCCTACTCCTTCTAGACATCTGTCCACTCCTCACCTCTGTCCTCCTCCTAGACATCTGTCCACTCCTCACCTCTGTCCTCCTCCTCCTAGAAATCTGTCCACTCCTCACCTCTGTCCTCCTCCTCCTAGATATCTGTCCACTCTCACCTCTTTCCTCCTCCTCCTAGACCTCTGTCCACTCCTCACCTCTGTTCTCAATCTAGACATCTGTCCACTCCTCACCTTTGTCCTCCACCTAGACATCTGTCCACTCCTCACCTCATTCCTCCACCTAGACATCTATCCACTCCTCACCTCTTTCTCCTCCTCCTAGACATCTGTCCACTCCTCACCTCTGTCCTCCTCCTAGACATCTTTCCACTCCTCAATTCTGTCCTCCTGTTCCTAGTCATCTGTCCACTCCTCACCGCTGTCCTCCTCCTCCTAGACATCTGTCCACTCCTCACCTCTCTCTTCCTCCTCCTAGACATCTGTCCACTCCACACCATTGTCCTCCTCCTCCTAGACATCTGTCCACTCCTCCCCTGTGTCTTCCTCCTCCTAGACATCTGTCCCCTCTCACCTCTGTCCTCCTCCTCCTAGACATCTGTCCACTCCTCAACTCTGTCCTTCTCCTCCTAGAAATCTGTCCACTCCTCACCTGTCCTGCTCCTAGATATCTGTCCACTCCTCAACTCTGTCCTCCTCTTCCTAGACATCTATCCACTCCTCACCTCTGTCCTCCTCCTCCTAGACATCTGTCCACTCCTCACCTCTGTCCTCCCCCTAGACATCTGTCCACTCCTCACCTCTGTCCTCCTCCTCTTAGACATCTGTCCACTCCTCACCTCTGTCCTCCTCCTCCTAGACATCTGTCCACTCCTCACCTCTGTCCTCCTCCTAGACATCTGTCCACTCCTCACCTCTGTCCTCCACATAGACATTGTCCACTCCTCACCTCAGTCCTCCTCCTCCTAGACATCTGTCCACTCCTCACCTCTGTCCTCCTCCTCCTAGACATCTGTCCACTCCTCACCTCTGTCCTCCTCCTAGACATCTGTCCACTCCTCACATCTGTCCTCCTCCTAGACATCTGTCCACTCCTCACCTCTGTCCTCCTCCTCCTAGACATCTCTCCACTCCTCACCTCTGTCCTCCTCCTAGACATCTGTCCACTCCTCACCTCTGTCCTCCTCCTAGACATCTATCCACTCCTCACCACTGTCCTCCTCCTTCTAGACATCTGTCCACTCCTCACCTCTGTCCTCCTCCTAGACATCTGTCCACTCCTCACCTCTGTCCTCCTCCTCCTAGACATCTGTCTACTCCTCACCTCTGTCCTCCTCCTAGACATCTGTCCCCTCCTCACCTCTGTCCTCCTCCTCCTAGACATCTGTCCACTCCTCACCTCTATCCTCCTCCTCCTAGACATCTGTCCACTCCTCACCTCTGTCCTCCTCCTAGACATCTGTCCACTCCTCACCTCTGTCCTCCTCCTAGACATCTGTCCACTCCTCACCACTGTCCTCAGCCTAGACATCTGTCCACTGCTCACCTCTGTCTTCCTCCTAGACATCTGTCCACTCCTCACCTCTGTCCTCCTCCTAGACATCTGTCCACTCCTCACCTCTGTCCTCCTCCTAGACATCTGTCCACTCCTTACCACTGTCCTCCTCCTCCTAGACATCTGGCCAATCCTCACCTCTGTTTCCTCCTCCTCCTAGACATCTGTCCACTCCTCACCTCTGTCCTCCTCCTCCTAGACATCTGGCCAATCCTCACCTCTGTCCTCCTCCTACTAGACATCTGTCCACTCCTCACCTCTGTCGTCCTCCTAGACATCTGTCCACTCCTCACCTCTGTCCACCTCCTCCTAGACATATGTCCACTCCTCACCCCTGTCCTCTACATAGACATCTGTCCACTCCTCACCTCTGTCCTCCTCCTCCTAGACATCTGTCCACTCCTCACCCCTGTCCTCCTCCTCCTAGACATCTGTCCACTCCTCACCTCTGTCCTCCACATAGACATCTGTCCACTCCTCACCTCTGTCCTCCTCCTCCTAGACATCTGTCCAATCCTCACCTCTGTCCTCCTCCTAGACATCTGTCCACTCCTCACCTCTGTCCTCCTCCTAGACATCTGTCCACTCCTCACCTCTGTCCTCCTCCTAGACATCTATCCACTCCTCACCACTGTCCTCCTCCTCCTAGACATCTGTCCACTCCTCACCTCTGTCCTCCTCCTAGACATCTGTCCACTCCTCACCTCTGTCCTCCTCCTCCTAGACATCTGTCCACTCCTCACCTCTGTCCTCCTCCTAGACATCTGTCCACTCCTCACCTCTGTCCTCCTCCTAGACATCTGTCCACTCCTCACCTCTGTCCTCCTCGTCCTAGACATCTGTCCACTCCTCACCTCTGTCCTCTTCCTAGACATCTGTCCACACCTCACCTCTGTCCTCCTCCTCCTAGACATCTGTCCACTCCTCACCTCTGTCCTCCTCCTAGACATCTGTCTACTGCTCACCTCTGTCCTTCTCCTCCTAGACATCTGTCCACTGCTCACCTCTGTCCTCCTCCTAGACATCTGTCCACTCCTCACCTCTGTCCTCCTCCTAGACATCTGTCCACTCCTCACCTCTGTCCTCCTCCTCCTAGACATCTGTCCACTCCTCACCTCTGTCCTCCTCCTAGACATCTGTCCACTCCTCACCTCTGTCCTCCTCCTCCTAGACATCTGTCCACTCCTCACCTCTGTCCTCTTCCTAGACATCTGTCCACACCTCACCTCTGTCCTCCTCCTCCTAGACATCTGTCCACTCCTCACCTCTGTCCTCCTCCTAGACATCTGTCCACTGCTCACCTCTGTCCTTCTCCTCCTAGACATCTGTCCACTGCTCACCTCTGTCCTCCTCCTAGACATCTGTCCACTCCTCACCTCTGTCCTCCTCCTAGACATCTGTCCACTCCTCACCTCTGTCCTCCTCCTCCTAGACATCTGTCCACTCCTCACCTCTGTCCTCCTCCTAGACATCTGTCCACTCCTCACCTCTGTCCTCCTCCTCCTAGACATCTGGCAAATCCTCACCTCTGTTTCCTCCTCCTCCTAGACATCTGTCCACTCCTCACCTCTGTCCTCCTCCTCCTAGACATCTGGCCAATCCTCACCTCTGTCCTCCTCCTACTAGACATGTGTCCACTCCTCACCTCTGTCCTCCTCCTAGACATCTGTCCACTCCTCACCTCTGTCCACCTCCTCCTAGACATCTGTCCACTCCTCACCTCTGTCCTCCTCCTAGACATCTGTCCACTCCTCACCTCTGTCCTTCTCCTCCTAGACATCTGTCCACTCCTCACCTCTGTCCTCCTCCTCCTAGACATCTGTCCACTCCTCACCTCTGTCCTCCTCCTAGACATCTGTCCACTGCTCACCTCTGTCCTCCTCCTAGACATCTGTCCACTGCTCACCTCTGTCCTCCTCCTAGACATCTGTCCACTCCTCACCTCTGTCCTCCTACTAGACATCTGTCCACTCCTCACCTCTGTCCTTCTCCTACACATCTGTCCACTCCTCACCTCTTTCCTCCTCCTAGACATCTGTCCACTCCTCACCTCTGTCCTCCTCCTCCTAGATATCTGTCCACTCCTCACCTCTGTCCTTCTTCTCCTAGACATCTGTCCACTCCTCACCTCTGTCCTCCTTCTCCTAGACATCTGTCCACTCCTCACCTCTGTCCTCCTTCTCCTAGACATCTGTCCACTCCTGAGCTCTGTCCTCCTCCTCCTAGACATCTGTCCACTCCTCACCTCTGTCCTCCTCCTCCTAGACATCTGTCCTCTCCTCACCTCTGTCCTCGTCTTAGACATCTGTCCACTCCTCTCCTCTGTCCTCCTCCTAGACATCTGTCCATCCCTGACCTCTGTCCTCCTCCTCCTAGACATCTGTCCACTCCTCACCTCTGTCCTCCTCCTAGACATCTGTCCACTCCTCACCTCTGTCCTCCTCCTCCTAGACATCTGTCCCCTCCTCACCTCTGTCCTCCTCCTCCGAGACATCTGTCCACTCCTCACCTCTGTCCTCCTCGTCCTAGACATGTGTCCTCTCCTCACCTCTTTCTTCCCCCTGGAGGTCTGTGCACACCCCTCCATTACAGAAGGGTCATTCTATATGCTTTCCAATGCAGCCAGCAGTATTACTGCACTGTAGCTGGCCTGGTGGCTCTTGACTGTAGTCCTAGATACCCAGAAAGTTAGATCTGTCGATTGGTGTTCAAAGCTAGCCTGAAACACCAATGTCTCACAGACTCTCATCTTCAATTAGTCTGTAGAAAATCCGAAGCGGTGCTGTGGCTGAAGGGTAGGATGGTGGCCTTGAGCTGAAGAGCTCAGTGATAATGCCCAGGCTTACAGTTCAAGATCCATGACCCAGAAAAAAAAAAAAAAACGGAAAGAAGTAAAGGAAAAAGAATAATTGCCCTGTGTTGAGTCCATGCTGTTTGCGTCTTCATTGGGTTCATTCTCACAAGAACCAGTGTGCATATCCAATTTTGCAGAGGACGAAAACCAATTCTCAGAGGGCTAAGGCCATGTTCCCAAAACCTAGCTCGCAGGACCTTGGCAGGACTCCCGTGGAGCCTGGATGCCCTGTGTCCCTGACCTGCCAGCTGGGGTCAGAGGCTTGGGGAGGTTTACATCTTTACACACTCAACAGGAATGTGCACAGTACAGGTTTTGCCCTCACCTCCGTGAGCGGTCAGGCCAGCCTGTGGCCTGCCCCCGTCTGCTGTGTGCTGGAGCAGGGACAGAGTGGGCAGGCCCGGCGGCTGGCCTCCCCAATTCCAGTTAGTGCATTTATGAAGTAGCCACTCCTCTGGATTAAGTGTGGAAGCAGTGTACGTCCCAGTCACGAGGCGCCGATGACACAGACTCACACAGGCCATACGTTAGAGTTACCGGTTACCCTACAGCTAAGATGCCCCAGTGCTCACCGCATCCTAAGAGTTTTAGTAAACAGTGCGCCTCAGCTCTGTTGTCTTCTGTATGGCTTATTAGACAGTGGTAAAGAGACCAGCCACCATATAAACAGGGGTAAGTTACCTTGCCAGTAATTTGCAAGGCATTTCTTAGATAAACTCCGTATACACTATCAACATCCTTAAAATGTCAACACATGTTACTAATGTGTTTGCTTTCTGTCTTTACATATACCCCATTCTGTTCCCCTGCCCCCCAAAGCTTATTAAAGATACTTAAAATCAGATGCACAACCTCTAAAACAAATGAGCCGAGAGTCGCTGTCTTTGGCACCGATCGAAGCCTCACAATACCGAACATTTTCAGTCTCCTTTGGCTTTTGCCTGAATGGAAGCCAAAATGCTTTCAAAACCCTGCATTCACCCAAACCAGAGTAAACTGCCAAGGCATAAATTGAATTCTAAAGATGAGCTGCAGCTCTAGTCATTGTTGGCTTTTATTATCTTTGTTTGCTTAAAAATGGATTTCTGGACTGCAGTGAGGTCTGCCTGTGTTCTAGCATTTCACACATTTTGCTCATTTTATCAGTTTTTTTTTTGTTGTTGTTAAACTATTTTGTCTTTCTTAGGGTGCAAACCTGGTGGTTTTTAAGAATTGAATAATGGCTTTAATGACCACGCTCGATCCTTTCCTGTTTCTTGAGATAAACACAGGGGTGGGGGCAGGATGGAGATGCATGGATCCCATCAGAGCAGGACACATTCCCCTCACCTGCGAGCACACGAGCACAGGGTGGAAGAACAGGCCAGGGCAGGCAAGCCCAGGGGAGAAGAAGCAGAACCCCGAGAACAGGCAGGGGAAGGGCTCAGGAGAGCCCTGCACGTCTCTGCAAGCTCTCTAGAAAGCCTGACCACCGGCTCCACCGTGGCAAGTTTTCGTGACCAGGGCAGCACTGGCGATGCCTTATCTGCTTATGGAAATGTCTGTAGAGACAAGAACAAACCAACAACAAACCACCCTGGCTGCAGTTCTGGAGTGGGGGCCGTCCAGGAAGTCCCGCCCCTGCAGGAAGTCCCGCCCTCAGGAAGGCCTCAGGGGAATCAGGACAGCATGTTCCTGAGGTGATCTTCCCGGACTATTGGCCATGGATTGTCCTGATGGTGCAGGCCCAGGCTGTGTGTCTGCATCTCAGTTCTTAACAAAGCTTAAGAGCCCCAAACGCACAAACAGAAAGAGCTCCTAGGGTAAGAAGGAAGGTGTGCGTGCATAGATGCACACCCAGGAATACTGTGTGTGTATGTGTGTGTGTGTGTGTGTGTGTGTGTGTGTGTGTGTGTGTGTGTGTGTGTGTGGTGGTACTGCGGGGAGGGCCAGTCCGAAGGCTGACTACAAAGACGGGCTCTCCTGAGTCGTGCCTCCAGCCTTGGTGTCTGTGTGACACTTCTCAGCTGGGGTCCGTCCAGGCCTCGCCCCTGACCCAGTTCAGCTGGGCATGGTCCCCTGTGCCAGGCTTTCGGGTTGCTAGGATCCCTGGTGGAGGTTGCTCCATCCAGCTCTCCACTGAGCAGGGGCTTGCTTCTGCCTCAACCCGCCTGGTACTGTGACCTCACAGACTGAGCCTAACAAGCAGCTGAGATGACAGGTGTGGGACATCATGAAGAAAATGTCCATTTATGGCAGAACAATGTGTTTGCGTTTTAAGCAAAGGGTTATTACGAAAAAGTCTGAGAGTTAAGTAGTGATGGTTGCTGTTTTATTGAGCTTTTTTTTTTTTTTTTTTTTTTTTTTTGTCAATTGTGGGGCTTGAACTCTGGGCCTGGGTGCTGTCCCTGAGCTCTTCAGCTCAAGGCTACTGCCCTGCCTTTTGAGCCACAGCACCACTTCCCACTTTCTAGTGGTTAATTGATTGAGATAAGAGTCTCATGGTCTTCAGTGCCCAGGCTGGCTTTGAATTGCGATCCTCAGAGTGCACCCGGCTGGAGCATTCTTTAATTTGTTTGTTGTAGTCCTGTGGGTTGGACGCAGGGCCTGGGAGCTGCCCCTAAGCTTTTTGTATTGGTGCCTAACTGCCTGAGCCACAGCTCCATTTCTGGCATTTTGGTAGTTGATTGGAGAGTCTCACTTTCTTGCCTGGGTTGACTCTGAATTGTGACCCTCGGATCTCAGCCTCCTGTGTAGCGAGGATGACAGCTGTGAGCCACCTGCGTCTGGATTTGTCGAGCACATTCTAAATCTAGTGTAGCCTATGTGCACAGGGAGTTGAGGCCAGAGAGCAGCAGTACCGCACCCAATGCACCAGCCCAGCACAAACAGCCTGCCGGCCAGGCGCTGCCCGCTCATGGCGCGTGCCCGTGCCCGCACTGGCGTTGTCTGCCCTACCCTGGTTGAGGACCCTTCTCTAAAGCTCAGCTGTGTGTAGACTCAGGCTCTCAGCACAGAGCTCATCGTACCCAAGTCGAGTCAGGGCCCTGCCAGGCTGACACTCGTGGGCCTGGGCAGCAGCGACCATCTCAGGATGAAGCCCTCAGGGCCCAGATGGCCAGTTCTGCTGCACAGACCCAAGGTCTCCTCCTCAGTAGTGGCCCTCCGTCCACTACTCATCCTCTGGATTAGCGGCAGGAGCCGTCGGAGGCCTGAGGGTTCCGGCCACAGGCCCAGGATGGTCATCCTGACTCCTGTTCTTGAAGCGGTGCCCCAGTGCTGCCTTTGTGCTCTTCCCTCAACCACACACCCTCTGTGACAAAGGCCACAAGCCAGGTTTTTGCTCGGTGGGTTCTGGTAAAGATGCCTGAACTCAGGGGCCACACACTGCATTTTGGCCAGTTAACTGGAGCTGCTGCCTCGTAGACTTTTTCTGCCCCAGTCTTTGAACCAGATTGCCGGGGGTTTTAGCACTCTTTGCCTCCTGACCAGCAGGAAGGGCAAAGAGAACACGCCCCGACTAAGACGAGACCGAGAAAGGTTAGGGCCGCTGGCCGCCTTCACCCAGCCCTCCCTCTCCAGAGGGAAGACACAGACACGCCAGGGAGAATGTCACAGCAGACTCGTTTAATGGGAAGATACCAGGGGCTAAAGTAAGAAGCAGGAATCTATTAACATAAAAGTAGGCAGGACAGGGGGAGGTAGGTGCGGTCAGAGAGGGCGGCGGGGCCAATCCATGGGTTCAAGGTAGCCTTATTTTACATCACAAACCACAGCCAAATCTCCCCACCAGGAGACAGGCAGGTTGGATCTCCAACACCAGGAAGTGAGCACTGGGCCACGAGGTGGGCCTTTTACCCTTGATGTGACGTGCCCCATACCAGATCTTCCTGTCTCAGCCTCTGGAGTAGCAAGCTAATAATTGCATGAGAGGGGGCATCTAGCCAAAACCTGGGTGGCAATGGGGTACTTTAGGCAGCAAGTAGCGGAATCCCCAATTTAATTGCCTTCCTTCAACAATAAAGTTTTTGTTTTATTTGCCAATTACAGAATCTCTTGTCATGTATACATTTTTGTTTTAATTAATTCTTTTGTGTAATTAATTGCCTTCAGTTGTGTGAAGGTGCACTGTTTTTTGTTTTTTTTTTTTTTTGCCGGTCCTGGGCTTGAGCTCAGGGCCTGAGCACTGTTCTTGGGTTTTCTCAAGGCTAGAGCTCTTGAACCTCAGCACCACTTCTGGCTTTTTGCTATGTATATGGGGTACTGAGGAATCGAACCCGGGTCTTCATGCATGCTAGGCAAGCTCTCTACCACTAGGCCAAACTCCTGGCCCCAGGTGCACTGTTTTGATCTGAGCGCACAGAACATTTCATCTAATATAATCAACACGTGGATCACTTCACTAGCTTAGTGGAGAGACTATAGAGTGCTTAACATTTGGTTCCAATCTCGGCAGGAGGCAGCACGGAAGAGCTTGGCTCCAGGGCCTCTATCCAGAGGAGGAGGACATACCTCCATGCCCAGGCCTCTCAGAGCCTCCATGGCTGGAGATGCCCTGCACTGCGTCTCCACTTGTGTGGATGATGGGGGCATCTGGCGTGCTGACTGGAGAGGGGCTGTTTTCCGTGAGCTCATGAGGACGAAGGAGGATAGATGCTAGAGGACGTCCTCAGAAAGGCAGAGTGTAGGGACGGCTATGGAGAGAGGAAGCAGAAGGTCCCAGATCCGCGTTGGGGTCTGGGAGATGACACACCCAGGCTGGGACATCATGTAATCACCGTGTGTGGGCTAACAATCTGCGGACCATATGCAAATGGCAGGCACCTAAGACCGCACAAGGCCAGACTCAGGGAAGGTGACTTGGAAGGCTCGTTTCCGAAAGTCTCAGCTCATAAACTCACTTCAATATCCTTACCGATACATAAGTAAACCTCACTAGGTTATTCACAGTTTGGAGGCCATGATAAATTATCCTAGAAAATCAAAGCCTAATGCTAAGTATAATATACAATTCACCACTCAGCTTACGAGGAAGTCCAATCGGAACTTCGTAATACTGGAAAAAGTTGATGTCGAGAAGTAGGGTTAAATGCTTAACTTTATTTGGTATGTACACCAAAGACATCTGAGTTGATTTTAAACAAGCTTGGTGTGAACGTACGCAGAGCTTCTCAAGGTCAGGATTTCTTGTTATGCGATGCATGTAGCTTGGTGGCAGGAGCTAAGTGACAGCACCCGGCCGCGCCTGTGAAAGCAGTGTTTGCAGTGGCTACATAGCCATGGCTGCCATCCCCCCCCCCTGCTCTCATTGCTTAACTACACCACCCTTTAAGACAGAGATTTGAACAGCTCACAGCCAGACGACTTAAAGTAACGTTGTTAATGGGCTCTGGAAGTTCTTGCTTGAATGTTGCCAGCGTTATAACTTCTAATTACCTTAATAACGAGGCTCTGTGGCTCCGGATGGAGGTGGCAGCCCCGACGCTAATGGGCACCAGCCATCTTGTGGAAGGCGTGTTTCAAGGCCTCATGGGTCCACTGTGCGTAGACCTGGAGTCCTGCGAGAGGCCCACTGTACATCAGAAGAGAAGGGAGAGACCCTGTGACGCCATCTTTCCCCACAGTGATCCCAGATAACGTGTGTTATCTCATCTTCACCATTCTGGTTTTCCGTTCGTGGTAAGGTTTAAACTACTCTAAGTGTTCTTTTTTTCCCCAGTGGTGTGGCCAGAAGTGATGGCACCGCCCACAGTGACCCAACCAACCCACAGAGGCACAGGTGGACGTGGCCAGCTGTCACTGGAAGTGTAGGCTTCTAAGCGTGGGACCAAGACTGTCAGGGACAGACGGACTCTTAGAAGCCCTCCAGTAATGTTGGTGAGGAAAAGAGAGCTAGATCGTCCCTCACCTGCCCCAGACCCCCTCCTTCCTGAGACACTCCGCCCCGAGCTACTGTGCCTCAATGAATCCAGCCGGTGCCTCCTGGGCCAGGAGCTGGTTCTTAGGCTGCACTTGCCAGCTACGTCCACTCCCGAGGGTTTACAGAAGGGCTGGGAGAGAAGACACAGCTTCAGGAAAAAGTAACACAGCATCCACGGACAAGAGTGAGATGCATCTGCACACAAGGGAAGTCTGCCTGTCCCAGAGGGAAGCTGTTGGGCGAGACGAGCTCCATGGCTTCCTGGAGGGTGGAGGGGTGAGCATGGGATGCAGAGCGCAGGATGCAGAGTGCAGGGAAGACACAGTTTCAATCAGGGGAGGGGTGGATAGAGAAGACAGGCAGAGAGTGACCACAAAAGATTCCCAGCAGATCTTCGAGGGAGGAGACCTCACAGTCCAAGGGTCAGGGCACGAGAAAGCGGGGGCCAAGAGCCCTGGGGGCAGTGGCATCCATGTCTCAGGTGGGGATAAGGAGAGCTGAGAGGTGTGGGGTTGCTCAGGTCAGAGATGGCAGAGATGGGGCGGGGCCCTGCTCCGCACCCCTCTCAGATGAGAAATCCTGTATCTAGTCTGCGCACACACCACAGAGACAGGGATTTTCATGAGTGGGTGGGTTCGGTGCCCCCCCCCACCAAGGACCTATCTGTCTTGCTATTACCTCTGTTTCTTTCCTGTGTAAGACCCGACACGTGTGTCCCCAGTCATGTGAGCCAGTCCCAGTGCGGGGTACGGCCTCTCCAGCCCGCCTCGGCACCCAGGCCACAGACAGCAGACGCCATGGTCGTTTGCCACTCCATATGAGAAACTATTTGCCAGCCTCGCTGAAGCCTGCAGGGACACACACACAACAGTCAGCCCTCAGCCAGCCAGGAATACATCTAGCCCACTGTCCTGCTGGGTATTTTCCTTCGCCTGCTCATTCTCAGGTGATGACTGGAAGTGAGCGGAGGTTCTAGAGAATTCTAAAACTCCCCCACAGTGGGCCGGGCTGCTCTGTCCCAAGGACGTTGGGCTTTGCCACATTGGCAAGGAGAGAGTTGCGACCCTCACCTTTCACGGGGAACACGGCCTCCAGCTTTCAACTCTACCCGGGACAGCGCAGGAGTAGCGTGGTGGACCCTGGCCCTGCACACGTCTACGCTTTCCCTGAGCACTCCTGGAGGCTGTCCTCCCGGGAACCTCTCAGGAAGCCTCGGGGTGAGACGTGCCCCCCAAGCCTGTGCTGCAAACGCAGACGGGCAGAAGCTTCTGGATGCTGTGCATATTCTAAATGGGAAACCTATCAGGCTCTGATGAATGAACGTGTTCCCTGGGGCTTCCACATTAAATGCAGACTTTAATAATTACTCTAATTACTTGTGTTGTGATTTACCTTTGAATCTACATCAAACAAACATATAGCAATTATTATACTGTCATTAATCCACTAGTCCTAGAAAACCGACTGTCATTTCCCTCTTACACACATTTGCTTGCAAAACAAGGCCAGAGATAAAAATTGTTTTTATTTAACACCTAATGATGCAGTTCCCCCTTTACACCTAACTTTAGCGCACTGACTATTCTGAGAGCCATTGCAAGGCTGTGTGTCTTGGAACGGCCATGTATCCGACAGGAATTTCCCGCGATTCACTGCTCCTCCTGATGAACTTTTGGGAGTTCTTCTAGCAACTTGATGGTTATGCTTCTTTACCAGGGCTACGCCGTGAGGGGCCCGAGGGATATGTGTAGGAGCAAGTCAGAGATCTGGACATTGTTATGGTTAGCAGGTGTGTGCGTGTGTGTGTGTGTGTGTGTGTGTGTGTGTGTGTGTGTGTGTGTGTGCCAGGCCTGGGTCTTGAACTCAGGGCATAGGCACTGTCTTTGGACACTTTTTTCGCTCAAGCCTAGCACTCTGCCACTTGAGTCACAGCCCCACTTCTGGCTTTTTCTGTGTATGTGGTTCTGGGGAATGGAGCCCGGGGCTTTGTGCATGCTTGGTGAGCACTCTACCACCTGGCCACGCGCCTGGGCCCGCAGAAGAGCTTTTGAAAATGTCCATTTCCCAATCATTTTCCTGAGTCATCATCCAGTGTCGAGGCCAAGTCAGGTGTGAACCTGTTTAACAAGCTGCCGTCTACCGTGCAGCACGGAGTGGAGGGAGGCGTTGGCAGAGGCGGGCCTGCAGAGGAGACGCACCCCTGGTAGGAAATGGTCCTGTGAGACATTTTCTGTGGGGATGGATTCCTGCTATGCTAAATGCTTTTCTCCAGCTTTCTTTTTTATTTGTTATTTTTGACATAGAACGCCTATGCATAATTAATGTGTGCGACTAGATGCATTTGGAGGTAAGAACAGACCTAGGAAGCAAACCAGCAGGATGGACTGCCTGTGAGTGCCGGTGACGACTGCCTGTGACTACCCGAGACTGCCTGTGACTGCCGGAGATTGCCTGTGACTGCCAGAGACTGCCTGTGACTATCTGAGACTGCCTGTGACCACCCCAGATTGCCTGTGACTGCCTGAGACTGCCTGTGACTGCCGGTGATGACTGCCTGTGACTGCCTGAGACTGCCTGTGACTGCCCGAGACTGCCTGTGACTATCTGAGACTGCCTGTGACTATCTGAGACTGCCTATGACCACCTGTGACTGCCTGTGACCACCTGAGACTGCCTGTGACCACCCGAGATTGCCTGTGACTACCTGAGACTGCCTGTGACCGCCCGAGACTGCCTGTGACTGCCCGAGACTGCCTGTGACCACCTGTCACTGCCTGTGACCACCCGAGACTGCCTGTGACCACCTGTGACTGCCTGTGACCACCTGAGACTGCCTGTGACTGCCCGAGACTGCCTGTGACTATCTGAGACTGCCTGTGACTATCTGAGACTGCCTATGACCACCTGTGACTGCCTGTGACCACCTGAGACTGCCTGTGACCACCTGAGACTGCCTGTGACCACCCGAGATTGCCTGTGACTACCTGAGACTGCCTGTGACCACCCGAGACTGCCTGTGACCACCTGTGACTGCCTGTGACCACCTGAGACTCCCTGTGACTGCCCGAGACGGCCTGTGACTATCTGAGACTGCCTGTGACTATCTGAGACTGCCTATGACCACCTGTGAATGCCTGTGACCACCTGAGACGGCCTGTGACCACCTGAGACTGCCTGTGACCACCCGAGATTGCCTGTGACTACCTGAGACTGCCTGTGACCACCCGAGACTGCCTGTGACTGCCCGAGACTGCCTGTGACCACCCGAGATTGCCTGTGACCACCCGAGACTGCCTGTGACCACCTGAGACTGCCTGTGACCACCCGAGACTGCCTGTGACTGCCTGTGACCACCCGAGACTGCCTGTGACTGCCTGAGACTGCCTGTGACCACCCGAGACTGCCTGTGACTACCCGAGACTGCCTGTGACCACCTGAGACTGCCTGTGACCACCCGAGATTGCCTGTGACTACCTGAGACTGCCTGTGACCACCCGAGACTGCCTGTGACTGCCCGAGACTGCCTGTGACCACCCGAGATTGCCTGTGACCACCCGAGACTGCCTGTGACCACCTGAGACTGCCTGTGACCACCCGAGACTGCCTGTGACTGCCTGTGACCACCCGAGACTGCCTGTGACTGCCTGAGACTGCCTGTGACCACCCGAGACTGCCTGTGACTACCCGAGACTGCCTGTGACCACCTGTGACTGCCTGTGACCACCCGAGATTGCCTGTGACCACCTGAGACTGCCTATGACCACCCGAGACTGCCTGTGACTGCCTGTGACCACCTGTGACTGCCTGTGACTGCCTGTGACTGCCTGTGACCACCCAAGACTGCCTGTGACTGCCTGTGACCACCTGTGACTGCCTGTGACCACCTGAGACTGCCTGTGACCACCTGAGACTGCCTATGACCACCCGAGACTGCCGGTGACTGCCTGTGACCACCTGTGACTGCCTGTGACTGCCTGTGACCACCCAAGACTGCCTATGACTGCCTGTGACTGCCTGTGACTGCCTGTGACCACCCGAGACTGTCTGAGACTGCCTGTGACCACCTGAGACTGCCTGTGACTGCCTGTGACCACCTGTGACTGCCTGTGACCACCCGAGACTGCCTGTGACTGCCTGTGACCACCTGAGACTGCCTGTGACCACCTGAGACTGCCTATGACCACCCGAGACTGCCTGTGACTGCCCGTGACCACCTGTGACCACCTGTGACTGCCTGTGACCGCCTGTGACTGCCTGTGACCACCCAAGACTGCCTGTGACTGCCTATGACTGCATGTGACCACCCGAGACTGCCCGTGACTGCCTGTGACTGCCTGTGACCACCTGTGACTGCCTGTGACCACCTGAGACTGCCTGTGACCACCCGAGACTGCCTGTGACTGCCTATGACCACCCGAGACTGCCTGTGACTGCCTGAGACTGCCTGTGACCGCCTGTGACTGCCTGTGACCGCCTGAGACTGCCTGTGACTGCCTGTGACCGCCTGAGACTGCCTGTGACTGCCTGTGACCGCCTGAGACTGCCTGTGACCGCCTGAGACTGCCTGTGACCACCTGCGACTGCCTGTGACCGCCTGCGACTGCCTGTGACCACCCGAGACTGCCTGTGACTGCCTATGACCACCCGAGACTGCCTGTGACTGCCTGAGACTGCCTGTGACCACCTGTGACTGCCTGTGACCGCCTGAGACTGCCTGTGACCGCCTGTGACCGCCTGAGACTGCCTGTGATTGCCTGTGACCGCCTGAGACTGCCTGTGACCGCCTGAGACTGCCTGTGACCACCTGCGACTGCCTGTGACCACCCGAGATTGCCTGTGACCACCCGAGACTGCCTGTGACCACCTGAGACTGCCTGTGACCACCTGAGACTGCCTGTGACTGCCTATGACCACCCGAGACTGCCTGAGACTGCCTGTGACCACCTGAGACTGCCTATGACCACCCGAGACTGCCTGTGACTGCCTGTGACCACCTGAGACTGCCTATGACCACCCGAGACTGCCTGAGACTGCCTGTGACCACCTGAGACTGCCTATGACCACCAGAGACTGCCTGTGACCACCTGCGACTGCCTGTGACCGCCTGAGACTGCCTGTGACTGCCTGTGACCACCCGAGATTGCCTGTGACCACCCGAGACTGCCTGTGACCACCTGAGACTGCCTGTGACCACCTGAGACTGCCTATGACTGCCTATGACCACCCGAGACTGCCTGAGACTGCCTGTGACCACCTGAGACTGCCTATGACCACCAGAGACTGCCTGTGACTGCCTGTGACCACCTGAGACTGCCTATGACCACCCGAGACTGCCTGTGACTGCCTGTGACCACCTGTGACTGCCTGTGACTGCCTGTGACCACCCAAGACTGCCTGTGACTGCCTGTGACCGCCTGTGACTGCCTGTGACCACCCGAGACTGTCTGAGACTGCCTGTGACCACCCGAGACTGCCTGTGACTGCCTGTGACCACCTGTGACTGCCTGTGACCACCTGAGACTGCCTGTGACCACCTGAGACTGCCTATGACCACCCGAGACTGCCTGTGACTGCCCGTGACCACCTGTGACCACCTGTGACTGCCTGTGACCACCTGTGACTGCCTGTGACCACCCAAGACTGCCTGTGACTGCCTATGACTGCCTGTGACCACCCGAGACTGCCTGTGACTGCCTGTGACTGCCTGTGACCACCTGTGACTGCCTGTGACCACCTGTGACTGCCTGTGACCACCTGAGACTGCCTGTGACCACCCGAGACTGCCTGTGACCACCCGAGACTGCCTGTGACCACCTGTGACTGCCTGTGACCACCTGAGACTGCCTGTGACCGCCTGAGACTGCCTGTGACTGCCTGAGACTGCCTGTGACCGCCTGTGACTGCCTGTGACCGCCTGAGACTGCCTGTGACCGCCTGAGACTGCCTGTGACCGCCTGAGACTGCCTGTGACCATCTGAGACTGCCTGTGACCGCCTGCGACTGCCTGTGACCGCCTGAGACTGCCTGTGACCACCCGAGACTGCCTGTGACCGCCTGAGACTGCCTGTGACCGCCTGTGACTGCCTGTGACCGCCTGAGACTGCCTGTGACTGCCTGTGACCGCCTGAGACTGCCTGTGACCGCCTGAGACTGCCTGTGACCACCTGCGACTGCCTGTGACCGCCTGAGACTGCCTGTGACCACCTGAGACTGCCTGTGACCACCTGCGACTGCCTGTGACCGCCTGAGACTGCCTGTGACCACCCGAGACTGCCTGTGACCACCTGTGACTGCCTGTGACCACCCGAGACTGCCTGTGACCACCCGAGACTGCCTGTGACTGCCTGAGACTGCCTGTGACCACCTGTGACTGCCTGTGACCACCTGAGACTGCCTGTGACCGCCTGTGACTGCCCAAGACGACTGCCTGTGACTGCCTCAGACTGCCTGTGACTGCCCATGATTGTCTGTGACCGCCCACGACTTCCCGTGACTGCCAAGGATTCCCTGCTCTCCTGATTACTGTCGTGGAAAGACATGTCTCAGGCCTGTCTTCGTGGCACAGCGAAGAGACCGTGCGATATAGCTCTAGAATTTCTACCTTTTGTGTAACGGAAGCTGTGTTCTCTTCACCTAGTCCTCCATGTACCCGCCGACAGCCCCTGGCCACTACCAAGCCATCTCTGCTCCACTGGTTTCACGGGACGCGTTCTCTGTGTCTGGCTTACTTCATGGAGCATAGTGCTCTCTCGGTGCATCTGTACTGTTGCAAGTGGCAGGATCCCCCCTTTTGAAGGGTGTGTACTATTCTATCCCTTCCTTGTCCGTCAATGGGATCTATTTTTCCCCTCCTCATCCTTGGTTGCCATGAGCGGTGCTCTGGTACTATGGGCACATAGGTGGCACACAGGTGACACGTGCCTCTCCCAGATTCCGATCTCAGTTCCTCTGGATAAGTGGCCAGCGCTGGAACTGCTGGATGATACCGTCATTCTGCGTTTCATTTTGGAGGCACATGCAGTCTATTTCTCACAGTTCCACACTGGCAGACTGGCTGCCAGGCCCAGGTCCTTGTCCACATCCATCCTCCGCCAGTGTATGAGATGACACCACAGCATTAAAAAATAGCTTATATATTTAAGATATTTTGTGTATTTTGACATACACACAGTGAAATAATTCTCATAACATCCTCAGTTCTGTTTTTATTCATCTATTCTCGATTTCCTTTATTGGTTCTTGTTTTCTGCTAACTCTGGGCTTGATCTGTTCTTGTTTCTTTGATATAAGTTGGATTGCCGGGGGGGGGGTGTGGGGGGTTCTTTTCCTGAATTAGGAAATCACTGCGACAGCTTCTCCCTGGCACTGCTCCTGCCATATCTCACAGACTTAGGTATGTGGTGATGAGGCTGATGGTTTCTCTGGAAGCAGGATTTGAATTCAGGGCTTGTAGCTGCTCTTCTTGCTCCCTTGGCTGGAACTCAATCACTTGAGCCATGCTTCCAGCCTAGATTTTTGCTGATTACTT
Organism: Megascapheus bottae; assembly: GCF_031878675.1. Lineage (NCBI taxonomy): Eukaryota > Metazoa > Chordata > Mammalia > Rodentia > Geomyidae > Megascapheus > Megascapheus bottae. The sequence continues at coordinate 1,560,663 of NC_143519.1, forward strand.
TGGAGGTGGAGTCTCACTGGCCTTTCTGTCTGGGCTTCAAATTTCAATTCTCTGGATCTCAGCTTCCTCAGTAGCAAGAATTACAGACGTGGACCACGGCGTCTGGAGGTCGGTCCCTTCATGGAGGCCTCCAGCCCAACGCTTCCCGGGCTGTGGCCAGAGCTCTGTCCTAGAGCAGTGGCTCACAGCAGTCTCTGCATATGTGGGGGACCCTCACGTGTGAGTCACAGGGCGGGGGCGGGTCACAGGCAGCGCCTCTCTGTCCTAGCTGTCAGTCTGGAGGAAGAGAGGAGGACAGGGAGGAGGAGGGGGAAGAGGAGGCAGAGGGGAAGCTCCGCCCCTGCACTGCCCTGGCACACTGCCTTCTTTCTGGGAGCACGGGGCCAGGAGCCCACCTCCTCTCCCTGACCCTGCTTGAAGACTAGCAGGTTGTTGGTGTCCTCTCCCAGAACAGTGGGGAAAGATGAGAAGCTCTCTGGCACACGCCCAGTGCTCCTGGTAACCTCCCTCCTCCAGCGTCCAATGAAAAGGGTGCCCCAGGAGGCCTGCCAAGGCTGGCTGGACCTGGTCCCCAGGGAGGGCCAGGCGTCCTCCCTGGAGGTGGTGCGCATGAGATCAGGTGGCAGAGTGCTCCACTCTCTCATCCCTCTTTCCTGTTACGGAGGGAGAATACATACATGGAACACAGAAGGTGAACTTTGCCGTTTGAGCCATTTTGGAGTGCATGGTCAGTGCATTAAGTATTACTACCATCCATTTCTAGAATTTTCCACTGTCCCAAAGGGGACCCTTCCCCATTAGACAACAGCACACAGAGCCATATCCTCCTGGGTCCTGGGCTGTGTTGTGCCTACAGATTGGCTGGATTACAAATCAATTTAACTATAAACTTAAGTAAGACATAATACTCCATTTTGTGTCAATGATCAGGAAAATGTAGCCTCTTTTCCACAGGTGGCTTGAATGACACGATAAGTGAGTCACAAAAATAATCTACTTAGATGAATAGCCATCAGGAAATGTTGCAAACCAACAGTGGATGATATTTGGCCAAATTCATCTCCGTGAAGCCGCTCCATCCTAACTTCTGTTTTCCACTTTCTCCAGCCACATTGGTCCGGTGATGGCTGAGCCCTCCCCAGGGGTTAAGAGCCCCCAAGCCTCAAATCAGCGCCTGGGGAGAGCTGCATGTCCCGAGCTGGCCTGCTACTCTTTTTTTTTTTTTTTCCTTCCAGTCCTGGGCTTGCGCTCAGGGCCTGAGCACTGTCCTTGGACTTTCTCAAGGCTAGAGCTCTACCACTTGAGCCACAGCACCACTTCCGGCCTTTTCTATGTATGTGGTACTGAGGAATTGAACCTGGGTTTTCATGCATGCTAGGCAAGCACTCTACCAGTAGACCACACTCCCAGCCCCGAAGAACCATTTCTTTTGTCTGCACACTGACTTTTCAAAACATTTCTCAAAGTAAAGCCTCTTCTGGAGGTGTGTGTCCCCCAGACTCAGAGGAGGGAGAAGGGTGCCACATCCTTTATCTGGCCAGGACACGCAGGCGGCTGTCATCCTCAGAGCACAGTGACAACAGTCCGTCCCCGGGGCAGGGCAGTGCATGGAGGGGCAGGGCAGTGCATGGAGCCGCGAGCGGAAAGTGGTTCCAGGGTATAATCCGACCACGATATGCTGTGTTCTTTGCAAAAAGGTTGTGAGGCCTTGGCCTAATAAGCATAATCTCATTACACTGCAAATAAAAGTTTCCTATTTATCTCCAGATTTCAAATGAATCTAATAAGGCTTATGATACAGTCACCCAATACCCTAATCATATTTCTGCCTATCTAAAAGCAATCAGTAATTGTGTTACGGCAGAACGTGCCGACAATACCTCTGACACAGAGAGGAGAATGAGAGCCCAGCTGTACTAATTAAATTAAATGCCGGGCTGACGGAATACATTTGCTGCAGCCGGGAGCATGGGTGCAGAATTAATAAGCATTACAGTTCCGAGCGGGAGATGGTATCATAATGGGAGCGAGGGCCTGATGTTGAGAGCCCCATTCAGATTCAATGCGCCAGGATGCAGGGCTCTGACAGCTGCTTACAGGGCCTCGGAGCCGCCAACAAATTGCACAGGAACTTTCTCGTGTGTCTGCTTCTCGCAGAGGAACAGCACATTCCTCACATTCGTCCTTGAACCTGCGCCCGGCCAGGCGGCCCAGGCCAGCATTGTCTGCTCTGGACCCAGCAGACCTGGCCTGGCCTGGCCTCATCTGAGCTGCTCCCTCTCTCTCTGTCCTCTGGCCAGCACACCAGGGGAGGCTCCTCCAGAAACCCAGTGCCCCCCCCCCCCCCCGACCCCCGGGAGCAAGCCCAGTGTCTGGGCCCCGAGCAAGCCAGGCATCAGGCAGAGCATCACTGGCAGGGCCCCGGCCGGTGCCCTCACCCTCCCTGCCAGCACAGCCCCCTCCCAGCTCATAAATGAGCCGCGCTATCTTGCCGGCTCAGTGCAGAGCGGCTGTGCCAGCCCGCCAGCCCGCCAGGATTCATTATCGTGAGGATTTTGACAGGATATTAAATTTACTAATCCTGAACTTGCCCGGCTGACCCCTCACAGGGAGGAGATGCTCTTGTCTGCTGGTGAGGTACTTTCTCCGGGTTCTTCCTCCTTCCCCCTTGCTTCTCCCGTGACCCCTCATGCATGCCGGACCCTGGACCCTTCCGCCTGGCCTCCCTCCAGGGACACAGCCCAGCTCCAGGCAGGCCTCCCACCCGTCCCCCGGCAGCAGAGACCAGATGCAGGCCCGGGCTGCCCACTGTGCCGTGCTCACGGGCAGTGGCTGGCTGCATGTGGACAGCTCAGCATTGCGGGGCCACAGGTGGGCTTGATGGGGGCTGAGCGTGCATGCACACTGCCCCCCCCCCGTGTGCACCTCACCTGTGCACACAGCACCCCCACATGCAGTGTGCATGCATACATCCAGCCCCAGACACATCCACACTTGTATACACACCTCACACCCACCGTGACCCTGATGCTCGTGCATCTCCCTGGGGTTTGGGCACACATCTGCACTCCACATGTTCACACACACACACACACACACACACACACACACACATGTACACACCCTCACCCCATCCGTATCACACCCCCACGTGTGCACACAGGTGTGTACTCACCCACATGTAGACACAACCCTGGCATACAAGCCTGCGTGTGCTCATTCCCATGTGTGTTCACACATAGACTCACGTCCAGATGTGCACACATGCTCACCACACGTGTACAGACATTGTGTACACAAATACCTACACAGCACACGCACCACACAAGTCCTCCCCTCGTCGGAGCGGGCCGGGTGCGACCCCGTCCGAGTCCAGGACCCTGCCGTCCGGCCAAGGGCGGCGTGCCAGGCCAGTTCTGCACGTGTGCTAGCTGGCAGTGCTGGCTGCCGCCTCTCGCGCACCCTCCCTGCCCTCACAAACCAGACACGCATGTGTGTTGTGATGGCAATTGCTCCGTTTTTCTCTATCAGTAAGCCATGTGACGCAGACCCTGGGAATATTTTTGGAAGGCTCTGAGCCCCGCAGCAGAATCCAGCCTCTCGCCCATTCATGAGCTTCCTGCCACACCAGAAAAACAGAACCTGCCACAGACGTCCACTGACATCCTGCCAGTTTGATCTCTAAATAATTCAGCATTGAGACCTGGTCCACTCTCCTACCTCCTGAACAGTCCTGCGAGCACAGGGCCAATTAAGTTGCTGAAAACAGCAGATTTCCACTGATACTGCACAGATAAAGCTGACCATTAAATCACCATTTAACATCCTGGGCAGGGTGGCCGCTGACAGCCGCAGAGCTCCTAATCTCATTTAACCCCCTCCTGTCAGGAGCAGGCCCACCCCTTAGCATAATGCCACCAAATTAGACTAGACGGGGCCACGGGAGGAGGCCAACCCTCTTTAGCTAAAAGTCAGGCCACAGTGGGCAGCGCTGACCTTCAGCGTCCCCGCTGGCGGGCCCGGTCTCCAGGGGCCCGGGAGACATTTGCTCCTAAGAGGAGGAGAGGGGCAGCCAGAGGGGAGGAGGGGCGGGGGCCTGGCCACGGGCACTTGGAATTCCCTGGGGGCAAATTACGGAGAATTTTCCTAGACAATGGAAGAAAATTTCACCTGTGCCTTTTCAAGTCTTTCTTTGGTAATAAAAGATGAACCCCGATGGTTCTGTTCAAACCACTCCGGCTCAATATTCCCCTTTGCCTGCAGTGCCCTCTGACTCGAGCGGGGCCGCCTCTGCTGGAACACAGAGCCCCCTCCAGCCCGGCCGCCTGCATTTTAGATGAGGCCGCTTGGCTGGAGGCGCAGGCTTCAAAGCCCAGTGGCTGGCATTTTCTGCAGTCTGCTTTCATAAGGAAGTCAGGTGCCCACCGCCACCCCGACGCACACAGGCTCCCCACCGCCACCCCCCATTTTGTTTAGTTCCGAGTGGGTGGGAGAGGGAGAGGGAGGGGTGTGCGCGCACACACACAGACACACACACACACTCACACACACTCACACACTCACACACACTCACACACACACTCACACTCACACACACTCACACACACTCACACACACACACACTCATACGGGCCATAACACTCCCAAATCAAAACCAGCCCGGCCATTTCCCTCACCTACCAACCATTACAAGCCCAGACTTGTTGCCAAAATAGCAACTACATTTGAGCTCAGTCTCTCTCTCTCTCTCTCTCTCTCTCTCTCTCTCTCTCTCTCTCTCTCTCTCTCTCTCTCTCTCTCTCTCTCTCTCCCTCTCTGTGTCTCTCTCTCCCCACAGCTATTAATTTTAAAAAAGACTTTCTTCTGAAATACAAACTTTTTTTCTTTTTCTTCTGAACAGATAAAAATGTTTCCAGGCCACATGCTGGGAACTCTAAACCCCAGAGGGAGAGACAGCAGCGCCATGCTGCCTACCCTGCATTCCCTCCTCACTGGAACCTGGGGACAGCCTCGACCAGCCGGGTGAAAAGGACACAACTTCAAATGCACATCTACTTCAGGGTGTGTGTGTGTGTGTGTGTGTGAGAGAGAGAGAGAGAGAGAGAGAGAGAGAGAGAGAGAGAGAGAGAGAGAGGAGAGAAAAGAAGAGGAGAAGAGAGGGGAGGGGAGGAGAAGGGAAGAGAGGAGAGGAAGCAGAGGAAGGAGAGGGTGAGTTCTCCTCCTGCCCCTGGAATCCCCTCTCTGGGAAGCAGATCCAAACATGCCAAGGAGGTCTCCGGGCAGGGAGAGGAAGTCAAGGTGAGGGACGAGGACATGGGCAGGGTCGCTCTCTGCCCCAGGCTCCTGTCACTCACCGTTTGGGCCGTGCCAGCTGTTGGGAGGCGTCCTGTGTTTGTGGAGTTGGGTGGCAGGGTGGTGTTCGGTGCCCACGGCAGAGGCCAGCTTGCTGCCGCCACCGCTGACCAGCTCCAGTTCTCAGCAGCACCCCTGCACCTCCATTTTTTGCCTCCTCAACTAAGGCTGGCCGGAATGGCCGGCAGAAACCACCTCATGTCTACCCCGGCTCCCCGGGGCTGCAGGGGAGTGAGTCCTGCCTGCGGAGCTTTTCTGCAGTGGAGTGGTTTATTTAATTTGTCAGGATAAAGGGAATGGCTGAATGAGAGACACAGAATGCAGAGTGGTATAAAAGAAACAAAGGCTAAAAGTACCACTATTTTGATTCCCTTTTTAAAATGACTTCCAAAGTGCGGTCTCTATTGTGAAGAATACTGCTGAACAAAGCACGGGGCCTTGGCCACATTCACAGAGCTCGTTCACCCAGCGCCAGCCCGCGCACATTCAGAGGTAGAAGGCACTTATAAATGATGTATTGGAGAACCGCAGCTCCCATTGTGCACGCAGTGTAAACAAAAAGGCAGACGGCGCTGACTGGCATATGGGCAGCGAGGCCACGCAGGATGCAACCACTCCCCGAGCCGGAGGGGAGCCGGCCAGGCTGCATCCGGCGGGCCACGGCTGGGCCACAGCCCCTGGTCCGTCCACTCCACCGGCCAGCCCCTGCGGGGACTGTGGGAGAGGCCAGCCTTAGATGCCTTCTAGCATTTTCCAGAATGTTCCATTGACAGCAGTTTCCACAAGTTTAGCAAGCGTGGTGGCAGTTACGTGTGCCCTATGCAGTGGCCGGGCTCGGCCCCAGGCAAGGCCGTCCGAGGTGGTTGTCCAGGCTGCAGGGTGGGCCTGGCCTTTCCCCCCCCCCCCCCGCAGGTGTCCCCGCTGCAGAGTCCCGGGGAGGTATGGGACAGCCTGGTTCCACCGTGCCCCAGCTGCCTGTGGACTGCAGCCAGCTACTGCTTTCCCCTGGTGGAATGTGTTCAGGACCACCGGGGGAACCCACGTGGCCTTTCCTGTGGTCTGTCCCGTGGCAGGGAAGCACTGCGCACCATGCAAGGATCCCACCAGACCTCAGTGACCCCCCAGCGCCCCCCCGAGAGTGGGCCATGCCCACCGAACACCAGAACTCGTGGGCCCAGAACTCGTGGGCCCAGGCAAGGGCGGAAGGCACTGGTGTTAGAAAACACACAGTACATGTTCTGGTCAGAGAGGAGGAAGTAAAAGTCCTGCCCGGTGTGGTATGTTCCAGGGCCTGGCTTGATGGACAGGGCAAGCCCCGCCTCCCAGGATTCCTGCAGAGGAAAGCCAGGCTGGGGCCCTCTCCCCAGCTCTGCAGAGGCTCCAGCCTTCAGCTTTGAGAACATGGAATCTGCCTGCATGTCCGAGACAACCAGTGGATCAGATCCATGGAGTTGGCTTTTTGGGGGGAGGGGGTGTGGGGCGAGGGGTGGGCGGAGGTTTCAGGGCTGAGGTCGCCTTGGAGGAAATTGAGCCTTAGAGAGAATGTGGGGGTGGGGAGGAGAGCTCTCTCCTCTCTAGCGGTAGAATCTATAGATCACCTATGAATAAATATACCTATCTATACAGAATCTATGTATACTTTATATAGATACATACGAGCATATGTATGGATAGATACATGTAGAATTAGGAAAAAAAGACTCAGGCAGCCATGGATAAAAAATTGAGATAATTTCATCTGTGCTAAACAGGTGTAGCCTTTTTTCTTGTCATTATTCCCTGAACAATAGAACACAGCCTCTGTTTACACTGCATTTTCTTTGTAATAGGCCTCTCATTTGTGCCCTGGAGATGAGTGACACACACAGGCAGGTGTGTACAGGGCCTGCCTATGAGCATGGCCCACGCGTGTAACATACCACACGCTGACGCGGCAAGGCCGAGGACCTCGAGCTCGTGCACGCTTGGCAGTGAAGGGAGGTCCTGAGCCCATTTCCCTTGGGTCACAACGGACAGCTTAGGGTGGCCAAAGAAACCAGTGTGGTTGCACACACACACACACACACACACACACACACACTCCCTGTGCCAGGGTCTACTTTGCAAGGAGCTGGATTTTTGCGGTAAGCCATGAGCAGAACTTCTCTTCTGTGGGTCTGATTTGCAAAATCCTCGGAGAGCTTCAGCAGCGAGCACAGCTCTCTCACCTCATACATATTTAAAGAATTTTGCTTCCTGCGATGGGATCCGGGTATGTTTCGGTTTTCAAACAAGGACTCCTGCCTCCCTGGAAGAGCAGCCATGGAGAAGAGGAGTCACGTTGTTAGCGGCAGGCTGCCTGCTCCAGGGGTTAAACGCAAAACACCAGGGCTGCAGTCTTCCATCTTCAGCTCTTCTTTTCCCTTTTATTTTTCTCCTATGCCTTTCCATTCCTTGCAGCCTTCCTCCTAACTGCATGCTATGAAAAGCCCTCTGTTCTAATCCTCTCCTGAGCTACCTCCATTCATCACTTCCTTATTACAGAACTTGGCACCTGGCCCTCTGCCCGCCGTGCTCCCGCCCCTCTCCGCCCGCCCGGAGCCAGGAGGCTCTTTTCTTCTCTACATCTTTCCTCATTAAAAAAAAAAATCTCCTTCTCGGATTTATTTTTCTCTCTGGCTCCCAAGATCAGCTCTGGTGCCCAGGCCTCAGCCTGCACCCAGCGCTGGCTCTGGCTCCAGGGGTGGACCACGCTGGCTTGAGGCTCCTGACTCCTGGAGGACTCCATGAGGGCGGCCACGCCCTCTCCCTGGTTGTCTGTGGAGGCCTCCAGAACTCAGCAGTATTTGTGGTCAGCTGCATTTGTTGTTTTAACTTTGCACATTCCATTTTGCTTTTTTTTCATCCAGTTTTAGCACTTATGTACTTATTTCCTAAGTGTTTTGTTTTTTTTTTGTCGGTCGTGGGGCTTGAACTCTGGGCTTGGACACTGTCCCTAAACTCTTCAGCTCAAGCTAGCACTCTACCACTTGAACCACAGCGCCACTTCTAGTTTTCTGGTGGTTCATTGGAGATAAGAGTCAAAGGTCCTTTTGTGCCCTGGGCTGGCTTTGAACCTTGATTCTCAGATCTCAGCCTCCTGAGTAGCTAGGATGACAGTGCTCACCATGTGCACAGCTTATTTCCTAAGTTTTATAAACTCCAAATATGAAAGGCAGATGGATCCTACGATTTGCCGGTGAGTTTGGCTTCCAAGCAGTGTGACCGCTTCTCCCTGTCTGTTCAGAGGAGCTCTCGCCTTGCTAACCTCCAGGGCTGGATAAGAACTCCGGCCCCCTGACTCCAGGTTCCTTTCATAACCTTTGCCGGGTCCTGTCTGCAGGGACCCAAGTCTGTACTCCAGCCACATCCTGCCATGGTGAGCAGTGACGGTCCACAGAGCCCTCACCCCGGCGACACCACAGGCTCTGCCCTTCACTGTTCAGGGCTTGGACCCTGGAGTGTCTCAGGAGCTATGAACCGGGCTTCATGGAATTCCCACCAGAGGACCTGTGGGTGTGGCCTAAGCCTGTGGCTGTCACCTCCTGGCCCCTCCACTGAGCAGGGATTAAATCCTGGTGTCAAAACCCAGTGGACGAGTTCTGACACAAAGCCTTGGTTCCCAGCCTGAGCAGCGGCCATTTCATAATTTGCATCTCCTCAGGTGTTCTGGCTTGGTACAGAAAGGAAGCAGGGGTGTCTCCGAGTCCACACACCTCAACTGCCCTAAAGTGAAACACCACGACAACGAAGCTTTCTAAAGAAGAAAACACGAGGCAAAATCTCCATCGACTTTATGTTTTTGAGGGGTGCTAGTCCCGGGATTGAACTCATACTCTACCACTTGAGCCATACTCCCAAGTCTTTTGCTTTTAATTTTTTTTCTTTTTAGGTCGGGTCTCTGCCAACTTTGTTGAGACTGGCCTTAAATCACAATCCTTCCATTTCTGCTTCCTGAATAACTTGGATTATAGATATGAATTGCCATGCCTGGAACATATCCATCCATCCATCCACCTATTCATCCATCCATTATCCATCCATTCATCCATCCATTACCCATCCATCCATCCATCCATCTATTCATCCATCCATTAATCCATTACCCATCCATCCATCCATCCATCCATCCATTATTCACCCACCCATCCATCCATCCATCCATCCATTCATCCATCCACCCACCCATCCATCCATTCATCCATCTATTCATCCATCCATTATCCATCCATTCATCCATCCATTACCCATCCATCCATCCATCCATCCATTATTCACCCACCCATCCATCCATCCATCCATCCATCCATCCATTCATCCATCCACCCACCCATCCATCCATCCATCCATCTATTCATCCATCCATTAATCCATTACCCATCCATCCATCCATCCATCCACCCACCCATCCATCCATCCATCCATTATTCACCCACCCATCCATCCATCCATCTATCCATTATCCATTCATCCATCCATCCATTCATCCATCCATCCATCCATCCATTATTCACCCACCCACCCATCCATCATTCACCCATCCATCCATCATCCACCCACCTATCCACCCACCCAGCCTTTATACAGGCATAGGCCTCTACTTGTTTGACCTGAACTCTGATCCTCCAGAGTTCACACACACACCCCCTTCAACTCTCCTTCCCTATGTTTTAAGAATTAAGAAAATATTGGCTGGCCTGGGGATGTGTGTAGCCAGTGGTCAGTAGTCAGTGGTCAGTGCTGGCCTGGCATGGGGGAGGTCCTGGGTTTAATCTCCAGCACTACCAAGGCCAATAATAAAACATAGCATACTGGAAGGGACTGGGATTAGTTCTCACTTACATAGATGGGTAGATTGAACCCCCACACTGGCTAGGCCAGTGGTTTTCCATCACGGCTATGTCTCTTGCCCTTTCTGCTGTATCACTGCCAGATTTTTATTAGTTGAGATGGGCTCTTCTCTTGTCATGGTTAGCCTCAAAGTATGGTCCTCAACATCCCTGCCTCCCATGTAACTGGGAGTACCATATGAACAACTATTTCTGGCCTTGAGAGATTTTATTTTAGTAATACTGGGGTTTGAACTCAAGGCCTTGTGCTAGCATCTACAGCTTGAGATATACTCTAGCCCTTTCTTGACATTTGTTGGATAAGGTCTTGCATTTGTGTTTGAACCAGCTTTGAATGTCTCTCGAGTCCTGGGATTGCAAGAGTTGGCATTATGTCATTTTTTTTTTTGGTGGGTTGCGGGGCTTGAACTCTGGGCCTGGGAGCTGTCCCTGAGCTCTTCAGCTCAAGGCTACCGCCCTACTCCTTGAGCCTCAGCCTCACTTCCCGTTTTTTCTGGTGGTTAATTGGAGATAAGAGTCTCATAGTTTTTAGTGCCTGAGCTGGCTTGATCCTCAGAACTCAGCTTTCTGACAGCATGCCCCCCCCCCCGGCCGTGTGCCTGGACAGCATGTCCACCTTAGGTATCTCTGGGCACAGCCAGGGAAGGCTGGTAGGCCTTGGCTTTCTTGCTCCCCAGGCAGATACACTTTCTCAGTGCGAGGGCAGTGTCCCCCAAAGGCTCATCAGGCCAAGACCAGACTAAGCAGGTCAAGGAAGGCAGAGGTCAGTCCTGAGGCCTAACTGGAGTCTGATCCTTCTAGATGTGAGTAGCCCCAGGCTTCGTGACTCACTGCTCTGGGGACGGGGTTTTGCCTCGGAGGTGGTGCTCAGCCAGTCCCTGGGGATAAGTGCAGTGGAAGGTCTGAGGATGGTTTGGACTGTGCTTTCCAGGGCTCCAGGCAGGGAGAAGATGAGACCCACATGATTGCACATGGGATACACGAGATGACGGACACACAGAACGCACAGCTCCAAACACGAGTCACGCTGAGGCTGAGAAGCCATGCTCAGTTGTGGACATGTGTCCTGAGAGCAGGCCAAGCCACTGGAGGCTCCTCGTGCAGTGTGGGTCTCCAGTGCCATCATGGTCTTCCAGAGCCGTCATGGTCTCCCAGTGCAGTGTGGGGGTCTCAATGCAGTGTGGGAGGTCCCAGTGCAGTGTGAGTCGCCCAGTGCAGTGTGGGTCTCCAGTGCCGTCCTGTTCTCCAGTACAGTGTGGGTCTCCAGTGCTGTCATGGTCTCCCAGTGCAGTGTGGGTCTCCAGTGCCATCCTGTTCTCCAGTGCTGTCGTGGTCTCCCAGTGCAGTCGTGGTCTCCCAGTGCAGTGTGCGTCTCTCAGTGCAGTGTGAGTCTCCAGTGCTGTCCTGTTCTCCAGTGCAGTGTGAGTCTCCAGTGCTGTCCTGTTCTCCAGTGCAGTGTGGGTCTCCAGTGCTGTCATGGTCTCCCAGTGCAGTGCGGGTCTCTAGTGCGGTTGTGGTCTCCAGTGCAGTATGAGTCTCCATTGCAGTGTGGAGTTCATTCACAATGCAGACTGCTACGCTCAGCATCTGGCTGTGTTCTGTGGGCGCCCTCCATCTCCTTCAATCCCAGCGCTCTTTCACTGGTCTTCCTTGGCACAGCAATTTTGAGAACCTTTCTGCCTCCCCGAGGTTTTGCATGTCCGTTTTCCTCGGCTATCAGCCATGGAAATCTGCTGCTCTGCGCTAAGTTAATATATTTTAATGCTTATACCCATAAAGCATTCATTTCAAACTTCGCATCTCTGATGAATAAGTTCATCATTTTCATTCACATTTTGTCACAAAAATTAGGAGTTTAGCTTGTGGAAAATTTCATTTTCCACTGGTCTTTTATGTGTGAAAAGTAAAACCTGCAGATTAGCTTTTCTTCCCTCTCAGAGGAGGAGGACAAGCTAGAGCGCCACACAATCAAAACAAATTGCTCAGGAAAAGAATTCCTCTATTTACAGGAATTACCACTAAGCAGGCCGCGTTCAGGAGAAACAACTGGAGATAACCTGGGTTGGAGCCCAGGGACGCGAATGACAGCCCTCTTCAGAGACGCTGTTCTAAACGACGGCTGTCCTTGACTCTGATGACCGGGTTTTTAAGGGCATAAGTGAAGAGGCGCGGTGGGCCCCGCCTGTCCTCCTGGCGATGCAGGAGGCAGAGATCTGGGGATCACAATTCAAAGCCAGCCTGGGCAAGCATGTCCACAGAGCCTCTCACCTCCAATTAACCACCAAATGCTGGGGTGATCGAGATCAAGATCATGTGCTCATGAACAGACGCCTTGAAGGCAACACCTTTGTACAGCTACACGAAGATAATAAATAAAGTATAATTTTAAAATAGAGATTCCCTCCTTGAACACTTGTTTGTTAAACTTGTCATTTAAAAAATGATGTAAAAAATCAACGTTAATAAATTATTTAATAAAAAATATATGTAGTAATCTTAAAAATATATATATATATAATTTTAAAATATCTGAGAAAACAAAGTGGAGACGCAGCTGTGGCTCCAGTGGTAGAGTGTCAGCCTTGAGTGCAAAAGTAAAGGGACAGCGCCCAGACCCCAAGTTCAAGCCCCCGTACTGTCCCAAACAAGCAAACACACAAATAAACCAAGTGCAGAAATGGGCTGCTCTGAACATTCCGTTCCGTGGCTGGACCCAAGAAAGCGCCCTGGGCCTGGGGTGTGACGCGGACAATGTCCCTGCAGCCAGGCCTCAGCTGGTCAGCTCCACTGGACAGCTGCAGCGGCTGATGCCACCCTCTTCTTGCAAAGATGACCAGACTGGCCAGGGGTTATGGACGGGCGGGTTTTCCCTGGGGCTCGGCCTGCACTCAGCATCCTCACCTCCACCAGCCCACAGCAAGGACCGTCTCCTGCCAGCTAAAGAATAGCCAAGTGACACTTGGGTGAATTTAGAATATCTGAATTAAAATAAAAATGTGATGCAAATTGAGATTTCTTTCTTTCAAGGAAAAATCCATTTAAAGAGAAATGAAAGCAAAAGCTTGGAAATCATTTCTGTGTTTGCTGTCTTTGGGTTGTTTGCACAGTTAGAGTACAGGGGAGAGGTAAATTAAAGCCATCCCGGGGTATTACTTGTGAGAGGTTAAAGCACGTTCTAATGGGCAGATTAATTCTGGGGAGGAATAACATTAAATCTTCTGAAGCCTTCACATTTCTCAAAAGCATTCTTGCTGCTTTCTTGCACCGCAACAAATGCAGTCATCTGGCTAGATAACCTGGCATCTTAAATAACTTCGCACTTAAGCCTTGTCAATTTGATCTTCTAAGGTTAATTGATTATTTCAACAAGCATTCTTGCCAGAAAAGATCTGAGTGCTCACATCTTTTCATTAATTCACGCTGTTTGGTGAGGAAGTGCCTGGAAGGAGGCTGCTGGCTTAACTCCTTCACCCCCTGTCTCCAGGAGCTCCCTGGGCCGCCGCTGCCTGCCGCTGGGGGGAACGGGGCCTCCAGAGGCCATGGGCAGCCAGCCACTGGGGTGCTCACCCCCGCTCCTCCCCTCCCCTCCCTTCTTCTGCTCCTCGCTCCTCACCTCCTTTCCTCCTCTCCTCACCTCACCTCCTCTTCTCCTCTTACCTCCTCCTCTCCTCACCTCCTCTCCTTACCTGCTCTCCTCACTCCCTCTCCTCTCCTTACATCCTCTCCTCCTCATCTCACCTCCTCTTCTCTCCTCCTCTTCTCACCTCCTCTCCTCCCGCACCTCCTCTTCTCCTCTCCCCCCTTCCTCACCTCCTCTCCTCCCTCACCTCCTCTTCTCCTCTCCTCCCTTCCTCACCTCCTCTCCTCAACTCCTCTCCTTACATCCTTGCCTCCTCTCACCTCCTCTTTATACCTCTTCTCATCTCCTCTCCCTACTTCCTCCTCTCCTCTTCTCACCTCTTTCTCACCTCCCTGCCTCACCTCCTCTCTTCACATCCTTGTCTCCTCTCCTCACTTTCTCACCATGCCGGTGGCCCCTCTCTCCCTGGACAGAGCCTCGCCGGGACTTCCCGAGAGGGCCGTGTGCTGTCCACTGTCACCACCGCTCTGGAGACAGGAGGACGGCCGGCCCCAGGAAGACCACGAAGGCTCAGGGTGAGCCAGGGACGGAAGGGATCCCCAGCCGTCCCAGCACGGGGCCTGCCTCTGAGCACAGCCCAGGGGGTGGGGGGGAGGGGGCTACTCCTGGTTTCCAGACATGCATGCACGCGCAGGCACACACACACAAATGCGCACACATGCACACATGCACACACTACGTGCAGACGTGCACACGCACAGGCACACACACACAGCGCACACGCCTCTCCGGCCGGCCGGCCGCTCCTCAGCTGCTCTCTCGCCCTCCTGCCAGCTGGCATTTGACGTCGCGTGCCTCGTTTTGGGGTGGTGATGTCTGTTCCCCTGCACTTCTGGCCTGGCTAGAGAGCAGAGAGAGCAGCGCAGAGGGAGTTTGGGAGGTGCCACACCGCGGCCTGCAGGCTGGCACTAGAGCTTGGAGCCTGGGCGCTTTCTGGCGCTCTCTCCCGTGTGGCCACAGCTGAGCCACGGGAGCCACGGAGAAGGCCACACCTTCACTCACGTCACAGGGGAGAGAACTGCAGACAGACACGCAGGGGGACCGTCACACCACCTCCCGCCCGAGAGGCTGCTGACCCATTCCAGGTGGCAGTGGGTTTCTCTCCCTCTTCCTTTTCCCCTTGGGAAAGACAAAATCATTAGGAGCCATCCGGGGCCCCCAAATTAAAGCGTGTGTAAATTAAACACACATGAAGTGCTCAATATGTGGCAAATTAGCTCAGAAAATATGGAGGCCTGTGCATCTCCAAGTCCCTGCACACGGCGATGTGACAGGTGTTATTAACCTCTGCAGAATTATTTAAGCCCGGCAGGAATTCCCAGTGTCAGGAAATGTCAGGGCCCTGTTATTAGACACGTTTAATTAGGATCTACCCTGCTGCTCCAACAAGTATTTAATTAACTTCCAGGCAGGGTAATTAGCCTCAGATGGTGGCTGATTTTCCTGCTCACCTTCTGTTGACACTTGGCCTGTGCCCGTCCTGCTTTGCCGACAGTGGAATGGATGGTGTTCTCGGAAAGCCCAGCATCAGCCCAACCGCCAAGATGCAACGTGGACAGCACGCGCCGGCTGTGTGGGTCACGCCAGGTCACACGTTCCACGGCGCCTGCCAGCTCCACCTTGGTGACTTTAGGCCAAGGGAAACGACAGCCACGGAGCAGAACCAGCCCTCCTCCCCAGGGTGTGCCCGCCCTGCCCTCCCTGCCTGTGCCTGGAGAGGCTGTCTGTCCTCTGGCTTCGGGTCCACCTCAGGCCACGGTTTCCAGGGGTGTCAGGGAGCATGCTGACACTTCTGCCAGCCCCGCGGGGCCTCTCCCGGCCCTGTGTGTGCGGCCACACCGTCTGCGCCTCCTCAGCTCTCTCCCCGGGACTGGCGTCCCCTCAAGGCAGATGACCCCGCTGTGAGGTGGGTGCAGCGCTCGGCCTGTCTCCCTGTGATGACCGAGGGAGACGGGGTGGTTCCGACTTGGCTTCTAAGCCATGAAGGTTCCAGAGGCCTGGCCCACAGCCACACAGCCCTGCTCATGGCAGTGCCGACGGCTGATGCATAAACCGTGGAATAGTCTTCAGATTTGCCCAAAAGGAAGCCTGCCTCAAGGACATTCCTGACAATCTGGTCACAGAAGGACAAAACTGTAGGAGTCAGCTGGAGTGTTAACGCCCGGGAGAGGCAGGGCAGTGGAGTGGGTTGGAGGAGGAGGGTGGTGTGGACGGCAGGACAGAATTAGTCTGGTCAGTGTGTGTGTCGCACCTTTGCGCTGTTTCCTGTTAGGTGGACTGCGAGTCTGGACCTGAGTACTGGAAACACACTGTCTGAATTGCTTAGATTATCAGGTCCCCACTCAGGGCTGGTCTGTCCTGGGTCTGAGTGGTGGTCCCAGAGTGGCGGGCGGAGGCCCCAGGCCCCCTTCCCCTGGCCTGCAGGAGGCGGGGCCGCTGTCGGGGGTGAGTGTGTGAGGGGGGAGCAGGAAGCTGGCTCTGGAGCACAAGTCGTGCTCTAGTCCCTCACAGTGAGAAACACTCGTTTTGGGGTCTAGGGCCAGTGTGCTGGGCACCGCGGAGCTGAGAGCACGGGGCGGGGGGTGGGCAGGCCTGCCACGTCCGGCCTGCACTGCCCACGCTGTGCTCCTTGCCGGCGCTTCCAGACTCCCTTGGCCACCGCCTCTGCTCAGCCGGACTTCAAAATCCACTCCCAAGTTGTGTGCACAGATTTCAAGGGTGATAATGGAGTCGCAGAGTCTGGGCCACTTAGAGCCACAGCCTGGGCCGCTCACAGCCTGAGGCCAGGTTTGTGCCCCCACAAACAGGCCCTCACAGGCTCTGGTTTGTGCCCAGACCTCAGCCAGCCTCAGTGCCACCAGGACCCTGGTTCTTCCCTGGCTGGCAGAGCTGCTCTCCCAAGTCCCCCGCCCAGGTGACTCCCTCCCAGCCCCCGGCTGCCCTGCTGTGCACAGATCCCTGCAGCCATGGCGTCCAAGTCCAGAGCGAAGCCTCCCGTCACCAGGAAGCACCACTGGGCTCTGGACATGCGCACGCATCACTCGTGAAGCCTGTCCGTCCCCTAGACACGTGAGTGCCCGTCACCCATGAAGTCTGTCTGTCCTTCCTGCCATCACCCTCCTACTCGCTGCTCGTGCTGCTTTTCACTTTTGTGCCAGTATTTTCTGAGTGTCCTGCATTTCCTCATTCATAATAATTCCCTGTTCTCACCTCTCTTGAGGTCAACTTTGTCTTACTGTCCCGAATCTGCTTCCCAGTTTCCGTGCGGGAATTTTCATGCCCCCATGGCTACAGAAGACTTGACCCCAGGCGTCTGACCCTGATTTTTGCTGAAAACTTGAGAATGGAAGGAAGAGGACTGTCTGGAGAGAAGGAGTACAGCCTTAGGCCCGGGCTTCTTTCCAGCTTGGGCATACACGGGGACACTTGGGGACGCGTCCCTTCTCACCTGCTCCCGCACTGATCTGCACGCGGGGAGCTGGTCAAGGGTCCCGTGGTGAGCAGAGGCAGCTTCAGAACAAAGGGTGTGCGGCGCATGCCGACCTCAGTGGGCCTGGTCTGAGTAGCTGGGCTCTGGTGCTACACATCCTGCCGCAACTAGGATGCAGGGCAGGAAAGGGCCCCTGCTCAGCTCCCTGTGAGAGGCCGCCACTCACCCAGCTCCACGCAGGGGCTGCAGCTCAGCCTATGCAATGTAGCCGAGCCATGTGGGTGTGCTTGCTGTTTGCGTGTGTGCTTGCTGTTTGCGTGTGTGCCTGCCCCGTCTGTGCCTGTGTGGTGTGGGCTGGCACGTACCGCGTATGCAGACAGTGTGGTGGGAAGGGCGCAGGCAGCACTCTGCGCTTACTGTGTATGCTCACGTGTGTGTGCCTGGTGTGAGCACGTGTATGTGCATGCGTGTCTGACACGCGTGTGCGCGGTGTGTGTGAGCAGCACTCGTGGGGCGCTGTTTCCAACAGTAGATGACGATTAAGACGCGCCAAGAGCCCAGGGAGGCATTGTGGGTAAACCGGCCGCTGGAGGGAGTGAGGTGTGCAGACAGAGTGGGGGTGCGAGTCACCCCAGGGCTGTGCTCTGCCTCGGCAGGCCATGGCCGTGCGCGACCCCCGGGCAGCAGGCAGTGGGCAGCGGGCAGCGGGCAGCCCGCGCCAGCAGGGGAAAGCCCAGTGTTTCAGTGGTCTTCACGTTGTTGCGAAGCCATTAAGAGCTCTCTTACTGACAGCTGTGACACAAAGAAAAAGAAAAATACTTACATTTTTCTAATATTTAACCAATATTGATCCAGTACACTGTAATTTAGAAGAATCGAAGCATTGAGAAATAAAGCGTTGCATTCCAAGCGCAAACATTACCAAGCAGCTTGAAGGGCGCCCGCCTTCTTGCTGTGTAATTTACCATGCAGAGGGCGGCGTTCCCCAAGCCCTGGAGACTTTTCTACTCCCTTCTAGGTCTGGACCTGCTGCTGCCATTGTACCTTTGTGTGCTCTCAGGACTCAGGCACCTCGCTGTGACCTCCTAAGTCCTGTCTTCCTGTCTTTGTGGTGCCTCCTCCCCTCCTCCTCCCCCCCTCCCACCCTCCCCTCCCATCCTCCCCTCCCATCCTCCCCTCCCATCCATCCCTCCCATCCTTCTCTCCCCACCCTCCCCTCCCACCCTCCCCTCTCATCCCCCTCCCCATCCTCCCCTCCCATCCTCCCCTCCCCATCATCCCCTCCCACCCTCCCCTCTCATCCCCCTCCCCATCATCCCCTCCCATTCTCCCCTCCCCATACTCCCCTCTCATCCCCCTCCCCATCATCCCCTCCCATTCTCCCCTCCCCATACTCCCCTCTCATCCCCCTCCTCATCATCCCCTCCCACCCTCCCCTCTCATCCCCCTCCCCACGCTCCCCTCCCATCCATCCCTCCCATCCTTCTCTCCCCACCCTCCCCTCCCCATCCTCCCCTCCCATCCTCCCTTCCCCATCCTCCCCTCCCGTCCTCCTCTCTCCACCCTCCCCTCCCACCCTCCCCTCTCATCCCCCTCCCCATCACCCCCTCCCACCCTCCCCTCTCATCCCCCTCCCCATCCTCCCCTCCCATCCTCCCCTCCCCATCATCCCCTCCCATCCTCCCCTCCTCATCCTCCCCTCCCATCCATCCCTCCCATCCTCCCTTCCTGCCTCTTAGGCTGATCCTTCCTCCTTCTGGGGTCTCCCCTCCTTCCCTGTTTTCCCTTCCCGCCTTCTCTGTCCTCACCTCTCCCTTGCCCTCCCCTCCTTCCCTCTCCTCACAATCCCTCCCCTGTCTCAGATCATCTCCTTGCCTTCGTTCTTTCTCCTTCCTTCTTGGTGCTCACACTCCCCAAACCCCTCTTGGGTTTCATCCCTCAGCTTGGATTTTTCCCCATCTTTAAGGGACATTCGACTCTGGGGACAGCAGGTCCACAGCCGGGAGTGGCTCCCGGTGGCCCTGTGCTGTGTCAGAGGCTGGCAGGCTGTTTGGATGACACACAGGGTCTGCAGCGGGCACATCGTGCTGTCTGCGTGCTCTTATCCACGGAAGAGGCCACAGGCCAGTAACGGAGAGGGGGCTTCAGAACACAGTGAGGGAGGGAGGGGGAGGGAGGGAGAGAATGAGAGAGAACGGGGTTATAGTTAGTGTTTCTTTTTTTAAAAAACAATGCACATTTTTGATTTTGGGGGGACAGCCAGCATGGGTCTGTTCTGCAGTCACAAAAAGTATGGATAAATTTCTTTCAAAATTTACTTTTTATTGTTTTTGAGAGAAAATGCTATTAGGGTTACTACTCAGATAACAAGACATGTAAATGATCAGAACATTCACTCGTGTGTGTGTGTGTGTGTGTGTGTGTGTGTGTGTGTGTGTGCGTGTGTGTGTGCAGATGCAGGCGTGTGGGTAACTGTATGTGGCTGGAGAGGAGGAGTACGGCAGGCACGGCGGGAACCAGCCCAGCCCACGATCCTCGCCTCCACCTGCCACCTGTGTGACAAGTCATTTCTCTCATTTTCCCGACTGACTTCAAATAAAGACTTGACTTACAGACAGTTAGCTGAGCATGAGGCTCCAGAAGCCTGGGTCCACGGCACGGCACCCACCCAGGCTGGCCTTCTAGTTCAGCCTGGAATCAACCTCCAGCCACTAAAATAAAAGTATCTCTCTAGGCACTGCTGACCCCTGCCAAGAGGGAAATAGAGCTGAGGGTGGAGACCCAGCAGGGCCAGAAGGGGAGGCCGGGCGGGCGGGGCTGAGCAGGGGCACTGCTGCTGGGCTCTCTGACCAGGGTCAGCCAGTGGAGGAGGCGGGGACTTTGGGAGCTTCTGGGGGCCCCGCACATGGCAGTGGTCTGGGAGCCCATCAGGGCAGAAGGTCCCAATGCACACAACTGGCGTACTCAAGGCCATTTTAGACTTTTCCCTGATTAGCCAGTCCGTGCAGCTGTGGTTTGAGAAACCCCATTAGAATCTCTGGGAGTTGGGTGGAGCGTGTGTGTGTCTCTTGAGTGTGTGGGGAAGGGACACAGAGTGCCTCACTGCCGATCAGGGCTCAGGGAGACGGTGGGACGTGTGTGTGTCTCTGGGCACGTGGGGAAGGGACACAGAGTGCCTCACTGCCGACCCCTGTCAGTTCAAAGATGGCCGCAGGGTGGACATGCTCCCTGGTGGCCAAGGAGGCGGCTGTGTTTGGGATGGAGCCAGGGACTATGGGACCATGGGGACCCCGGGAACCGCGACACCCTTCCTCGAGGTGGGCCGTGGGCTGGGGTGTCAGAAAGACACATGGCGAAGGCATCCTGGCCGCCCGCTCCCCGGAGCCGGGAGCTGAGCTGAGCTGGGCTGACCACTTTCCACCAGCACAGGACCTGGCGGCCCTTTCTCTGCTTCCTCCAGAGTTGGGGCCTCTCCTCACCTCCTCCCAGCCAGCCTGGTGTGTGAAGGTGGAGCGGGCGGGTGTGGCTGAGCCCCGGCAGGGCCGCCCCTGCCAGAAGGGGCAGACAAGGGGGCTGCGACCTGGACACGAGGCACCAGCAGTGAATTCCACCCTGCCGAGGGCTGTCAGAGGCGGCCGGAGGCCTGCAGGACGGCATTCCAGAAGACCAGGTGCCAAGCGCAGGCCGCAGCCTCGGGGGCAGGAAGCACTGGCTGCCAGCTCTCCTGGGCCACAGGTGATGGTTTCAGAGGCCTGGAACCCCTGCCCGGCCTGTCATCCCTTTGCTGAGATTTGGCTATGGCAGCCCTTGGAAAATTATACTACAATCAAATGTATCAAATTCTATAACTGGCAATTTCAAATTGTGCATTCCAAATTGACACATTCTACCCAAGTGAAAGGATCTGATTTTGGGCTTTGAAATCAGCGCCTGCCTTCTGTTTGCGGCACAATGCCACCTGACTTCTAACGCGCCGGGCCTTTTCTCTCTCTTGCACCTGCTTAGCTTCAGAGACGTCAGTCGTGTGTGTGAGTGTGTCGCTGCAGACAGGTCTGTCCCATGCAGAGGCGCCATCAGCTGCCTGCACCAGGAGGAGCTGAGAGGAGAGGGGGCAGGAGGGGGGAGGAGGGGGGAGGAGGGGGGGAGGAGGGGCTCTGGGCACAGGCCAAGCAGGGGCCACCGCACAGAAGAAGATCCACAGCTTCCACCATCATCCTCACTCATGTGGGAGCCCAGGGCTTCGAGGTACTAGAGGTCAAGACGTGAGAGGCCCTGGTCCCGGCCCCAGCCCCGCTGAGCCCTGAGGTCCACGCTGCCTGAGGCAGCTCCACCAAGCCCGGAAGTGCACGCACACTCAGACAGGAAGTGCAGAGCAGGGGAACCGACTGCAGCCCTCGTGTCTCCCAAGAGAAGAATTCAGACACGATGCAGACCTAAGTCATGGTGACAGGGACCCAGCGTGTCAGAAGATGGGGACAATAGAGAAGCACACACAGCATAGAGCTGCCAGTTCTGGTTAACATGACTGATGACGGGAGATGCTGCATCCACAGGACGCAAGAAGAGCAGCGTCTGTGCCGCAGGACAGAGCGGGGAGGTGGATGCCGGGTGCCCTGCAGAGGGAAGCCAGGCTGCGCCTCTGAGAAGCTCCAGGAGGGTGGGCAGGGCTGCCAGGCCCGTGGAGTGCGGGGCTCCCTTCGGAGGTCTCCGAGCCACTGGTGGCGCGCTGACATCGTCCCCACACCGTAAACCCACCTGCGATGCCTGGGACCCGGAGCCAATCCCCCGGTGTGCATCTCAGCTACCAGGGTCTCCGACACGTGGGCCAAAGCCCCGCCAGCTGTGCTCAAGGTGTCTGCCCACTTGGACTCGGGCCTCTGCTTGCCGGGTGCCGCCCCCGCCCCCCGCCGTCTCCAGCCTCGACTGCTGCTGCTTGCTCGCGCATGGGACCCTCCCACCGCTCGAGAGCATGGCACAACGTGGGGTCTGGCCCCTTCCGCTTGGATGGAGAGTGCACGTGAAGAAGAATGACGCGGAGCTCACCAACGCGCGGGCCTCGTGAGAGGCAAGACTTGAAGGTAGGGCATCTCAAGGACGTTTCTAGAAAAACACGGGGCTGCAGGATGGACGGTTAGGGAGGACCAGGAAGACTCGGCGTTGACGTGGAAGCCGTGGGCGGTGTGGGCCCCAGGCTGGCCTGGGCCGGAAGGACAGTTAGCCTTCAGTCCAGCCCAGGTCTGCCACTATTGGAGGTGACCGCTGCTGCCCAACCCAGGCCACCACAGGACCGCAGCTCCCGCCACCAGGAAAGCCTGTGCAGAACCCCAAACAACCATGTCTGGCTCAGCACACAGTGCATGAGTGCATGCGTGAATGATGACATGTTATGTGCCTGTGAATGCCACAAACGCCCCTCTGACACCGGAGGGGTGTGAGGTTGGGAGAGCCAGGTGTGTGCTGCCATGTCTTGTCGTGCTTGGGAGAGCCAGGCGTGTGCTGCCATGGCTTGTCGTGCCCGGCACGCCTGGTGGGGCTCCCCCTGCCCTCCCCGGGGACGCCCGGCAGGCCCGCGGCCACACAGACACTGCCACCACCAGGCCAGCGCCGGGTCAGGGCCCCGTCCTGATGCTGGTGAGCTGGGCTGGGTTTCTCAACGCCACTCCTCCTCCCCGACAGTGCCGAGCGTCGACAGAGCGGGCACGGAGGCAACACTGGGGTGCCGTACGCTGCACCTCTTTTGGGAGCTGGTTTGAATACTGACAGCCCGTCTAATGCCAAAGACCCTGCGCGGTCTGAGTTCAGGACTAGCTCCACGACGTCTGCTTTTTGGAGGGAAACGTGACAAGGAATGCATGGGGCCAGGTGAACACCACGCTGCAGCACAGCTCTGGGGTGGGGGCTCCGCTGACCCAGGGCTTCCCACAGCACGAACCCCAGGGTGGGCGTCTGCCCAGCGCCCGGGAGTGGGCTCTGTGCTCTGGCTCTAGAGAAGCAGTAGAGCATCACCCCATCAATCGTCACCCCGTCGTCACCAAATCCCCTAGCCCTGTGATCATGAGGCCGCTCCTTCCACGCCGGGGACTCCTGGCCCATCTCCCCACCACCCTCTTCCTGATCACACCAGGGCATCTCTCCATCTTCCCGAGGGCTGTGGAGACTTGGATCCGGAAGGAGTGGGGGCCACGTGGCCTGGTGATTGCCTGAGGACTCACTGGGCTGGACACGACTGTGCAGGATGACAGCCTATGTCTCCTGAGGCTGAGACGGGGGAGGCTGAGGCATGGGGAGGCTGAGACGGGGGAGGCTGAGACGGAGGAGGCTGAGAAGGAGGAGGCTGAGACGGGGGGAGGCTGAGACGGGGAGGCTGAGACGGGGGAGGCTGAGACGGGGAGGCTGAGACGGGGGAGGCTGAGACAGGGGAGGCTGAGAAGGAGGAGGCTGAGACGGGGGAGGCTGAGACGGGGGGAGGCTGAGATGGGGGGGAAGGCTGAGACGGAGGAGGCTGAGAAGGAGGAGGCTGAGAAGGAGGAGGCTGAGACGGGGGGAGGCTGAGACGGGGGGAGGCTGAGAAGGAGGAGGCTGAGAAGGAGGAGGCTGAGACAGAGGAAGCTGAGACAGGGGAGGCTGAGACGGGGGAGGCTGAGACGGGGAGGCTGAGACGGGGGAGGCTGAGACAGGGGAGGCTGAGACGGGGGAGGCTGAGAAGGAGGAGGCTGAGAGGGGGGAGGCTGAGACGGGGGAGGCTGAGACGGAGGAGGCTGAGACGGGGGGAGGCTGAGACGGAGGAGGCTGAGAAGGAGGAGGCTGAGACAGGGGAGGCTGAGATGGAGGAGGCTGAGACAGGGGAGGCTGGGAGGGGGAACGAGATAGGGAGACCTCCTCCAGGAGGTGCCCATGGGCCTCGTGGCCAGTGGCAGCAGCCCCGTGTGGGAGCTGTGAGTCGTGGCAGGTCCAGGCCGTGGCCTGGTTTAACACCATCCCGGGGAGCACTCCCACTGGAGGGGCAGGAGGGGGGTGGAGCTGGCTGGGGCCGCTTCCCCGCGCTCTGGAGCCCACGCGTGACCCAGGTGGCTTAGTTCTCCTGACCTCACCGGGCTGGACATAGCAGAGGACTCTAGTGGAGCCACGAGCAGCAAGTCCGGCCTGGCTCGGCTGCTGGACCGGCTCGTGTGCAGCTAAGTGCACACAGGAGGAGCAATTCACCATCCAAGGCTAAATCCAGGGCTGAGGCTCCTCCTCCTCTTCCTCCTCCTTCTCCTGCTCCTCCCCATCCCATAATGCCCCCGAGCCTGACAGAGCTGCGGTCGCTATGGTGACTGCAGGAGCGAGAATTTGGAAAGAGATTGCAAAGTACTGCATGTGAGGCCTGGGGGCGGTGCTCCCCAGCACAGCACTTCCTGTCGCTCCCTCTCCCCCTCTCCCTCGCTTTGCCCGCCACCTCCATTCCCCCAAGCCGGCTCTCCTCCCCGTTTCTGGCCTGCGCTTGTATTCGGGGGAAGCAGTGTGTTTCTGGTGGTCTCACCAGGTCCAGTTCTCCTTGGTTTTACACATCGTAACGTTTCAAAAGGATTTCCACTCAATAAGCGTGAAATTGCATTTAATTACAAATTTAATGTAAATGAACATAATCAGGTAATTAGAATGTGTAATGGCATGATATTTACAACATGTAGCAGTGCACTTAGGATGTTGTGTGGAATTATGTTGAAGATTCTTATTGAACTTTATAAGAAAAGGCACTGTTCAGCGAAAGCTGATGATTTTAAAGTTCAACATCTTGATCATTTCAACATTTCATTTATGAAATGCTGTGTTTAGCCAATACTTTTAACAATTTGCTAAATATGTTTTGTAAAAATCAAACAATTTCATAGTTAGCGAGTGCTAAAAAAGCCCTAGGATCTATTCTCTTGGCCACATATAGCTCACGCAGCTGAAGCCAGTTTAAAAAGACGCTTCATTATAAATCATTGAAAGCAGGAGTTCAGAACAGAAGTGCTGACTTGGTGCTTTATTCCCGGCAGGCAAGGGCTCCGAGCCTCCCAGCTCCCCGGCGTGGCCAAGCCCGGCAGAGGCCGCCGCTGCACTGCCCGTGGGTGTAGGCCAGTGGCTTCCGGTGAGTCTGCCCCGGGGCAGCGACGCCAGCCAAGCATCCAGAGCTGTGCCTTGGGTTCCGGAAGCTGCCTTTATGGGATCCTGGCTGGCATGGGCCCCCGGGTGTCCCCAGAGACGACTGGGGGTGGGGCTGCCCACGACTCCTCAACCCACACTTCTCCAGCCAGAGCTGCTTGCAGCTCTTGTCTTGTCTGAAATGTCCGGGAGATTCTATTTGAAGAAAGTGCTCTGTGGATGCTGAGAACGCCTGAGAATGGTAGGGTGAGGGAACGCGCTCAGATGATGCCTAGACGGGGCTCAGTCACACTGCAGAGGGCAGGACCAAGGGGCTTCTGGGGGGAGTGAGGGTGGGTACCACCCACAGTCAGGGAGGGCACAGATCAAGCCCAGAGCTGGCAGCATCACTGCCAGGTGCAAGCAGGGACTGCAGCCCACACTGCAGCCACAGCTGTGTAATGGTGCTCAGTTCCATCACACAGCTCAGAAGACCTTCTAATGATAGGGCCACAAGGCCATTCATCCATCCATCCACCCACCACCCATCCATCCATCCACCCATCCATCCATCCAGCTATCATCCATCCACCAATCCATTATCCATCCATCCATCCATCCATCCATCCATCCAACTATCATCCATCCACCCATCATCCACCCATCCATCCATCCATCCATCCATGCATGCATCCATGCATCCATCCATCCATGCATGCATCCATCCATTCATCCATCATCCATCCATCCATCCATCTACCCATCCATCATCCATCCATCCATCCATCATTCATCCATCCATCCATCATCCATGCATGCATGCATGCATCCATCCATCCATCATCCATCCATCCATCCATCTACCCATCCATCCATCCATCATCCATCCATCCATCCATCATTCATCCATCCATCCAACTATCACCCATCTATCCAATATCCATCCACCCTCCACCATCCATCCACCTATCCACTATGTTCTTTCCTCTCTGTGTTTTCAGAGTCAGGTTACAGATGAGGACAGTGTCAGGTGTAAATGCATATGTGCTAAAATGAAGTCTCTTTTATTAATGATAACGCTGCATCCACCTGTTTGGGCTCTTCTCCTTCTGTACCACTTGATTCAGTCCCTTTCCTCTTGCTCCGGTGGCTGCATGCAGGTTGAACGAGATGTGTTCTTTCTAGGTCAAGCGTCTCACCTGAGCTGGGCTCCATGGTCGTGTGGGGATTGAACTGGACATTTAGAAGTCTCCTTCTGCCTATAGAGAGTTCCAGCCCACAGCCCCTGGCTGGCCCTGTGGGAGGGGTGGTTTCCAGCAGTGACTGCTCCCTACTGCAGCGGTAGCAGCATGGCCTCGCTCACTCTGCCTGGTGGTGGAAGCAGACCTGAGAGTGGGAACTGCCATTTCTAGCTAGTGTAAAAGTGAACATTTTCCATAGGTGGGATCTGCCCTGTCTAGTTCAGCACACAACATACTAGAAGATCCATCCAGTGATACGACACAAATTCAACTGTCATCTTAAGGATCTGTCTGAGGTGGGCTCATGGCTTTTTGAGCATACTGGGGATGGCTCCTGAACAACAGTTCCTACATGCTGGAACCCGTGTCTCCTCGGGTGTGGGGCGTGGTGGCCAGGATGTTGGGAGAGTGACCTCCATGTGCCAGGATGAGACTGGGCTTGGGATGAGACCTGGCAGGTGTGGTATGAGGAGGCGTGCTGGGTGGTGTGGCCCAGCCACTCTGCATGGTGGCCCTGTGACAAGGCCCTGTGGAGAGCACTGTGAAGGGCAGGCCTGGGCTGGTGAGGGCCTGGCCACAGCCGCCAGCTGGAGTTGATGAGGGGAAGCCCTGGGGTCTCTGTGTTATGTGTCTCTTTCCTCCTGGCTGACCTAGGGCATGAAAGAAAGCCAGGAGCGGAGGGCCGAGGCCTCTACCATCCTGGGAGAAAACCATCTGTCTCTGGCTCAGCCCCTTGGGGCCCATGGGGCAGCTGCCACGTCTTCTGACTCCCTATCCAGAACCCCTTCCCCCAGACCTGCCCTTTTCTGAGCTTTGGAAGCCGGGACCTCCATCTGCCATTTCCTCGTGATCAGCTTGTATGTGTTTGCATTTCCCCAAAAGGGAAAGGAAGTGAGCGGCCTGGCCACTGCACCCTCCGCCATGGAGGGAACACTGCCAAAGGTGAGGAGAGCCCCTTGGTGCGGCCTCTCCTCGGTGCCTAGCAGGGAGAGCATGTTGCTGGCTTCAGCCTGGGGTGTTGGGCTGGTTGGATCTCACCTGGATTAAGAGCAATGCAGACGCAGGGCTGGCACTCGGGATGTGTGGACCCCCGCCCTCTGACGCGCGGGAAACACAACTCGGAAGCACAAATCTCGGTAGTAATATCTGGGTTCTTGAATGATGCAGGCAGAGGTGGTTAAGAGTGACTGGCAGAGCTTACTGTCATGCATCTTGCGTGGCCATACTGTATATCAAATTTAACCCTGGCAAGTGCTTTTCTAATACTCAAGGAGCTAGACCCCACGGGAGAGGCCCTGTCCTTAGTATCACCTCCAGGAAGTGGAAGGCATTCAGACACCCAGACCAGTCCCAGGCCCACACCACGCTCCCTTCCATGGCACAGAAGGCTTAAAAGGAGGGGCCTCAGACAATGCACCGGGCTCCTTCTGGAGCTGGAGGAGAAGGGCAGGCAGGCAGAGGCCGCAGGGGGCGAGGTGGGTGGAGACTGGGGTCTGTGTCTCTCATGGGAAATCCAGCAGCGCCGCAGAGCTGTGCTGAGAACAGGCTGCTTTGTCCCTCTCTTTGGCTGTGCCCAGTGCCCAGGTCTAGTTTCCACAGGTGCCAAGGTCTTGGCGGGGCCAGCACAGAACGGGGCACTCATCCTTCAGTTGCTCCTGTCTCACATCCCGTTCATCAAAGTGCGGCCAGGCCTCTGCCCGGTGACCTGTGCCTCAGCCCACATGGGCGCAATGGTTTATTCATTTCTCCCCACAGACAATATCATGTGGGCCATCATAGGGCGGCTGTCAGCTCATCGGAATGACGGCTGGGCCCATGCGGCCCTGGCTGGGGCCCAGGCTGTGGGAACAGGTCACCCAACACCAGAGCCTGCTGGGAACCTGGCGCTGGCCCGGCCGCCCGCAGGCCAGAGCTGAGGAGCGGGGGCCTGGCTGCGTGGGGGCAGGGCGTCCTCACGCCGTCTATACCCCAGGCACAGCCGGGCCACTCCAGGCAGGCCTGCTGAGGGACGAGGGCAAACAGGAGAGTGTGGAGATTTTACCCTGTTTATCAACGGGACATAAGCCATTTGGCACTCCCAGTCCCATCTCCAGTTCTGGTGTGGTGGCATGGTGGCTGAGCAGCGGGGAGAGAGGCCCCGCTGGCCCGGCTGTGTGCCCTGCGGCCGGAGACGCCGCTGGGGACACACTCATGCCCCAGAAATGGTGTCGGAGAGACCACAACCGCAGGGAGAGAGACCCAGCACCAAGAAGGGGCAGTGGTGACAGCCAGGGACAGTGAGCAGACCCCCCCCCGGCTTTGGTCATACCCCCCCCGGGTGGTCTAAGAACCATAGCTATTTGGGTTTTTCTGGACAGGGCTCAGACAGGAGGCCCATAATGTCACAGCCTGACCTCTGGGGACACATCCCCTGTTCCTGGAGCAGCTCTTCCTCCTGGCCCCGCCACTGGTCTCCCCGAGCAGTGGCTTTCAAAATCCTTGTGGCCCACAGAAGTCGCTTCTGGCCCTCAAAATGTGCAGCGGTCCTGCTTATTGATTGATGTCTTTCCGGGGTCACCAAGTGAGAGCGAACCGGCCTGGCTCTGCAGCCGGGGGCACGAGACTGGCTGGGGGCACAGATCAGAACGAGCACTGGGTGAACGTGGATGGCAGCCCTGGCCCTGCCCTGCTCAGAAGCCACTTCTGGCCCGGTCTAGAGGAAAATGCCAGAAAAGCCTCCTAACCGAATCTTCTGTGTGGTCAGGCACAGCAGCTGTGCGGGATGGGATGGTAGCCTTTTCTAAGTTCCTGCCGTGCAGATTCAGGGAACGTTTGGAACTCCAGTAAGCTGCAGAAACACAGTGCGCTGGGCTGCTGTCCGCTGCTCTCTGCTTTGCAGTAACAAGCTGGCCCTCGTGGCGTCAGTGACTCCATGGCCATGTCCCCGTGGCCATGTGGCTCTTTGGAGCGGCCCTGGGCTAGCCTTGTGAAGAGTAGTCCGTTTAGTCACAGAGGGGAGCAGACGGGCACGTGGCGTTTATTCTACCTCTGTGGCAGCGCAGGGCAGAGGGAGGAGTGTGCCGGGAAGCTGGCTGGAGACTACTGGGCTCCCTGTCCTCCTCCTGCCCCAGCTGAGCTCCAGGTCCCGGACTCTCCCTCCACCTGTGGGAGTGGCTTGTGGCCACATCACAGAGGGGCAGAAGGGATGCACTGACGACCGGAGCTTAGAACCCAGCAGGCTGGCTGAGCCTGGCTCCTCTGCACACAGAGCTACCACAGGGGGCCATGGAGGCCATGGACAGAGGGAGGAAGAGGGAGGAGAGAGACGTTACAACACCACGTGAACTGGACAGCTGGTCCAGTACGCGTGGTGGAAACGGGACCCTGGGGAGGCAGCCGCCAGCTCTCTGCAGAGGCAGGGAGGGAAGGCTCTGAATGCAGCAGGCCTCCAAATCTGGAGCTTTCTATCTGGAGCTCCGGGCTAAAGGTGAGGCTGCTCTGTGCCCTGAGGCCCAGGCTGCTGGACACTAGCTAGCATCGGAGGCTTCTTACATGGCGGGGCGAGGAGCCACAGGGTGAGCCCTGCTTCCTGGAGGCGCCCAGCCCTACCTACCGCACAAATGGAGGTGGCTAAGCGCTGGCCCTCCCCTCCCCTTCCCATCACCCCCCCCCCCCCCCAGCCACCAAGACTTCTGGGACTCAAGACAGGCGGTGTCTGGAGTCTCTTCCTTCCAGCCTGGGGGGAGGGGACAATGTCTGCGTGTGGGCACAAGTCTGCCTGGCAGGCCAAGGCATTTCCTGGCCACTGGCCACGTGGCCGGCTTTCCCTCCAGCCGGAACAATGGGAGCTGGAGAAAAGCTGTGTTTTCACACCTCTGTACTCCTGAGGTGGGCGAGGTCGGCAGACTGAAATCGCAATGCGAGGAAAGGCGGAGCCTCCTTCTCAGAACCCGGGGTCAGGCAGCACCACGGAGACCGGCACTCACCTGTGCGTATGGCGCACAGGAATGCAGAGCCCACGGGAGGGATGGTGGCCAAGGGCCGCTCCTGGCATCCAGGCCGCGGGGCAGAGGCTGGGGCACCGGCTCAGGACGGCCTGGCTTGAGTTTTTTCAGTGGTTCAATCCTCAGTGTCCAGTGGCCAGGGCAGAGGGCAGAGGCCCAGAGTTGAGAACCCACAGGGGAGGTGGGAAAACGACGTGTTTCCAGCCAGCGGCTCAAATGGGTCCAAGTCACCACGGACATATGACGTGATAGACTCTCCCCTTAAATGACGTGCATTACCACGTGATAGACTCTATACCCTCATACGATGTGCATTGCCACGTCATAGACCACACACCCTCCTATGACGTGCATTACGACGTCACAGACCACACACCTCCTATGACGTGCATTACGACGTCACAGACCACACACCCTCCTATGACGTGCATTACAATGTCACAGACTCCACACCTCCTACGACGTGCATTACGACGTCATAGACCACACACCCTCCTATGACGTGCATTACGACGTCACAGACCACACACCTCCTACGACGTGCATTACGACGTCACAGACCACGCACTCTCCTACGACGTGCATTATGACGTCACAGACCACACACTCTCCTACGACGTGCATTACGACGTCATAGACCACGCACCCTCCTATGACGTGCATTACAACATTACATAGTACCCCCTCATGTGGCATGTATGTACAATGTTATAGACTACACCGTCATGTGGCATGTATGTACAATGTTATAGACTACACCTTTATGTTACATGCATGTACAATGTTATAGACTATACCCTTATGTAGCATGTATGTACAACATTATAGACTACACCTTTATGTTACATGCATGTACAATGTTATAGACTACACCTTTACGTTACATGCATGTACAATGTTATAGACTACACCCTCACGGGCATGTATGTACAATGTTATAGACTACACCTTTATATTACATGCATGTACAATGTTATAGACTACACCCTCATGTGGCCTGTATGAACAATGTTATAGACTATACCTTTACGTTACATGCATGTACAATGTTATAGACTACACCTTTATGTTACATGCATGTACAATGTTATAGAGTACACCCTCATGTATCATGTATGAACAATGTTATAGACTACACCTTTATGTTACATGCATGTACAATGTTATAGAGTACACCCTCATGTGTCATGTATGAACAATGTTATAGACTACACCTTTACGTTACATGCATGTACAATGTAATAGACTACACCCTTATGTGGCATGTATGTCTGACATTATAGACAACACCCTTACTTTACATGCACGCACGATATTATATACTATATGGACATTCGCATATGTATGACATTACATACTATATCATAATGTTACTTGCCACTGAGGTATCAGAAGACCCGACTGGCTCGGGGCTTGAAGGAGAGAGCGTGTACATGTGTATAACGCTCTCTGTGATAGACGAAGTGGCCGCATTTTGTAGTTTACAAGCTACATCTCTATCTGCACCCCTGTATATCTTACCTTGGGAAGGTCCTGTCCTAGGGCAGTATTTGGAAAGTCTCTGCTCCTGGCACACAGAGAGAAAGGTAGCCATCGCTGACATTAGATGTGAATTCGGTGAGAGAGAATCAGTCCCCAGCCTCGGGGGATTGTGGGTACTAGGCTGATAGGAGGCACGCCGTGGACGTCGTGATGAGCGTGGAAGGGTGGCACTGTGCCTGCCAGTCAGTGACATGCCGAGTTGACGCTCCTTTGTATAACTACTTAAAGATAACAGAAAATTGAACACAGAATTCTGAAATGAAGTCAGGGAGTCCTACCCCTCGCCAGCCAAGCCACACTGTATGCAGTGTGGGAGGACATGGTCGCTGAGAGTCATGGTTCAACTTGATCTGGGGTAGAAAATGACATGGAATTTCTAACTAGCGGGAGGTGGAATCTCAGTACTGTTTTTATTTCATGCCTTTTATGGCCAGAGATGTCGAATACATCTTCATGTGTCCATTAGCCATTGTTTTCTCTTCCTCTGAGAAGTCTCTCTTTAAGCCTTTAGCCAATTTATCACTTGAGTGGTTGCGTTTGTGAGGGCTTATTTTGGGGATTTAATTTGTTTGAGCTCTAAGTATGTTTTAGATATGATGCCCTGGTTTGGTTTATAGCTAACGATGGGCTATTTATCTTGTTAGCTACGGAATAAGATTCCAGGGCTATGTGTAGATCATCATATAAAATAACATTCCATGAAATGAACACCAAGCAAAGGAAATAAGGCACATTCTTTAGTTGTCATTGTTGCTGTTTTTTCTTTTCCCTTTGCCTTGCCAGTTTGCTGGTATGGGAGGCCACATAAAAGGTGGAACAGGCTCAGGCGTGTGGCCTAGTGGTAGAGTGCTTGCCTAGCATGCATGAAGCTCTAGGTTTGATCCCTCAGTACCACATACATAGAAAAAGCCAGAAGTGGTACTGTGGCTCAAGTGGTAGAGTTCTAGCCTTGAGAAAGCCCAAGGACAGTGCCCAGGACTTGAGTTCAAGCCCCAGAGCTGGCCAAAAAAAAGGTGGAACAAGGATGAACAAATACAAAAGTGGAGCTCCGTGGACAGCTCGTGGAAAGCGAACTGGGTATGTTGTGGGTGGGGATAGAGGAGAAAGGGGGAGAGATTGGCGGAAGGAGAGACATGGTTCAGAAAGACTGTACTCACTACTCACTACCTGTTTATGTAACATAGCCCATCTGTATATCAATTCTTTAACAATAAAAAGAAAAGAAGAAAATAACATGTAATTTATTAAAAGAAGACTTTCCCTTTTGCTTAAGTAGGAATTCTAAATCCTTTCTTAACAAGAGCCAAGCGATGAGTCAGTCTGCCAACCACCAGCCAAGCTGCCGATTAGTCAGTCAGCAAATCCAACAACAGGTTAGCCGACAGCCATCCATAACAGCCATCTTACCACAGCTAGCCACCAGACAACCAGAGAGCCACCTCACTGTACAACCAGACAACCAACAGCCATCTCACCGCACAGCCAGACAACCAGACAACCAGACAGCCATCGTACTATGCAACCAGACAACCCAACAGCCACCTTACTGTGCAACCAGACAACAGGACAGTCACCTCACTATGCAACCAGGCCTCACTGCACAACCAGACAGCCAGACATCCAGACAGCCACCTCCCTGGTGAGCCGGCCAGCCTGCTGGCAGCGTGCTAGGCACGCCTTCCTACCCTAGATGACTCCTCAGGTGACCCTCTGGTGGATGGGACCCCCGGGGAGGCACTAGCATTGGGCCTGGTGTCGCCACTCCTGGCTGCTCCCTCTTAGGTGTTCAGACACCTGTGTCTGTCAGGCTCCTCAGAGGAGTTGGACACTGTGCCTTAGCATTCGCAGAGGGGCTGAGGATGTGGGGTTTAGGGGCACCTTTGCTTTTCTTTCACACATCTTGGGGATGAGGTAAGACTTGCTGGTGCTCCCATGCCCAGGTTGGCGCCATGGCTGGCTGCAGGTGTAGCAGAGGGGCATAGCAAATCTGTGTATTGACGCGACAAGCGTGGACTGAACCTTTCATGGGACGTTCCTGGGGCGGAGGGCGGTTAGCAGAGCTGTGCACACACCTGGCTGTGTGTGTGGACTGGTACCCAGGGCTTGAGATGGGAAAGGGGAGAGCGTGGGGGTCCCAGGCGCTGTGCACGGAGCTGTCCAGACCCGGCATTGCCTGGGATCCACCCGGCACCTGGGAACAGAGGTTGGGGTCCGACCTGAGCCATAGACTGGGTGTCCTCCAGGGGTGCCTCTGGGCCCTACAGTATAGGGGGCTATGGGGAAGACATGAGACCTTCTGCTGCAGGTTCACGGGCCCGGGGCACACCCCCGCGTGTCTGCCCCGGTGAGAGCCAGCATGGCAGAGCCTCTCCCGGAGTTGTGCAGCAAAGCCGCAGGTTGGCGGAAGCATGGTCTTGCTTCTTCCCGACCCAGATCTGGCTCTCGATTCATAGCCCACACTGCAATTTGTGCTTATTTCTAGCAAATAACCATACCAGCTTTATGACCTCGAATGGTGATGCAACCTTTGTGAACTTCATCAGAAAATACAGATAATAACACCACTAGAGTGATGTCTCAAAGCATTATAGAACTACCGAGTGTGAAAACAATGTGAATTTATCGGTTTGCCTGTCCTTTTTTTTCTTTTAGTGCTAACTAACCAATCTTCTGTAAAATATGGCAGACTATCACATAAAATTCAGAGGTAATGGGTAGTGTAAATAAATAAGATTCTGGCAAATTGTTTTTCTGAAAAGCAGTTAAGTTTTCAGACCTTGCTGTGTGTCTTAGCTCATGCAGAAATAATGGTCGGTGGATGGGTTTGTGGAAAGTCTGCCAGCTGGAGCTGTTCCGGCAGAACTGGCTGAGGGGCAGGGCCGCCCCAGCCACCACCATAATGGTGGCACAGTGTGACAGCATGGTGTCTGTCCCCTTCCCAGACTGCTCGGAATTTCCAGGGCGACACGAGTGTCTTTCTTTGGACGAAGGGCCCTGCTGCAGCGCTCTCAGGAAGGGGTCCGTCCACCCCAGGGAGTCCAGCCTGGCGTCCACAGGATGCCTGCTGACCTCTCTATGCCGGGAGGGGGGGCCTTCGGATAAGGGACCCGAAGTCACAGGCAGATGTGCCTCTGCGTGGCCTGAGACGAGGCTGTGACACAAATCCTACCTGCTGGACAGCCCCGTGTCACCCCCAAGTAAAACAGGGAGGAAGTCCAGTGGACACGAGAATGCTCTGGAGAGGCCGTGTGTCGTGTGCTGCAGTGTGCGTTCCTGCCCCCTGCACGGGCACAGGGCAGCGTCCCCTCTGCTCCCCTGGGCCCGGGTGGCACAGGGCAGCGCCCCCCTCCGTGCCCCCAGAACGTCTCTTCCCTGGCTGCCGGTGGCCGTGCTGGGTGCAGCGCACTTGTTTATGTGTTTACACTCGCTCGTTTCCTGGGATGTGCATGGAGGAGCGCTGACGGGGAAGGGGCTGGCGGATGGCACGGATGTGTGCGTCCCCGGCCGCCGAGGCGCTGCTCTGGCATGCCTGCCCTGCGGTGAGCCGCTCATTAGAGCCGCCAGAACCTGGTATTAAGCTGCTCTTTGAGTCTTATCCAGACATAATGTGCTGCTCGCCTGAAAGGCCGGTGCTGCGTCGAGGACGAGGAGGGGTAATGACAGCCATTACGGAGGGCCATCAACGCAGCCAAACCTACACTTTCCACAGTCAGCAGCAGGCAGCTCGCTGAAAAGGAACTATTAGAAACCAAGCCCGGCCCTCGACGCGTAAGACACGGTGGAGAGAAAACCTATTAAGAAGCTGCTCCCACGGCGCCCGAGGAGGCGAGGCCAGCCGCCGAGGCCCAGAGGTCAGCCCTCATGATGCCGCCCCCCCAGTGTGTCCCCATCACAGAATGGGGCGCTTGTGTCAGCTGTCCTGCCCCCAGAGGCCCGGCTCGTCCAGGCCCTCGGAGCCTGAGTCCACGCACCCATGTGCCTGCCACACACCTGGCCCCCTCCCTACCGCACCAAGTGCTGGGAGCACTGGGCTTCGCCAAGGACCCCCTCACGTGGTCTCATGTGACACTGGAAGCAGGGGTGAGGCAGCAGGGAGGGCGGGAGGGGACCGTCCTCGGCTCACTCCGCTTCCCCCACCTGCCCGGAGCCTGTGGCTGCGGCCGGTGGGAGAGGAGGCTGAGGCGGCTTCAGAAACCTCGGGCCCCTTCCCAGCGAGAGGGCTTGGGTCCCCCCAGGAGAGGCCCTGCCCTCCGCTGTGGACCCCAGGCAGCTTCTCTGTGGCAGGACTGGGCCCCTTCTGTGGTGGGTCATGGAGGAGACCCACGCCCGCAGGCTGCCTCCCACCCCGAATCTCCTTTCCCGGCCCATCCTGGCACTTCTCCCCCTACTTCTAGCCTTGCCACCCCCTCCCATTTCTCACCTTCCTCTTGCTAAGCCGCAAGGACCCCCTGGCTTCTTCCACCACTCTGGGATGGCCCAGCCCCAGCCTCGTTTGGTGAACAGTGCCCCACTTCCCAGGGCCTAAGAGGCCTCAGCCTGCCTCAGTTTCCCTCTGACCTGGTGGGCCGAGGGGCACATTCACCCAAGCTCTTCTCTTCTCAGACCCCTGGCCCAGTAGCTACCGCTCCTGCTCCAGCCTCCACGAGCTCTGTGGGCCCACAGTCCCGGCCCCCCATGGCCCCAGCTGGGGGCTCGTCCACTGCAGCCTCCCCTCCCCATCACCATCTTCACCTCGGCCTGAGACCACCCTTCCTGGAGTGCCTGTCCCCAATGAACACGGCACGGAGGGCGGATTTTCTCTTCTGAGCCCTCTGTGGCCTGTGGGAGCCTCCGTAGCACCGGAGGGCCTGGGTTCACTCCAGGAAGCTCGCATTCTCTGCCGTCGTTAGCACGCAGGGCACTTGGGCAAGCAGCCCAGCTGTGTAGGAACCTGATCCCTTGCTGACACGCTAAAATAATGTGCCTCGTTAGCACAGTGCCACAGCGCCTGAAATTACATAGGACAAGCTAGGGCAGAGCTGGAGGCCCCGCGCGGCGCCTTCCCCCAGGCTCCCTGGGGATTCTGAAGCACACTTTCTCCCAGGCACAGGGCTGCGGGCCCGAACTCCAGAGCAGAGATGTGTTCTCCTTCTGATTGTGCTGGTGATTACAGCTCAGGTTTCGAACCCCAGCAACCCAGCCCCTCCCGAGGGGCAGAGCCTGTGGATGAGGATTCGTTGTGTGTGTGGGGGGGTGCTGTTGGGAAGGACCCCTAAGAGGAAGCCGGCCAGCCTTCCCAGCCATTGCTTGTCTACTTGTTTGCTTGTTTCTTCTGCGCTGTCACAAATGGCCCGTGTCCAAATCCCGACTTTGTGCTCTGTGTACTGAGTAGAGCCGTTTGCTGGCATCACTGTGATTGGAGCTGACAGGGCGTGATTCCCACGAGGGCCTGGGGTCAGGGGATGAGCGTGGGGAGAAACCGTCCAGGGTTACGCGAGCTTTGTTTTGTGTGCTGGGGGCTGGGTTTGTCTGTGCACTTATGGGGCACGTCCATATCAAAATTCTCAAAACCAACAGGCAAATACTCCAGGCCCACAGCCTGAGATCATCGCCAGAGCAAAGCTGGCAGTGGACTGTGTGCTGAGGCTGTAAACCCACCTAGGAGAGATGCGGGCGTGGAGACGAGTGTGAACCCTCCAGGGAGAGACGGGTGTGAACCCCCCAGGGAGAGACGTGGGTGTGAACCCTCCAGGGAGAGACGTGGATGTGAACCCTCCAGGGAGAGTTGGGTG
Organism: Megascapheus bottae; assembly: GCF_031878675.1. Taxonomy (NCBI): domain Eukaryota; kingdom Metazoa; phylum Chordata; class Mammalia; order Rodentia; family Geomyidae; genus Megascapheus; species Megascapheus bottae. Next base: position 1,598,599 of record NC_143519.1, read on the forward strand.
TGAACCCTCCAGGGAGAGATGGGTGTGAACCCCCCAGGGAGAGACAGGTGTGAACCCCCCAGGGAGAGACGAGGGTGTGAACCCCCCAGGGAGAGACGGGTGTGAAACCCCCCAGGGAGAGACGGGTGTGAACCCCCCCAGGGAGAGACACGGGTGTGAACCCTCCAGGGAGAGACGTGGGTGTGAACCCTCCAGGGAGAGACGGGTGTGAACCCCCCAGGGAGAGACGTGGGTGTGAACCCTCCAGGGAGAGACGTGGATGTGAACCCTCCAGGGAGAGGTGGGTGTGAACCCTCCAGGGAGAGATGGGTGTGAACCCCCCAGGGAGAGACAGGTGTGAACCCCCCAGGGAGAGACGAGGGTGTGAACCCCCCAGGGAGAGACGGGTGTGAAACCCCCCAGGGAGAGACGGGTGTGAACCCCCCCAGGGAGAGACGAGTGTGAACCCCCCCAGGGAGAGACACGGGTGTGAACCCTCCAGGGAGAGACGTGGGTGTGAACCCTCCAGGGAGAGACGAGGGTGTGAACCCCCCAGGGAGAGACGGGTGTGAACCCCCCAGGGAGAGACATGGGTGTGAACCCTCCAGGGAGAGACGTGGGTGTGAACCCTCCAGGGAGAGACGGGTGTGAACCCCCCAGGGAGAGACGTGGGTGTGAACCCTCCAGGGAGAGACGTGGATGTGAACCCTCCAGGGAGAGGTGGGTGTGAACCCTCCAGGGAGAGATGGGTGTGAACCCCCCAGGGAGAGACAGGTGTGAACCCCCCAGGGAGAGACACGGGTGTGAACCCTCCAGGGAGAGACTCGGGTGTGAACCCCCCAGGGAGAGACTCGGGTGTGAACCCCCCAGGGAGAGACGGGTATGAACCCTGCAGGGAGGCCCTGGGCCTTCAAGGGAAGATGAGCAGCTGAGCAGTGCATTGCTCAGTCATGTGTATGGTGGGGAGGAGGCCGACTGGCAGCACCACGGCTCCAGCCTTTCTGAGCCCATCAGTTAATCTGCCGAGCAGCAGCAGCCAGGCCTGAGAACGAGGAGATCGGGTACCGAGTGGTGTCCGAGCGTCCAGTCTCCCCCACCAAAGCCACAGCCGGGCCAATAAACGGGAGAGGAGGGTCCGTGACCACAGTAAAGAAGCAACAGCGGGTTCATCCCAGAGGAGGTGGATGCTCAGACTCTAGAAAATGTCATTAAATCAGCTGTTCAAAGCGAGTCTAAGGATGAGATGTGTGAGAACAATATCTCGTCAGATAGAAGGTATCAGAGACAGAATTTACGCATTAAAAAAAAAGCCAAACAGAAATCTCGAGGCTAACAAGTATCATAACTGAAACAAAAATAAAAATCAGTAGAAGGGACAGCAGCAGGTTTGCGCACTGAAAGGAAGGCATCAGTGGGCTCAGAGATGCGTCATTTGAGATGATCCATTCTGAGAAACAAAAAGAACGGATAAACACCGTACACGGAGATCACTGGGCACGTTCAAGTGTGCCAGCGTGTGTGCAACAGCCCTGCGTTGCCAAGAGAGACGCAAGAGGACACGAGGAAGAACGTCCCGATGTGATTGGAAGCTTAATCTACATAACGGAGGCACCCAGCGAATTCCCAGTGGGGTACAGGAGGACAGCGACTCCTGGAAGCCGGAAGCCGTGAGGTGACATTGGGAAGCGCGGGGAGAGTTTAGCAGATCTAGGGAGGTTTGGGGTAGGATCTTTCCTGTCACTGTGCTGAACCATCATCCCAGTGTTCTGCTGCTAGAGGGGGAAGCATGAGGCCCCAGCCACTCCCCGACCCCAGCGGGAATCGTGTCAGTTTTTTCCTGTCTAGTACGATGTTGGGTGCATTCCCTCCGTTCTGAGCTTCTTCGGAGCTATTCTGGAAAGATGTTAATTTTTGCCAGAGGCTTTTTCCACGTCAGTCGAGGAGATGGTCATGAGATTTGCGTCCTTGGTTCTGTCTGTGTCCTGTATTCCATTGACTGATTCACACATCCTTGCATCTCTGGAATGGAACTCGCACAATCACGGTAGATGAGCTCTCCGACGTGTTGTTAAACTCAGTTTACAACTATTTTATGGAGAATTCTTGTGTTATTCATGTGCATTAAAGAGACTGGGCTCTCCTGCTCTCTCCTTAGTATTGTTGTTTTCCAGAAATCTTGGCTCCAGAGAATGGGCTTGGTGGCGCTGCTCCTCACCTTTTCACAGCCGGCTCGAGCAGCGCTGGGCTTCTCTTTAAAGGTCTGGTAGAACTCAGCAGCAAATCCAGGAACCCTGGCAGTGTTTTTCTTCTGTTGGGAAAATCTTTATTATTGCTTCAATCTCATTTCTTGCTATAGTGCTAACTTTAGTGGTTGACACCTTCTTGGTTCAGTTTTGGTAGGGCATTTGCATGAAGAGATTCATGGCTTTTCCCCCAAGACTTGCCAGTTTATATGAATTGAAATTTCCAAAATATTCTTTCATGAGCTCTGAGATTTGTGGTGATGTCCTCTTTTTTTTTTAATCTCTGGTTTTTGTTAATTTGGGTCTTTCCCTTTTAGTCACATTTCCTAAGAGTTTTCCCATCTTAATCATGGTTTCAAAAGATGTGCAAGTCACAACTCTACTATGACTTTGTTTTACCTGGTCAGAGTGGCAGTCATCCAGAAAACAAGCAACAGCAAATTCTAGAGAAGCTGAATGGGGAAGGACTATTTACACACAGCTTGCAGAAGTGCAGGCAGTGAGAAAACCCCCTGGAGGTGGGGTGGAGGCTCCTCCTGACACACGGAAGAGAGCGGAGCAGTGCTGAGAGCCACCTGGCGTGCAGTTCTGTTCACAGTTCTGTCCGTGTCTCCAACCACAAACAAACAGGGAAAGAAGAGGACACACACTGAAACCACAGAATACGACTTAGAGACTGAGGAAGAGGAAATTATTTCTCTGAAGGAAGGGGTGTGGTGATCGCTGTGCTGAGATGAACTCAAGCGCCACTAGCCACACAACTGCATGAGTCCCTGCATTTGTGGAACCTAGACCTGCGCAAATGAGAATGACAACGAGTCCTGGCGTGGTCTGCAGGAGGGGAAAGAAAGGGAGCTGGGTGGAAACCAGCCAAGTGGACACACGCACACACACATGTGCACACATGTGAAAGCCACCACACACTGTCGGTGAAAGGTTGGGTGTGTGTGAGAAGTGGAAACTTAAATGAGACACAAATGTGCTCCAAGTACACTGTACATGTATGAACTCAGAGCACGCTGTACACACGTGTGGTCTCAGAGCGCACTGTACATGTATGAACTCAGAGCACGCTGTACACACATGTGGTCTCGGAGCACACCGTACACGCATGAACCCAGAGCACGCTGTACGCACGTGTGGTCTCGGAGCACACCGTACACGCATGAACCCAGAGCACGCCGTACGCACGTGTGGCCTTGGAGCACACCACACACGTACACAGACTCCAGCGTGCGTGAGTTTCCAGTACACTGTACATTACGTTTGTGGACTGCGGGTTGTGGAATCAACGATCGTTGATCACCAACAATCATTTTCCACCCATGATCCCCTGCTCTGACTTTGCGCAGGCTTTTCCCTGCTTGGGGCTCCTGTCCGTCTCCCAGCCGAGAAGCCTGTCGTCACCCCTCCCCTCCCCAGGCCCTCCACGGACACGGACGTGTGGGCTCACCTTCTCAGGCATGGTCCACTGGAAACGGCACGGGGCAGGGAGGGCGGAGGATGTGCCAGCTATAAAATGTCTACATGGGGCCGGGAGTGTGGCCTAGTGGTTAAAGTGCTTGCCTAGCATGCACGAAGACCCGGGTTCGATTCCTTGGTACCACATACACAGAAAAAAGCTGGAAGTGGTGCTGAGGCTCAAGTGGTAGAGCTCTAGCCTTGAGAAAGTCCAAGGACAGGGCTCAGGCCCTGAGCTCAAGCCCAGGACTGGCAAAAAGAAAAAAATGTCTATAGCCACTAAGTGGCTTAAGAAAGGCCCAGGCTCCACTGGGAACCCAGGCCTGCACGAGAAGCCACTGCTGGAGCTGCAGGCGGGGGGGGGGGGGGGGGGAGCGTGAGGATGAGGATCTAGGCTCCTCTCCAGTGCTCCCTGTGGCGTCCTCTCAGGCATGCACCTGGACAAGGCTCCGGCCTCAGTGAGGAGCCTGGCCCACCCACCCGGACCCGACAGAGCACTCCCACCACGCGCAGGTGCCAGGCAAGTGGAGGCCGCCCTCCGACGCCGCCCGGGCGCCTGCAAGTGTGACCCCGAGGCCTCCCTCGGGACCACCCTCCTCCAGAAAGTCCCCCTTCAGGCCAAGCTGAGCCAGGCAGGTGTACAGCGCACTCCTCGCCTGCTCCACAGCCGAGGGAGGACGCCCTGGCCTCCGGCCCCATCACGAGGACAGCACGAGGCCACCAGAGTCCATCTCAGCTCCATACCCAGCGTGGAGGCGCGGCTTCCACCGAGGCTGTCCCGGGTCGCCGCTCCACAGCGCTCAGCCTGCGGGAATCTGATATTCGGTCAGCGCCCTGTTGCTGGCAGACCAGCTCTCGGCACACAAAGCCAGATAAGATGAAACGGAGGGCAGGGCTGGGATCAGTCATCAGCAGTGTGACAAACAGCCTTTCGTAATAATTATCTAGTTAAAACACCATTAACAATTAATGACATACATCACAAAGCTTATTGAACCCATTAAAGACTAATTTACTGGCTATAAAAATGTGGCATTAAGAATTTATGGATCATTACCTTTTATTCTGCGATGAAATATTACTGACTGAACTCTTAGGAACTGTTGAAGACAATTACTCACTGAAGTCGCACGAAAGTAAATGATGGGACTTAACAAGAAAAGAAAGAAAAAAGCTGAAGCAAAGTTGGAACCTGGGTTTTTCCCCCTCTTCCAGGAGGAGCACTAACTTTGTATGACACTGAATGGGTAACGAATGTATTTTCAAACAAGATTAAGATCTACAATTAAGGAATTCAAACAAAGTAATTTTAATGTGCAATAAAGTCTTCTTTTGGGGAAAAATGTATTAGATGGTGACTGATAAAAATTCTGATCATGATTAATCACGGCGAGGTATTTTGGAACACTATTAAGGAAAGTATAGCAATATTAAAATTAATTAACTAATTCCTCTAAAGGATTTTAAAATATAATACGACGGAACAGCTGCTGCAGCTTTAAAAATGATTATTTCTTTTCCGCCTTGGAACCCAAATCTGACAGCCAGAAAGCAACCTCGTTCCTTCTCCCTCTTCAATCCATGACTCTGTGCAGAGGCCAGCTTTGCGGTACAGGGTCCCTGGTGCCCTGAAGACGTCTGCACATGAGCCCTTGGCGCAGCCACGGTGTGTGGCGTGTGGCGTGTGGTGTGTTTGGGGCTGAGTGTGGATGCTCTCTGCATGTTTGCGGCGTCAGGCAGACTTAGTCCAGGTCTCGGGTCTAGAATCAATTGGTGCATCAGTGACACAGAACAGCAAAATGCATGACCCAGAAGCGCTGAGTGCAGCGAGTTATGTAGAGGCAAATGGCAGCACGGAGAAGGGGAGCAGCCACTGGGGGGCACAGGGATGCCTGCTGCCTTCCGAAGGCCTGGACAGCGATGTCGTGGTGCCCTGGGGGAGGCCGTGGGTCCACACCCACCCTCTGGCAGCCATCTTGTGATTCCTCAGGAGTGAGCAGACGCCTCTCCCGGAGCCTGCAGGGGCACCAGTGCGTGCACTGCTGGTCCTGGACCCCACTTCTGACCCCGACAGCCACTCTGTGTGGATAGAGGTGGCCCTGCCCGCCTGCCCTCCGCCCTCCGCAGACTCATCTGCACAAGGCTTCCTCAAGTGCTGCAGTCAGTGCAGCTGCTTCTTCATGCTCCCTTGCAGAGAGAGACTCACGCTGCGCTTGGGCCAGCGCACAGAGAATCCCGCTCATGACGCGCCACTCCACCACTGCACCCCCTGGCTACGAACCCTCAATGTTTTCATGTCAGGCACTGAAAGAAAAACAATTGCTGGGTGCTGAGGCCCCGGGCTGTGCAGTGGCATTCTCCAGCACGTCCCCTCCGCGTTTCCACCGCCTGTACGGCGTCAACAGCACGCACACAATCTATAATTCTCGACGGCTCCTCACCAACCCACAACAATAAGGCACATTTACTTCTAACGCTGTAGACATTTATTTTCACTTGGCTTTAATGTTTTCTAAACCTAATTATAATTATTAATAGATATCCATGCCTTGAAGTTTATATCCTAATTGCTAAACTAAATAGGTGCCAAAATTATACAAACAACCTAGTAAATAAAGATAGATAATTTCATAGTTGTTCTGAGCAGACACATTGGTGCACGTGTTATAAATGATAAAATTTTTACAAACTGGTTTAGGCCCCAAGGATAGCTAGCTGTGTTTGCTGTGCTGTGGAGACAGGCTCTGGATCTATTAGTACAACTGCCAGTTCCGGGGCACCTAGAATATTCGAGAATGTTTGAGTTCATGCTTGAGAACTGGTCCACATGAGTGATGGCTTATGAGCAGTGCTGGAAAACGTGGCCTCCATTCCTTGGGCTGATGTGATGGCTTGTGGAGATTGGGAGAATTGCAATTCGCTCCTAACCCAGGCAGAACATGCACACTGCCTCACCTCAGCACACAGAAAGGTGGACGCGCTCCTGTGCACCTGCTGCTCCAGCCTCCAGGGAAGCCTGCGCAGGAGACTCACAGGCCAGGCTGGCCCAGGCACAAAGCAGGAGGGTATTTGAAAAGGCAAGGGAAAAGGGGGTGGGAGCACGGCTTAAGCAACAGAGTATTTTCCAGACTTCAAACTTTAGAGCTGCCAAAAACAAAGCTAAAGCCGCACCAAACCAAAGAGCAAAAGGAAACCACCTCCTCGGTGTCGTGGTGAGAGGTGGGCAGACAGGGAGCCAGTCCAGCCACCGTGGCGAGTGACGGCCACAGAATGGACAGCTCACTGACGGAACGCAGGGCCGGGGTCCCCGCAGCAGATCTGGGGATGGGCATTCCCGGCGCGTCTCACCACCGACGCAGATGCTGTGTGCACAGTAACAAGCTGTGGACGACACCCCACACGGGGCCACCGGGCGTCACGACTGGGGCGGCACCGTGCCCCGGTGTCCTCCCCATGCACACTTGGCTGGTGGCCTTCCCTGAGCCCATCCATCTGCCCACGTGGGCTGCCCTGCCGCCAGGGTTCTGGGCAGCAGCGGGGTGGGGTGAATGCGGGACCAGGCACCCTGCCTCAGCCCCAGGCTTCCTCTTACACTGCCAATCTGTGCCTAATTAAAGGCAGCGCGGGGCCCTGATGCTCGTCCATGGCTGGAAGCATCTCTCCACCCCTGCCTTGTCTCCATCCTCCAAGCTTGTCCTGTGCTCAGGAGCTACGTGCAGGCACATCTGCAGGGAGCCTAAACCCTGGGGCTCTGTGCCCACCTGCCCCCTGGTCCAGCAACCCGGCTCCCTCGACATCCCAGAGGCAGAGATCGTCCGTCTGCCTCCGTCCCCAAATCAGTGTTCCATAGTGAACCACAGAGCCCCCCCACCGAGGCTTCCGCAAAGGAGGAAAACAGCAAAGGAGCAGAACAGCCAGCCAATGTCAGGGGTCAAGGTGGCACGGACGGGAATACGGCAAGGCCTTAGAAAAACAACCCTTTATCTGAAGAAGTTTTTCTCATGTCTCAGCCCTGCTCATTGTCCCTAATCCTACCAGAGTCTAATCACCTTTCATGCTTTTGCCCAGGAAGATATTTACAGGCATTCATCTCTGTCGTTGGCCTTTGAACAATTAGTCATTGTACAATTAACGCACATCAACTATCTCGTTCTTTAAATCTCTGCCCACAAACCATAAATCAAGCAGCCCACGGCCCTTTAATCAGCCTGCTCTCCTCCCCTCGGCAGCAGCTCCCGTCTTGCATCTTTGTGTCTCTGAGGCTTTCCTTAGGAATTTGCAAAGACCTGGATTCCGAGCCACCCAGGTTTCTGGGCTCCAGAGGGACTGCTGGGGCGGGGAGGAAGGGGAGACATCCTTCAGGGCTCCGGTGACCCCCCCGCGTCTCTCCTGGGGCTCCTCCTCATAGATGCTTCACACCGAAGGCTGCCGAGGTTCACAAAAGACTGTGCTCCCTCTTCCTGAAACAGGCGTGGGCTGAAGATGTACTCACATTCACGCCGCACTGGACACGCTGTCTTCCACTCAGCAGCCCCACGCTCTCTGCGAGGCCCCGTGTTCTGTGAGGTGCTGCGCTCTCCCAAGGCGCCCCTGCTGCAGAGACAGCTCTCGCCATTGCTCTCTCCTTTCAGGGATATAGCACCCTTCTCTTGCCGACACCTACTTCTCAGTGTCCGGCGATGACACTCTGTCCCCCGGGAATGCATGTGGTCAGCACCACAAGGCAGCGTGACAAACAACTTCACATCAAGCACTGAGGCTGTCAGAGAAGGGCCATCACTGTACACAGTGGCCGGACCCAGGGCTGCACCCAGGACCTTCAGTGGAGGCCCTCGCTGGACTCAGGAGCTGGATTTGGTATCACTCTCGACAGCCCTCTCCTGGGTGCGTGCTTTATTTTCTTCTGGAGCAGGGTCGGCGGGTGTGCCTGCTGCACTGGCCGTCTGTCTTACCGACAGGATTGGCGCGGACAACGGCTCTCGTCCCGTCCACCATTCAGAGCAGCTCCCGCTTGCTCCGTGTGCGATTCAAGATATCCCAAGAACTTCTCACCATGCGATTTCCTCTGAGCGCAGAGGAGAACGACAAGCTGGCACTCAGCACTAGGAGAGGGGCCCGTGGGGAGGGCTCTCAGTGTCCACCCAGAGTGGGCCAGGCTGTCACACATCCACTTCAGTGCACTTCAGAATGGGCAATAAGACCTCAGGGGCAGGAGAAAGAATGCTTTGATACAATATTTAAACAAATCAAAGCTAGTACGAAAATTCATAAGAAAAACACCATCGAAATGTGTGAATAAAGGGCTCATTTGTCTTTTTCCTAGAAGCTCCCAGAAGCTCCTGTGTGGCCCAGCAAATCCCGGGGCAGTCACTGAGGGATGCAGCAGCCAGAGGGGCTGCACAGAGGGTCTGGACGGGGCCACTGGGACCAAGGCCGTGCATGCACACGCACACATGCACACACACACACACACACACACACACACACACACACACACACACACACACACAGAGGGCCAAGGCCGTGCATGCACACACACATACACGCATGCACACACACACTGGCTGCAGAGCCCAGGAGCCCAGCAGCTCCGTGTCCAGGTCGAGCTCTGCTCTCGGCCATCACCTGGCTGGTAGTTCTGCACGGGCAACACAGCAGCCCCTGAGCAGTAGCCAGTGTGGGTGTGGCATCAGATTTGGAAAGATGCTGCTGCTGTCCCTTCTCCCGGGCACAGACCGTGTAGAACAATGAACCTTGACAGCTGTCTCTGCAGCCAAGCCTAGACACAACGGATCTGCACAGTGGGGGTTGGGTAGCCAGGATGCCGCACTCCCCACTCTTGGTGACTTCTCTGTGCCTTGGGGTGCCAGGTCCCATTCTGTTCCCCCGATTCCAGATTTTTACCGAGATCTGTTTATTATGGGATGACAGGCATCCATGAGAGTACATCCATGAGAGTAGGCTTGCTGTCCATCTGAATGGCTTCCCTTCCACCGCCTCTGACTGGCCTGACCACTATTCTCATCCAGAAGAGTTTCATTTTAGGATACTTTGGTGGGTTGGCTGAGTTCCCCTGAAGGGCTAGGTAAGACTTTCATCTCATTGACAGCACTGGAAAACCTGGGAGTCTGACCAGACAAACAGACAACAGCCAGATTATGTGGAAAGACAGAACAGAGGACTGACTGACCAGTCTACCACCCAATGGTCCTAGGGCAAGACAGAACCTGTCCAGGAAATTCGCCCCTAACCTTCAGATCCAGTCCAGCAGGCCGGGTCCTCAGATCACACTGGGAGAAAGTCAGACCACTGTCACCAGAATCGCCCAGAGAGTCCTTCGACTTGTCCGACCCCCTCTAACCTCCTCTGTCGTGTCTGGCCCGATGAAGGGCCATGGCAGCTCCCCTCACTGCTGTTCCTGCTTTCAACTCAGAGCCAGTCAGAGACAGCCACAGTGGGCCACCACCCACGCGGACGATGCCCTCTGCGCTCAGCTTCCAGACGCAGCCGGGGCCTCTGTCTTTATGTGAGGCAGCTCTTCCAGTCCCCTGTCTGCCTTCACTGCTGACAAATACCAGACAGTGGCCCACTCCCCTGGGGCTGCAGAATAACCCCATGTCTCCCTTGAGGCATCTTCCTTCGTGTCCACAGGTCTCCGACAGAATGGGCCAGGTCCTGGTGCAGGGCAGGGCCTGGGGTCGCCTCCACTCCATGTTATAATGTAAGAGTGGAGTATCCCACCCCACTTGTAATCTGGACTTGAGAAGGGCCCAGCCACCGCCTGGACACCCGTGCAGCCACGGCCGGGCTTGTTCTTCGCCACGCGTATCTTTCCCCACCTTTCTTGTAATGGAGGAAACGTTTCAGGAATTTGGAGAGTCAAGGACACAGCAGGCCGTTCTCCTGTGCATGACAAGCAGACGCCAGACCATGACACTGCAGGCTCACGACTGCCACGGATACAATTTTGACACTTCGGGCTGCCTGGGAAAATAGCAGTTGAACATGCATATTCAAATCGGCAACATCTGGACGCTTTTCTCCTGGTAGAACTCCCTAAGTGCGCAGCCCTTGTGTCAGCTCTAATGGCAGCACCGCTCTGCGTGCATAGCATTGGAGCCTCGCCCGGGAACTGCTCCTCCAGGGCCAGGCGTAAGATCCCCAGATGGGAGCTGAGCGAACCCTGGAGATGATCGAACCCATGCTGCCAGCTCTACTCACAAAAAGCTGGGGCTGGGGAAGTGGATGGCTGGGTGGCCAGGGCAGGGGAAGTGGACCTCTGGGTGGCCCAGCTGCCGTCGGGCCACGCAGGGCCCTCCTGAGGCACAGTGGCCTCTCAGTGGCTGCCGTCTAAGTATTTGTTTAGCTTTCCTGGTCAGCTGTGACAATATGACTGTGATCTCCCTGGCAGCGTCATCCCACCAGCCCGCTGACGCCATGCTGTCCTGGGGACTCTTCTCCCACCTGCAGCCCTGGAGATACGTGCTGACAAGGGATCCAGGAGCCTCAACCTTGAAGGGCCACGCCAGACAATTCTTCCTTTCTTATCAGAGAGCGGGAATTTGATCTGGTTTTCACCCTAATGGCACTCAGAAAATCAGAGTCATCTTTACAGAAGATGGTGATTGAGTGGCAGCGAGACAATAAACACCTCCACTCACAGAGCGAGACTGGCCAGCCACAGGAGGCCTTTGTAGAATCTTTCACATGGAATTTTTTTTTTGGTCTGCACCCAGCATCCAAAATACACAGACTGCTAAAGAGAGATGGAAAGCCCCCTTGCCCCGCCCAGGCCCGTGGGTATTTTAGGGACACCTGCCCTCCGTCCACCCTCCAGACGCAGGCTTGGTGAGAAGTCTGCAGCTGGTGAGAAGCAAGCAGCGCCCAGCTCCATGGAGCTGTCCCCCGGGAGCAGCAGGCGGCCTGGAGGCCTTGGCCCGCAGAGCCAGGTCTCCTTGGTCTCTGTACAGCTCTGGATCTGACCGCAGAAAACCACATGGCTGTCCAAAGTAGATGAAACTCCATTCTTGGCAGGGCTCTGGTGGGTGTCTGCCCCTCGCATGGAGGTGGGTGGTCTTGAGCCCCCAGGTACACGACTTGTACAGAAATACTTAGTTTGCACACGTGTCATTGCAGCTTGCGTTCTCCTCTGAAGCTTTCCTTCCCAACCCAGCACTCGCCTTGGTGTACCACTCTAATCCACAGGCTTCGTCTGGGGTTCTGCTCTTTCAATGCAGTCTTCTGACACCTAACAAAGCGATGGCATAAAAGAACCCGCACTCACTAAGGGACAGGTGTGTGGGTCCTTGACACTCGACACGGATTTCCTCCCAGGACTTCCAACCCGTGGCCCAATGGCCTCCAGGAGTGGCACAGCCTCGGGCGGGGCAGACTCTGAAGGCCACTCTGTGCCTTGCCAGCTGTGAGCTGGGTGAGTACTTGAATCTCTGAGAACTTTGCTCCCCTCAGGACCAGACCACCCTGCAGGGCAGGGGAGAAGGGAGGTGATACGCACCGAAGGCCCAGCCTAGGCTTGGAGCAAACAGATTCTGTGCTCCCAAGAGCTGTTCCCACATCACCGCAGGCCTGGCGAGGCTGCAGGCCTGTCCCCTACTGCTGGCTCCCTCCACTGCACACCACCACCACCCCTGGCTCCTGCTGGCTCCCTTTGCTCCACTGGCTTCTGGAAGACTTGAGAAGTGCTTCCGGGCTCTCCTGGCTCTCTACCTGCCATGACTTCCTGCTTCTTGGCTTGTGAATGCTGGGCACAGAGCAGGGCGTGGCGTCTCCCCATGCAGGGCATGGCCTGCGTTCTGGCTGCCCAGTGAGTACCCATGGTCTGCCTGTGGTGGCTTTCCATTGCCCTCGATGGCGGGGTCTCCAAGCTCCCTGCCGATGGCACGGTGTGCCCACCAGACCCCTGAGCTTGCTCTCGTGGAAGGGGATCCCTGTGAGAATCTGAGCTCGTGGGCACACCTCGCGTTCCCTTACAACCTGTCAGGGCGAAACCTCAGGGATGTCTGCATATACGTCTACATGGAGCCTTATCAGCTCTTACACAGCACACAAAGGGTTTGGTGTGAGCTGCAGTAAAGAACAAGAAGGGTGCAAGAGTCAAAGGCAGAAGCCAGGACTTTGTTGACCAGGGATGGCAACAGAAGTTGTTCCTGTGCAGCGAGAATCCAGGTGTATCCACCACGTGCAATTCCTGGAAAGCTACTTGACACAGAGGCCGTCACCACCATCCTAAGCAGTGTCTCCAGGGCATAGCCTGCAGGCTAGGAGACCCAACGTGTGGCACTGAGTTCCCATCTGCCAGAATTCCCTGCAGCCACATAGCAGCTGCCAATGTCCTGAGAGGAACCCACCAATTAAATGTAATACAAATCTTAATCTCAAGAGCATTTTTTGAGGAAAACAAGATTCTTCTTGATTAAAAGACGTTTTTGGAATAGAAATATTTCTCCTAATAACGGCTGACCACATCAAAACAGCAGCCAACCACATTGCTAATGGTGAAAATGGCCAGAGATTCCTGGGAAAGCCAGGGGGAAGCGGGAATGTGCTCTCCTCAAGTTATTTAAAGTAGACCATGTTGGCGTCAGCCTCGCTTGAATAAAATGCCAGCTGGAAAACTTAGAACCAACCAATACCCAATTGTAAAATGGCGCCATGTGAGAATTCAGCTCATGGAAAGAATGGAAGCCGTTTCCTTTTCACCCTCATGAAGAAGACATGATCGAAGTTTCAAGAGTGCAGAGTGACACATGTAGCTTTAATGGAGGGAAAGCAGCCCAGACTCATGAGATCGGGGACGAGTGAATGAAAAGCATGCGGGAACAGTGTCTTGTTCCCAGCAGATGAAGCTGGAAGCCCCAGAGGCCGCATGCGAGCCGGGAGGCCGGCCTCCCGCACGCCTGGCCTTTCTTAACGCAGACTCCACGTCTCAGGGCGGAAGGAGCCACCGTTCTTCACAGAGGCGCCTGTGGAGTGGCAGGCAGGGGGGGACATGGCTGCTCCTTATCAGTTGCCCGCTGGCTGCTGTGCCTGCTGCCGTAGACGCCAAGTGAGGTTCCACTCTAGCAGGAGTTACAAGACTCACCAGGACGACACCTCATTTCAAGAGCAGGACTCTCCTTCTCCTTCTCTCTGATGCACGGTTAATGTTTGCTGCGTGCGGATCACAGGCCACACATGCCCCTGCCTGCACTGCCCATTTTATGTTGTGCACCATGTTGATATTTCTAAGCCAAGTCCCAGCAGGTGTGCATATTATCCTTTACAAAAACCACGCCCCGAGAGCCCTGTCCCGCTTTCCTTCACCTGATTCCGCATTTCCCCTTCTACCCGAGACAGGCCCTGGAATAGGGCAGCGTTTCTGTCCCTCTGCTGCTAGGACCCCGGGGACAGCAGCCTGGCGTGAGCGGACATTGTCACTTCACCCAAACCCGTTGTGTTCCATCGGCCAGGTGGGCTCACAGGATGAGGAGGCCGGGTCCAGGTCCCGGATGTATGGGGCGGCGGGGGGCTCACACAGCTCGGGCCCTCTGTCCGGGCAGTCTGGGTTGTCCTGGAGACCCACCTCGACCCCACCAGGACGGCCGGCTGAATGGGGACCCCACACTCAGCACTTACCCCCACCCCGCAGTATTCCTCTCCCTGGCCTTTGACGACATCCATTCCCCTGTGTCCAGCTGCCCATCACACGGACGCAATTCTCCTGTCCACCTCGCTATTCCTTCTCACACCACAGAAAGCTCACGCTCACACCAGCTTTCCACTCCCTACCCGGAAAACCTCCAAAGCTAACTGGATTCCGTTCCCTTTTCTATGACCCAACTTTTCCAGCACGGGCGCCTCATGAAGTAACACACTTGCCCTCCACTTCCACGACCAGACCCCGAGCTGCCTGTCCTGAGTGAAGGTCTCACCAGCTGGACCCCCTGCCCCGACAGCCACGTGCTTGGCAGACTCCCCTCTGAATCCTGACGGGAAAATCTCACAGAGCCGCTGCCCCCACGCCCGCCGGGCAGCGCCCTGCGTGCAGCCAGGCCCGCTTTCCCGCAGATGTGAGCCTGCCTGGCATGGCCCTTACCTGCCGGACAACAGCTGCAGACTTCGCTGAGACAGACTCCATCTCCTCTTCTCCGACGGCTGCTGCAATTTGTAATCCAGAAAGGACCCTGGGTGCTGCTGTCCTCTCCCACCGCCTTGGGCTGCGGGGAGCCAGGTCAGCCTTGATTCGGCTCCATTTCCTGGAGCCCCAGTCCTTTCCCAGGTGTCACGTGGGCTCCACAATGGTGGTCTCAACCCCAGCCTTCTTCACATGGTCCAGGGAGAAGCACAAAGCAGTGTGGCGTAGAACTCTTGTAGAAACCCGCGTGTGGGAAGAGGAGGTGGCAGGAAGGAGGGGGTTTGGCTGAGTCCAGCTGCTGGCCTCCATCAGCAGGCCTCACGGGCCTGGGTCTGGTCAGCCCAGCCAGGTCCACCGGCCTAGACTGTCCAGTTACACAGCAACGACAGCGGATGTCAGTCTGTTTTGTGCACAAAGACTGGGCTGGTAACACTGCATCCAGTGTTCCCAAACCTCCCTCCAGGGAGAGCCCAGGTCCTGGAGCAGCCCGTGCTCCGGGGCTGCAGGGCGGGGCAGGCCCCCTGGGGATGGCCCTTGGCCGGCAGGCAGCCCCGGCAATGTCTGTGGACAGACCTTCTCACTCGCCAGGCCTCAGGGGATTTCTCCCAGCCGCTCCTGGGTGGAACACAGGCTTCGCTCTTCAGGAGACTGGAAAGGAATGGGTGGAAAATGACTTACAGAAACTTGTCTAGTAAACTCATGCGCACAAGCACATCGTGTTGACCTACAGAAACCCACCCTTCCAGGGCTTCACACCCGGGTGTGAAGAGCCCAGACTCACTTCACACCCGGGGTTTATGTGAAGGCGCCCAGACTCACTTCAGTGAGGTGGACACAGGGACACTGAGGCTGGGGGGGGGTGGGCTGGCACCACGGCCTCCCGCCCTCTTCCTGAAGCAGCTGCTGTGTAAATTGTCTTAGGAGAAGCGCAGGAACCGGAGGAGGTGTGCCTAGGAAGTGTTTGGGTCTGGGGAGCGAGCCCTGCCCTGCTCTGCCTGCCTGGGCTTTGCTACCTCATCCTGGGTGAGCCTTTGACCTGGGTTTGCTCAGGTTTTACCTGGTAGTGTCTCATTATTCCTAAACAAATGAGTAAGGAGAGAGAAGAGCAAGAGACCAAAGGCTGGCCACCTGTGCAGTCTCAGGCTGCCTGAGCAGGGTCTGGGTGACGTGGCCTCCTGTGACACGTGGCTCTGTGCGGGTGTGAGGGGGAGGCAGATGAAGCCAGGATTCCTCCAGGGTGTGAAAGCGCCCAGGTATTCACCTCCCTGCTGCGTCAGTGGGCCCGTGGGCTCTGGACAAGCAGGTCTGTATAGCCAGCATGGGGCAGAGGCCAGGCTGGAGGAGACGGATCGGGGGTCTGGCTCCCCCACGGATCGGGGGTCTGGCTCCCCCACCTACAGCAGTGCGCAGACGCAGACCCAAGGGAGAGGTGCGAGAGCTGCTTTCAGAGCTTGGTGGCACAGCCTGACAGGTGGCGCCACACTGGCAGCCCAGAGCAGTTCAGCGGCCTCCAGAGCTGGCCACTGTGCCATTGCCAGCCACCAGTGCCGGCTGCACTGGGTCCACGGCACAGCCTGCAGAGAACAAGGATGCATGGAGTCAGGAAGCGGGTTTTGGTGCACAAGCTCATATAACTCCACGGGATTCGAATGAAGATGACATACATTGTTTTTAAGAGATAAGGGGTTAACTACTAATAATCACAAAGAGACCATGGACTGCTGGAATGTGACCATCTGACTCATGTGGAATAAAGATGCACCTCAGACTAGCTAGTAGAGAAAACGTGCGGTGATGAGACCTGGGAGACTGTCACGTGGGTGTCATGATAATTCCAGGACAGCAGGACCTGCACGATTGACACGCTGATGGGAATTCATTTGAACCACATTAAATAAATAGAGCACGCACCGCTACCATTTATGCATTGTCCTATGAAAATGTGCCTTCCTACTTTTACATTTAAAAGTCTCCTCAGAACACAAAGGCGGCATTTCAAATAAGTGAAGGAGACAGGAAGGTGCCTGTGCCGCCTTTTACCAGGCTGGCATTGACACCCAGAAAATCCTAGACCCAACAAATAAAATCTTGCAAGTCAAAGAATGAGTTAAGTTTAAAAAAGTACCAGAGGAAGAAGTTCTTGGTAGCCGGCTGTCAAACTGAAGTGCAAACCCACTGCTCTGTATCTCAGGTTGGGCTGTGGTGCGCAGTCAAACAGAACCTGATGCGCTTTAAACCAAAGCTCAGTCCCAGCCGACCAGAGCCACGCCAGGCATCCAACCTCCGTCATCTGAGACACAGCCCCGCTGTGTATCTGCCCCTCACTTCTGTTTTGCCCACTCTGCCTCCACACCTCACTTCCATTTGGCACACGCCGTCTGTTTGATGCATGTCACTTCCTTGTCTCCAGCTATAACTACGACTGGCGCGTGGGGGGGGGGTGGGGCCCACAGCCGTTGGTGGCTGGGCTGCTGCTGATTCCATCCAGAACGGAAAATGAACCGGTGAAGGGACGCAGAAGCAGATCTGCCACCGCAATGTCTTTTAACATGACAAAAGCAGGTTAAAGGAGATGCTCATCTCCGGGGCTGCCATGTTTAGGAGAAAGAGGCCAGAATGAGGTCCAGGCCCAATCCCTTTCCCCAGCGGTTGTTAACACTGTAATACGGAGTGATTTCTGTTTCCCGGGGGCCCCAGGCCCTGTGTGGGGTGGTGTCTGCAGGGCGCGGGGTGGTGTTTGGGGAGCCCGGGGGTGTCTGCGGGGTGCAGGATGGGGCCCGGGGGACACAGGGCAGGGTCCAGGGACACGGGGCGGGGGCGGGGGTGCAGGACAGGGTCATGGAGGCACAGGGCAGGGTCCAGGGACACAGGGTGGTGTTGGGGGTGCAGGGTGGGGTCATGGGGGCACAGGGCAGGGTCCAGGGACACAGGGCGGGGTCAGGGGTGCAGGACAGGGTCATGGGGCACAGGGTAGGATCCAGGGACACAGGGCAGGGTCCAGGGACACAGGGCGGGGGCGGGGGTGCAGGACAGGGTCATGGGGGCACAGGACAGGGTCCAGGGACACAGGGCGGGGTCAGGGGGTGCAGGGCAGGGTCTAGGGACACAGGGCAGGGTCCAGGGATGCAGGGTGGGGTGAGGAGGGGGGGCAGTGCGGGATCTGTACCACAGTTGGGCCTCACCCCGGCAGGATAGTCCTGCACCCTCTCCAGGCAGTGGCGCTGGAAAGTGCCCAAATCCCTGCACACACCCCTGCGGTGCTGCCAGTGCAGCTTCACTGTGTCCAGGGTCCTCCACCCTTCTGACGGCACTGTGGACGGCCAGGCCGGGCCTCTGCTCCTGCTCTGCAGGAGGAATCCCCACTCCAGCCTGTGGGTGGGCTCACCCGGCCAGGGCTCTGGGAAGAGGCTGCCCCTGCCTCTGAGGAGGGGCTGACTTCTTCCTGACGCCCTCGCCGGGAGCTCGGCCTGTGTAGGGCTGCTCGGTCTCCTGTTTGTTGCTCTGGGTGTAACAAATGCAGAAGGTGTCACGTTGAATGGGTTGGTGTGTGTGTTTTCTGTCCACCTCTGAGCTGACCTGAGTTCAGAAAGGACGTTCAGCCAGGTACGGTGGCTCACGCCTGTCATCCTAGCTGAGATCTGAGGACCAAGGTCCAAAGCTAGCCCAGGCACAGAAGGACCTGAGACTCCTATCTCCAATGAACCCCTAGAAAATGGGAAGTGGGGCTTGGCTCAAGGGTAGGGCGGTAGCCTTGAGCCGAAGAGCTGAGGGACAGCGGCCAGGCCGAGATCAAGCCCCATGACCCACCAAAAAATAAAAATTAAAAAAAGACAAGAAAAAAAAGCAAGTGCGTTCAGTGGTGTGGCTCCAACAGACACCTTGGCCATGAGCGCAGGGACGGCTGCGGACAGGAGGTGTGGCGGCGCTGAGGGGTGTGGGCTCCTCCGGGCACTGAACCTACCCCGGGCATTCCGCTATGCACGCTCTTCTTCCTTTCTAAATTAAAACACACATTTAGACCTCTCTCCTTGATGCTGCTGCTCATCGGAGGAAATGTGTGTTTTCCCTAAGACTGTAACATCAGCTTCCTCTCGGAGCCACAAGTTGACTGCGGTTCCTGCGTTCTGGCCAGGGCGCCTTTTCCCCACTTGTTCGGGATTCCTGATGAATGCAGGAGAAGAAGAGGGCCTCCCAGCTCCTCCTCCGCTGCCCCGACCCCGGCCCAGGAGAGGGTGGCAGCCCCTGCTCTTCTTCACGGCCCACATCAAAGGTCTGCCCACTAAACCGCAGTGGGAGCTGTTCAGTGGTGAGGGAAGACTTGGAGCTGAACAGAGACATTCATCCGGCTAAATTTAGACGCGGCTCTCTATATTTAGTTCAGATCACAAGTGGGAAAGCGCTCAGCCTGGAGAGCCACAGATGAGGCAGGCGTTTGCCTTGGTCTCACGGGGCTGGGTTTTCAGCCGCGCTGCCAGGCACTGTGTCTTCGGGGAGCCTGGGCGGCCACGATGTGGTCACCACCCCATGCCGTAGCCTTTGGCAGCGATAACAGGTGCCACGTGGCAATGCCAGGTGTACATAGCCATCGGGAGCAGCACCCAGATATGCTGGGCAGCCGAGAAAGGACCCCGGCCCAGCTAAGACAGCAGTGGATGGAGCACTGGCCAGGCCTCCCCCTGTCCTCTTGCTCCCTGTTGGCCCCATGCAAGGCTCCTGCAGTCCTTGGCATCCATGGATTTGCCTGTCTGCTGAGCTTGTGCTCAACTGAAACCTACAGTTGTGTGCACAGGTCACTTACAGATGTGCACACAGGAAAGAGGTGAGCAGCCGGCACACACCCCGCAAGAAAGCCCAGGGCCATCTCAGCGCATCCAGGCAACGGCGTCTTCCTGAACTCTAGCTGTAGTCCATGTCCCCATACCAGGCCCTGGCAAGAAGAGACTGAGGAGAGGGCTGGCTCTCTGACAGGCTGTGTATAGTGCTTTTAAGAGACAGTCACTGGGCCAGGAGTGTGGCCTAGTGGTAGAGCGCTTGCCTAGCATGCATGAAGACCTGGATTCGATTCCTCGGTACCACATACACAGAAAAAAAAGCCAAAAGTGGTGATGTGGCTCAAGTGGTAGAGTTCTAGCTTTAAGAAAACCCAAGGACAGTGCTCAGGCCCGGAGCTCAAGCCCAGGACTGGCAAGAAAAAAAAAGACAGTTACCAACAGACGGCACTTAGTGGGGCTTTTATTTCTAGGTCAAGACAGGAGCACAATTGCACAGTACTGGGTGACCAGTCCTGGCTGAGGCCTTCCTTCATGCATTTTCTGGGGTCGCTCTCCTCTGTAGGGCCCTGGCTGGAAGCAGACTCCCCTTCTCTGATGTTACCCCTAGCCTGGAGAGCCTGCTCCCACTCTTATCCCAGAGGGGGGCCGGGTGGCTTGGGGCCAGCGGCAGAGCCTGGTGCAGTGTCTGGCTCCCTCCACCCAGCCTCGACCCAGCTCCCCCCGACCCAGCTCGGCGCTGCCCGGCTGGCCCCATCTGTTCTCTGCTAATGGAAGCTGGAGGGAGGGGCGGGAGATGTTTTTGAGGCGTGCTGCTCAGGTGGGGCTGGCCTTGATTAACCTCTCTTTGTGCCTCTGCCTTTTCTCCCCTGGACCCAGGTTGTGTGACTAATACCTGGTTCTTTGTGTGTGCCTCTCGGCCGGGCTCAAGGACTGTTTGTGGGATGGGACAGGCACTTCTGCGCCGGCTGCGTGGCGGGAGCCTGGCGGCCGGTGTGGCCCAGCTATTTATAAAGATAATTGCTGCCCACGAGGGCTGTGGAGATCCACTTGTCCACACTCCAGGGAGGCGCCCGCTCTTTATCATGTCAGGACTTAATAAAGAAGAGAGAAGGCAGGCTGGAGCCTGGCTATAATGGGTCTTGTCCAGTAACCCTCCGTTCCAGTGTTCTGCTTCAAACCACATACACAGCAAACAGCCTGGGGACGCAGCCCTGCTCCAGTTTCCCCAGGGGGGACCAGGAGGGGAGGTGGCCAAGGACGCCCCTCAGGGCAGAGCGACCAGGACACAAACCTGGGGAGGCTCAAGATGTACTCGTGACACACTGTAGTTTTCCACACGGAAAATCTGTTTTCACCACGTTTCCTCCAGGGTTAGCTGGTGACACGCCACATCCAGGGGACACACGTGGAGCAGAGAAGCTGAGGTGGCCAGCTGCAGCGGCCCTCGGGCTCCATGCTCCAGAGCCCCCACGGGGAGACACAGTCCCCACCCACCTTTGCTCAGTCCTCTCCCAGGCGCGGGGGCCCAGGTGGGCGTGAGCTCTGCTCTGCACTCAGCCTGCGCTGTCCGCCCTCTGCCTGGGAATCTCAGCTGTACTCTGCGGCTGCCCTGCTGTAGATGAGTGTGCAGCAGAGACGTGCAAGACATGGGGGTGACGCGGGGGCACTGCCTGTCCTCTGAGGCCCTGGAGAGAAGGTTCTCCAGGCTTCTGTGTTCAGGGTTCCCGGGGGTCGGCTCCATCCTGCACCCCCACCCTGTCCCACCACGTCCCCCAGGAGCTGAGGGCCACCTGTCAGCATGGAAGGCAGAGACTGCAGCTCGACGTCTTCAGTCTTGAACAAGCGTGGGGAGGAGAGGAACAGCAGCTCTCACACCAAGGAACCAAAGATGCTTCTTCCTCGGTGCCGGCGCCTTGCCCCACAGTGACGCTCACGGCTTCTCCTCACTGGTCTCCCCGGAACACCGGGCCTCACAGGGAGCCCTGCTGGCTGAGTGGAGTGGGCAGTGCCAGCACACAGCAAGAGCGCAGAGATGAAAGTAAGACTTTCATCGGTGTGATTGAGAGCCACCGATTTAATACTCAGAGCGCGGCTTTCACTCTAACCGAAGCACTGCGTAGAAAGAAACGATATTTCGGAGAGAGTTTGCCTGTCCTGGGGCTGGGCTTGCACTCAGGGGTTTTGGATTTTTTTGCTCAGGATGGTGCTTTACTCTTTCAGCCACGCCTCCCAGAGTGGCTGCTTTGCTGGATAATTGGACAGATAGGATTTTGATAGGCTTTCTTGCCCAGACTGGCTTTGACTGTGATCCTCAGATCTCAGCCTCCGGAGCCGACAGGATCCCCGGCGTGAGCACTGTGAGCCCCTGGCAGTGATTTCCCCTCCGGCGTGAGCACTGTGAGCCCCTGGCAGTGATTTCCCCTCCGGCGTGAGCACTGTGAGCCCCTGGCAGTGATTTCCCCTCCGGCGTGAGCACTGTGAGCCCCTGGCAGTGATTTCCCCTCTGAGGATGATCAAGAGGCAAGACGGTAGAGCTGATTTCCAGTCCCCCGGGCTTGCTTCCATTCCTCACAGCAGAGAGGCTGTGTGAGCCTCCAGAGCCAGCGGATACACCCACGAAGGAAGCCAAGTGCCGGGGTTTAAACTCAGGGCCCAGGGCTCGCTGGGCGGGTCTGCCAACGAGCCATACCAGGCCCTTTCTCTTTCATCACCTTTGTAATAGGATGTTGTCTTTCTGCTCAGCTGACCTGGAGTCCCTGCCCAGTATTTGTGCCCCCAGTCTAGCCAGGGTTACGGGCACCTTCTATCCCGCCCAGCTTTTATTGGTTGAGATGACGGTCTCACTAACATTTGGGCCAGGCTGGCCTCGACCAAAATCCCCTGGAAGCTGCCTTCTCAAGTGGCTAGGATCATGGGCCGTATCCACCCATCCAGCACAAGTCATTTTAAGGAAATGCCTGCTTTCCACTCAAGGGCCTGCACTGCTGACGTATTGCTCAGAAACCAGCGGGGATAGCACCGGATGCTCTGCATTATGCATGGCCTGCGCCGTTTGCCAGGCAGCACACCTGTCTGTCCCAGCGAAATAACCAGGATTCAGTGTTGGCAGAGGGTGGGGGTGGAGTGTGACACTAGAGCACAGCCCCCACACCGCAGCAGGAGGGGACACAGGCGGCGGGATCTCTCCCCGCTTTAGAGCACGGTGAGCAGTGAAGGGAGCAAAACGGGAAGGAGCGTGTTGGTCAAAGAGCTGAGTTTTGGTCATTTGACAACGTGTTTATGAGCCAGAGGTGAAGAAAACAGCTCAGGTTTTAGAGGCAGCCACACGTGGAAGCATACTAATAGACCTTATCTCACACCAGAGGTGAAAGCCAGCGCCAGGGGTCTGAGAGGAGCCTGAGAGAGCTGAGACTACAACTCCAGAAGAAAACAGGGAAATACCTGAACGGTGATTTAAAAAAGATAGACAGGTAGACAGATATATGTGTGTGTGTGTGTGTGTGTGTGTGTGCGTGCGTGTGTGTGTGCATGCGTGTGTGTGCGTGTGTGTGCGTGTGGTGTGTGGTGTGTGTGTGCGCACGTGTGTGCGTGCATGCGTGCGTGTGCGTGTGTGTGCGCGCGTGTGTGTGCGTGTGTGTGCGTGTGTGTGTGTGTGTGCGCACGCGCACACGCATCCTCAAGAGCATAGAAAAGAGCAAACACTAAACAAATGGGACTACATCAAGCCAGAAATCTTTTGCCCAGCCAAGAGCGCCATTCAGGGTGGAATGTCAGCCTGGCAGCCGCACAGCTGGTAGAGGGTCAGTACCCAAAACACCACCCGCCAGTAAGAGAGCCCAGCTCACAAAGAGGGAAGCATTTCCACCCACACATCCCCAGGAAGCAGACAAGCACAGACGAAGAAAATATCCACAATCACGGGTCATCAGAGGAACGCAAACGGCAAGTGACGGAATCTGTGCCCCCTGCTCAGCTCAGCCAGCCACCGCCAGAAGACAACGTCAGGAAGCCTGAGGACGGGAGGACCGGAGGGCGGGAGGATGGGAGGACCAGAGGACCAGAGGACCGGAGGACGGGAAGGTGGGAGGACCGGAGGACGGGAGGGCGGGAGGACGGGAGGACAGGAGGACCAGAGGTACCACAGGTACCACAGGTACCACACACACTGTGGGGATAAAACTGGCACCATCATTATGGAAACCAGCACAGAAATTCTCTCTGGCTGCCCAAGCAGAACCCTCATGGACCCAGCAATCCTGTCAGGGCAAAAATCTGCAGGACTTGAAATCAGCATGTCAAAGAAATGCTGGCAGCCCAAGTTCCTGGTGGAGGAGCTGTGGCCTCGCCCTGGGAGGCAGAGGGATTGTGGGGTGCACAGGACTGAATTCTTCTCCTGCCTTGGTTGTGACAGGAGCGGCCTGTCAACCTGCTGGGTAAAGAAGGCAGGCAGGGAAAGGCAGATGCTGCATTTCTTTTCACTCTTATGAGGAATGTAAAGAAGATCTCAGCCTCTGAGTTGCTAGGGTGACTGAGCCAGCCCGGGTGTGCGGAGGAGTGCGGGAAAGGGCTGAGCTGAGGGAGCCCACCGTGGTGAAGGAGGACAGAAGCGCCTGGCGATACCAGCCAGAATGGAGTGGTTCGTGCTTGCTGATCAGTGAATATGCATTCCAGGTGTCAGGAGGATGAGGAGGTAGGGAATGGTGGCCAGCGGAAGGGCTCCCGTCCTTGGCGGCAGTGGAGGGGCCCGTGGGGCCCTCACCAGCCAGGACTCCAGGGAAGGCACCCATCTTTCCCTCCAAAACCGGCTCTGAGGGTGCGATTTGCAAATTGCCCTCTAGTTTGCATCTGCACGGATGTTTTGCATTTGTTTGAGGCTTGCATCTGCTTCCAGACAATGAGCAGTAATTTTAAACCTGTTTAGCACGCATTTAACCCAGATACTGCTTTTGTGACCATCTCACTTGCATCTGGGCTTCAGAGCAGGGAGGTTGTGAGGAACAAAGCCAGCGTGAATGATGTAGCTGCAGCAGCTGCAGGACGGAGAGGCTGGTGAACCCACACACAGGAGGCCACGCGGCGGGCGGCCCACAGGGCACGGGAGGCCATGTGGGCCCAAGGCTGCTGATGGGATGATATCTGGCCCTGGGCCCCTGGTGGCTGTGACCCCCGAGGCTCCGGCCCCTCCAGGGTGGATATATTTGATACCCTGGAATTTGAAAGGTGCGCATGGTTAGTGGCCGCCACATTGGAGAAAGCCCATAGGTGTCTAGGTGCAGCTTTCCCCTCACACACGCGGGACACCTACACGCGCCAAACAGCGTTAGCTCTGACTCAGAGGAGCAACCGAGTTTTGTGACTGAAAATGTAATTTTCGTTTTATGCTTTTTAAACTACCTTTCCATGGATGCAGCATGACAAAATATCGTAGCGATCAGAGGTGGAGGCACAGAAACCTTCACTACCAAGTCACCGCTTTTGGTGATCTCCTTGGGGGAAAGTTTTAATTTAGTTGTCATTCATCCCCTTTCCAGTGTTGTCTTGGGGGTCAATTACACATGCAGATTTCCTGTGCAAGCTACAGATCAATATAAAGGCAATTAGTAATGTTTTTATCTTTTAAAAATAAAGCAGTAAGCCAGGTCTTTGGGAAAAAAATATTTCCCAAATGTGCAAATGTTATAATGCGCTTGCTATAGCCATTTCTGTGACTAGACTCCGTGTTTGTTTCAGTGCTCTATGCAGAGCATGTGGCGCAGAAAGAGGCCCATAAATATTTGCTGCAATTCTGGAATATTATTTGCTTACTGATAATGGCACCCTGGCTGCCTGCATGAGAAGCCGTCTCTGCGGCAGGCCTGCCTGGGAAGCTGCCGGCTCCTTCAGGCGTTGCTCACAGGTTGGGGTGCCGGGGCACTGGAAGCACCGCCTTCTCTTCAGGGTAGGGGGTGCCCTGGGCTGCAGCCTGGCACCTCACTGGTCTCACAGTGCAGATACCAGCTGGCTGAGGATGGCAGGGAGACATGGTCCTGTAGAGAAGTGGTGTTGGGCTTGGAGGAGTGTCTCTGAACAACAGATGTCATGTCCTCTGAAAGGCCCCAAATGAGCACTCTGGATATTGTAAATGTCCTCTGGTGGGGTCTGGGATGCGCAACGTGTGTCAGGGCTGGGAGTGTGGCCTAATGGTAGAGGGCTCGCCGAGCATGCACGAAGTCCTGGGTCTGATTCTTCAGTGCCACATACATAGAAAAGGCTGGAAGTGGCGCTGTGGCTCAAGTGGTAGAGCTCTAGCCTTGAGAATGCTCAAGGACACTGTCCAGACCCCGAGTTCAAGGCCCAGGACTTGCAGAAACAAAAAACCCAAAGTTTCATAGATTTCCAGGTCTGTTTTTGCTATGAGCAACTCAGAGATGAGGGGCTTCAGGACGGAAGTGTACGGCAGAGCTGCTGAGCCCAGTGAGCCTCCATCCACAGCGGTCCCGGGGAGTGAGGACGGGGCCTTCGTGGTTCTATGTTCTGCTCTAGGATTCCATACACAGTAAAAATGCTCTACACTCTCGGATTAGGAAAAGCCGTAAGGTTTAATTCTGATCATCCATAAGAGGTTTGTGGCCAGACACAGGCGTGCCTGTCACCCTAGCTCCTTCGGAGAGTGAGGCTGGGGAATCCCAGTTCCAGGACAGCCCAGGCAGTTAAGCCTGAGAGGCCGTCTCCAGGGAGGGAAGCCAGGTCAATGGCTGTGCCTTTGATACCAGCAATGGCAGAAGGTCTGAAACAGGCAGACTGCAGCCCAGGCACACCCCGGAGAAGTGACATCCTGTCTCAAAAGCCATCGCCCAGGTCTGGAGGCATAGCTCGGGCAGTGGAGAGGCAGCCAATCAAACGCAAGGCCTCAAGCTCAAACCCTAACGTGGAAAAACCAGCATACATGAAATGCACTTAGCATAGTCCACAGGTCACATGTGCAGCAGTGATTTCCCTCTCCTCTGGCCCTGGCTTTGCTGGCGTTGTGCTATGGGTGTGCACACAGCTACCCCACAGGGTGACAGTGGTTCTGGGTGGGTCACCTTGCCGGGCTGCAGGGCCTGGCGGGGCCCAGGTGGCCCTGAGGCTGAAGGTGTTTGGTCTCAGGCCATTGAATGTTGTCGCATTCATGCTCAGCTTTGCTAGTGCAGAAAGGCTGCTGTGCGTTCACCTGCGTGAATGAACAAAGGCCAGGCCTCTACCACGCGTGTACAGCGGCGGCGGCTGTAAACAAAGGGCAGCCACTCGGTGACTTCCCCTCGTGACGCCCTGGACCCGGGACGGAGAGCCTCAGAGTGTGTCCCGTCTGCCATGTGTTATAGAGCTTAGGTCTGTTCTTCAAAAGGTAGCGGGAAGAAGCGTCAGGGAGCCTCAGGGAGCCGAGGAAAGAGGACCCACGGCCACCGCGCAGGGCCCAGACTGGCTTTCAGCGGCCCACACTCAGACGCGCACGTACAACCCACAGGATGCCATTTGCCACCACGCGCCCACCAAGAACACATCTGCGAGGAAGACGTGAGTGACAAGGAGGCTCGTGCTGGAGACGCTTAGTAACACGATCTTTGAACGCCGGTGACATCGACGACTCATGGTGATGTAGCTCGTACCTTTTATTTTGCTATGGGCCAGATAAACGAAATCTTAACCCAGCCCTCTGCTCGACAGCTTGAGATTTAATAATGGCTCTGTGCCTCTTCCCACAGACAGCGTGGTCCAAGCCCTGTGTAGAGGTGGGACAGGGGAGAGGGCCATGCAGGGCCCCAGGCCAGGTGGGGTGTGTCCCCTTCCACCAGGGGAGCTGGTGTCCGGGCACACGGCAGAGCCATCCCCTCAGAACGGTGCTCAAATGAGCAGACGGGCAGGCCAGGCCTCGCCGGCCTTGCGTCCCTGTTACCATGCAAGCCAGAGAACATTTGCTTGCAGCCCAGCCAAGTTAACAAACTGTTTAGAAACATTTTTACTTCTCATTGGTAAACAGGGTGTCGACGGATA
This sequence comes from Megascapheus bottae, assembly GCF_031878675.1. Lineage (NCBI taxonomy): Eukaryota > Metazoa > Chordata > Mammalia > Rodentia > Geomyidae > Megascapheus > Megascapheus bottae. The sequence continues at coordinate 1,626,201 of NC_143519.1, forward strand.
TATATTGAGAAAATTAGTGTTTTCATGCAGTGTTTTCTGGTACATTACCTAAACTCAATGCGCCATGCACACGTGGCGCTTTGTCGCTTGCTGGTATCGGATCACAGTGTTTCACCACCAGCGAGGGGCGTCGCAGCAATCATTTGACAGGCGATAAAAAAAAAAAAGAATAAGCTCTTTGGTGCAAATTTTATAGTCTATTCTTCTCGGTCTCTGTCATTGGAGTGGAAGGAATGAGGATGCACAAAGCAACCAGTATGTTTACAGGCATCCCTGATACTTTTCTTCGGCGATGAATTGAATTACACCTATAACATTCTTCTACAGTATCAGTTGATTGGGAACAGTTCGGGGAGGTGTTTACATTGCTAGTAAAGATTTCCGTCCCAGCCACGCAGCGCTGCGCCCACACTCTGCACGGGCTTCGCAGGCTTGGTTACTCATGACACTCGGTGGAAAGTCCAAGTTTACCGCAGTGTACGAACATGAAGACCTCACAGCCCGGAAGGCTTCCCCTCAGACAGGGATGTCCTGTGGAAATCGGCCTGAGCCCTCAGCTTGCCACTGTGGGCGAGCGCTGGGCTCTGAGGCCCTTTCCTGCAGCCTGGCATGTCCCGGTGGGTGGAGAGTGCCGGAACCGAGCAGGGCGCGTCTCAGGACACAGCAGTCAGGCAGCAGTCAGGTGCCGTGCAGGCGGATGTTTGAGAAGGGGCCTGAACCACAGTGAACAGAAGAAAGGAGGGGAGGGAAAAGAAAAGGGAAAAAAGGAAAGAAAAGAAATCAGACAGAACGCGCCCATTTCTCTAGTATAAGCACTCCTGCTATGGTTTCCAGCAAGCAACCAGGGTGACACACAGGCTTCACGGAGCAGCTGGGGATGGCTCAGGGACCCCGAGGCCGGGGAAGGCTTGGAGAGAGGGAAGCCCCGGGGAGGCCCTGGGAAGGCTCAGGCTTGAGGGCACAGCCCCAGAACACACCCATGCCACTCACGTATGCACAGGGGACACACTGGCGTATGATCTGCAGCTCTGTCACCCGAGCCGTGGCTGCAGTGCCAGCCTCTCGTCAACACCTAAGCCAGTGTCACTAGGTCCTCTGTGGGCCCTGGAGGCATTCTTCCACCATGGACGGCCAGATGCCTGCCTGTGCGGTACACAGCGGTTCTGACAGCCGTTCTCCTTGCCAGCTGGGGGCGGCGGTGGTGGCAGAAGAGGGAGCTACTGCCCCTTAACCTGCATCCACCAGGAAGCACCACGCCGTCTGTCCAGTGCTAGACCATGGCATGGGCTCCCTCCCTCCAGCCCACCCAGGAACTCACAACCTGCTCTGTCCCTGAGCCTGGGGTCGCCAAGGGTCCACCCCACCAGCTGGCTCAGTGGGCAGCTCTGGGGGTCCCACAGGGCAGAGAATGAAGGACAGGGAACGAGGGGTTTGCTGAGCAGGCCGTGTGGGGCTGTCGGCCCTGCTGCGGGCTTGGGCTCTTCATGTGAGTGGGATGTGAAGTTCCTGCAGGATTTTGGGTCAGGAACCTTCCATGGGTGGTCTGGGCAGGTATCTCTGGAAGGTCATGAGGCTGGCAGAGAAAAGGACAGAGCCAAGGCTCGCAGGGAGGAGAAACTGGAGGCTGGCAAGGCTGAATTCAAACACCACACAGCCTCTGCCTTTGCAGCAACGTGTAAACAACCAGGGAGGAAACCGGAGAGCAGAGCCTGGCCCGGCCAGGAGCCCGGCCAGCTTACTGGCACTTTCAGAGAGAAGAGGGCGGGGGAGGTGGGGAATATTCCAGGCCTGGGTGAGCTCAGACTCTGAGAGGCATTGCAGGCATCGGGCCTCCTGCTGGGAATGGAACCAGCCAGCCTGTAATTCTGGAAACTTCCTTCACTCCCTGGAACCTGAGTGGCCAGGAATGGGTTTAGAACAGTGCCCCCCACCACCCCCCAGCCTCAGCCATACTGGTGTACTCACAGTCAGACTCCGGTGGTACAATTAAACTGAAATGCTCATTAAGTATGTGTGTCTGTAAATACAGGATGCTCTATGGCACCCAGGCGACGGAACCACAAAACTGAAATCTCCACATGGAGATGAGTGCTTAAAGCAAAGAAAGTGCTGTGTGCTGCGTGCACTGACGATGCCTGCTGCGGGCTGTGTGTCCCGGGCTAGCCGACTCTCAGGCTGTCTGGAGCAGGAGGAGGGTCGGTCTGGGATGCGGTGCTCAAACCCCACTTCTGGCTCTCATGGGTGTGGGTTGAGGTGGTCTTTGAGGGGTGGTGATGGATACCACAAGCTGCATGGGACACAAACACAAATGTCTGCCGCCCACTGGGCCACACTGCTCTTTTCCCCATGAAATCTGGGGGTGAACGGGGGGGGTCATGGGGGGCCCAGACCCTGCTTTGCCAAGAAGGGAGAGGCCAGCGTTTCCACTGTTTGTAATCCTGGTGCGTCTCTCCAAGTCTGTGCCGCAGACTGGCAGGCAGAGGGGTGGTTTTATGGGGCCACACATCTAACTCTGCAAACTGCCTAGAGGAAACAAAAACCAAACCTCGGCTCTCTCCTCTCTCTTCCCACAATCACCCTAGCAGGGAGTCCTGGGAGCCGCAAGTACTGGCTCCAGGGGATCAGGAACCCACCGTCCACAGGACCCCGACATATCCAGGACCCCGGGCCGGTCTGTGGGGAGGTGTGTGAGTACACTCAGGACCTGGTGGGTGTGTGAGATGGGGTGTGTGTGCACTCAGGACCTGGTGGGTGTGTGAGATGGGGTGTGAGTACACTCAGGACCTGGGGTGTGTGAGATGGGGTGTGTGTGCACTCAGGACCCCGGGCGGGTCTGTGGGGAGGTGTGTGAGTACACTCAGGACCTGGTGGGTGTGTGAGATGGGGTGTGAGTACACTCAGGACCTGGTGGGTGTGTGAGATGGGGTGTGAGTACACTCAGGACCTGGGGGGTGTGTGAGATGGGGTGTGTGTGCACTCAGGACCTGGTGGGTGTGTGAGATGGGGTGTGTGTGCACTCAGGACCTGGTGGGTGTGTGAGATGGGCTGTGTGTGCACTCAGGACCTGGGGGGGTGTGAGATGGGGTGTGTGTGCACTCAGGACCTGGTGGGTGTGTGAGATGGGGTGGGTGCACTCAGGACCTGGGGGGGGTGTGAGATGGGGTGTGTGTGCACTCAGGACCTGGGGGGTGTGTGAGATGGGGTGTGTGTGCACTCAGGACCTGGTGGGTGTGTGAGATGGGGGGTGTGTGCACTCAGGACCTGGTGGGTGTGTGAGATGGGCTGTGTGTGCACTCAGGACCTGGGGGGGTGTGAGATGGGGTGTGTGTGCACTCAGGACCTGGTGGGTGTGTGAGATGGGGTGGGTGCACTCAGGACCTGGGGGGGGTGTGAGATGGGGTGTGTGTGCACTCAGGACCCCGGGCGGGTATGTGGGGAGGTGTGTGAGTACACTCAGGACCTAGTGGGTGTGTGAGATGGGGTGTGTGTGCACTCAGGACCTGGTGGGTGTGTGAGATGGGGTGTATGTGCACTCAGGACCTGGTGGGTGTGTGAGATGGGCTGTGTGTGCACTCAGGACCTGGGGGGGGTGTGAGATGGGGTGTGTGTGCACTCAGGACCTGGGGGGGGTGTGAGATGGGGTGTGTGTGCACTCAGGACCTGGTGGGTGTGTGAGATGGGGTGGGTGCACTCAGGACCCCGGGCGGGTCTGTGGGGAGGTGTGTGAGTACACTCAGGACCTGGGGTGTGTGTGAGATGGGGTGTGTGTGCACTCAGGACCTGGGGTGTGTGTGAGATGGGGTGTATGTGCACTCAGGACCCCGGGCGGGTCTGTGGGGAGGTGTGTGAGTACACTCAGGACCTGGGGTGTGTGTGAGATGGGGTGTGTGTGCACTCAGGACCTGGTGGGTGTGTGAGATGGGATGTGTGTGCACTCAGGACCTGGTAGGTGTGTGAGATGGGGTGTGTGTGCACTAGGACCTGGTGGGTGTGTGAGATGGGGTGTGAGTACACTCAGGACCTGGGGGTTGTGTGAGATGGGGTGTGTGTGCACTCAGGACCTGGGGGGTGTGTGAGATGGGGTGTGTGCACTCAGGACCTGGTGGGTGTGTGAGATGGGGTGTGTGTGCACTCAGGACCTGGTGGGTGTGTGAGATGGGGTGTGTGTGCACTCAGGACCTGGGGGGGGTGTGAGTTGGGGTGTGTGTGCACTCAGGACCCCGGGCGGGTCTGTGGGGAGGTGTGTGAGTACACTCAGGACCTGGGGTGTGTGTGAGATGGGGTGTGTGTGCACTCAGGACCTGGGGGGTGTGTGAGATGGGGTGTGTGTGCACTCAGGACCTGGGGTGTGTGTGAGATGGGGTGTGTGTGCACTCAGGACCTGGTGGGTGTGTGAGATGGGGTGTGTGTGCACTCAGGACCCCGGGCGGGTCTGTGGGGAGGTGTGTGAGTACACTCAGGACCTGGGGTGTGTGTGAGATGGGATGTGTGTGCACTCAGGACCTGGTGGGTGTGTGAGATGGGGTGTGTGTGCACTCAGGATCTGGTGGGTGTGTGAGATGGGGTGTGTGTGCACTCAGGACCTGGTGGGTGTGTGAGATGGGGTGTGTGTGCACTCAGGACCTGGTAGGTGTGTGAGATGGGGTGTGTGTGCACTAGGACCTGGTGGGTGTGTGAGATGGGGTGTGTGTGCACTCAGGACCTGGGGGGTGTGTGAGATGGGGTGTGTGTGCACTCAGGACCTGGGGGGTGTGTGAGATGGGGTGTGTGTGCACTCAGGACCTGGGGGGTGTGTGAGATGGGGTGTGTGTGCACTCAGGACCCCGGGCAGGCCCGCCTGGGCATCTGCCTGTCTGCACAAGTGTTCCACACACAGCCTGGAGAGCCTCTTGTCGGCAGCCCAGGTCATCTGCCAGCACAGGGAGGCACAAGTAATTGAAAACGCATTCTTTACCGAGGTCTCCATGACCCAGATGAGAGCCCGGTGTCTGCACTGTGGGGGAGGCAGATGGCTGAGCGGGAGCACAGACCATGGCTCACCTCCCTTCGGCAGCCGGGTGGGGCGGGTGCAGCCGTTGTTTCAGGACCAGCAATCAAGACCCGGCACTCAGGGTCTGCACAGCTGTGAGCAGGAGAGGGGCGGGGGACAGGAGGTGGGCCGGGCTTGTCTAGGACGACAGGGTCACCACTAGGCAGGGCTCGCACACCTGCCCAGGTCCCAGTGTCACTCACACCCAGATCCAGGCCTGAGGTGTCAGAGGGCTGCAGTGGGCACACGAGATCTCACTGTGGATACGGGCTGCTCCGTGGCCCCCTGCGCCCCTCTGGGCTAGGGTGGGCACATTGAGTTTAGGGCTTTCCACACACATCTAGGCAGCAGGCTGCTCCCCTGAGAAGAGGTGCCAGTGTGTGGGCAGCCGGGGGGGCTCCCTCTCTTGGGTGCCCTAGGAGGGGTGCAGGATTTCCCCGCCTCCCCATTTCAACCAGAAATCCACCCCGTCCCCAACCTCATTTCCCACAATCACCACAGAGTCCACAGGGATTATTAGGAAACGAGGAATAAATAATGAGATGGAAATCAGTTGAAAAATTATTTTTCAGTTAATTGCCAAGGCGACATAGCTAGTTGGGGTTCTGAATTGTTCACAGTAGCGGGGAGAACTGGAAAGTTCCAGACACATGACTACCATCACACGTGCATGGCCACTCATCACGCCCAGCGAGGGAATCCCGGTGTTCTGTTAGTGTTCCCGTGAACTTCAAAAACTACTTTAACCAGCCGAGCAAAGGCACAGTGTAAAATCCCAAACCGAGTTTCCAGACCCCCCTCCGCCACATCACATGCTGTGCCCAGCTGACCTGGCTTGGCCTTACCTCTCCATTTCTAAATGACCCATGACGCTGCCCTCTCCCCGATTCTCACACCGTATTTGGTTCAGGACCAGCCACCAGAGACTGTCCTCGCCATCTCACAAGCCTTTCTATCCCCAAGGTCAGCGGTGGCTGGAGACTCTGAGTAGTCGGCGTGTACAGGGCCCAGGCTTCATCCTGAGAAGGTAAAAGGCCCCGTGCTGGCCTGCGTGCTGACGGCACCTCCTTCCCCCGAGTTTCTGCCCCTGATTCCTGGACTTGGGCCTTGCGTTTTCCTTGGACTGGTTCTCGTGTGCTCCCCACTCCCTCAGCGCCTGCTGGGCTGGGAGGAGAACAGGGAGCTTGCAGTCAGGCTCCTGCCAATGGGTGCTCCCTGTGCGGTGCTCTGAGTCTTGGGGTTTGTGTCTCAGGCAGCGTTGGCGGAACACATGCAAGCACCAGCAGTCACGGGAGAAATTCAAATCAAACCCGGGGTGCAGGCGTGGCCAGCAGCAGAGATAGGGAGCTTATTACTGAGGGGCCAGGTGCAGGGGACCAGTGGGGTCTGGGGTGGGAAGGTGCTGGGGCATTGATCCAGCCATGGATGGAGGGAGTGAAGACCCCGACACTTCCTGCCCTGGGTGTGGTGCGGAGAGCTGCAGCTGACCTCAGCCGGCTTCTCCTGGGGCGGAGGCAGGGCGCCCTCCCAGGGGCTTGCTGGGGCGGGGTGGTGGGATTTTGTGGCAGAAGCATAGACCAAGGTGGACCCTGCTTTGTGGCCATTAGCTCTGCATCCCGCTGCACTGAGTGGCCCCGGGGTCTCTGCGCCCTCTCGTCTGGTGGGTAGCCGGTCTGGGATGAGCCCGGGTGGCGGGGGCATGTGGAGGAGGGGCGGGGGGGGGCGATGCACACAGCCTCTCCAGGCGTGGTGCTCCCCTCACGCTCCACGCAGGCTGGGGCCGCTTCTCTGCATTGCCCCCACACGCAAGCCCCGCTCGCATTCAGAGAGCATTTCTCCATTTAAAACTTCAAGGTTTAATGACCCAAAGAATAGAAATTGATGAGAAAAGACATGCCACCCCTCGTCTTAAAATGTATTTGTCATCACAATCATTAATCTCTAAATTTCCCTCCCTCTGGGAGGAAAAGCACAATTAACGATGACACTCTTTCCCTCACTGCCGGGGCAGGTGGGGTCGGAGGGCTGAGCGCGGGCCTGGCAGCCTTTCTCCTCCGGGGCTCTGGGGTGGGGTCGGGTGAGGTAGGGCAGAGGGTGGGCAAGAGCTGTGCAAGGGCACACCTGTAAGGGACAGGCGTGTCCGCACAGAGCCCGGGGAGGGCTGGCCCGAGAGAGGACGCTTGCCCAGTCTCTGGCCCTACTTAGTCTGCAAGGCAGGGGCTCAGGCGGGGTTCTACTCAGCCTGGCTTCCTGGGACTCTGGCTGCTCAGGCTGAGCTGCTGTCCAGTCCCCTCCCCCTCTCTACGATGTCCCCTGCACTCCAAGGAACCCTGCCGTCGACGTCCCAGGCAGCGTCTGAATGACAATTTGGTGTCCTCAGGCTGAGACTGGCCCAGGGGACTTGCCCAGTTTGGGGCCAATAATGCCAGATCACCCAGGCACCCAATTTTCTCTGCTCTGCAAGACCCCTAGAGCCTGGCGGCCCAATCCAGTGTAACACCTCAGGTAGGCCCGGCCAGTCCCATGCTACCCCACACTGCCACTGCATCGTGGGAGGAGCCAACCAGCGCTGCCCACCGGCAGGGCACTGAGTGTCACCAGTGGCCTGGTGTGCTCGTCACTGGAGGCTTGGAGGGGGCCCTTGGATACTCGGCCCTGTGAGGGCTGTGAGGTCACAGCAGCCAAGCAAACATGGGGACATAGATGCAACAGATAACACACGCAAGAGATAGCCGCCAGCAGCTGCCATCGAGCAAGCGCTGTGAAAACCTCCTGCCCCCCGAGCCAGCCGGCCTGGGCTCGGTCCCTAGCCCATCCTCCTTTCTCCTGGCTTCTCAGAGCCCTCGCTCTGACTTTCCATCTGGAAGGTAAGAACAATAATCCAGATTTATCAGGTGTCGTGAGAGCACGTGCGGCGAGTTCCCAGAGTGCACGCAGAGCCAGCTCAGGCGTTCCCTCTCACCCGCAGTCACTCCGTGCCCCTGCCCACTCTGCATGCTCTGACTCACCAAGGCCCTCTCACGGGCCTCAGGACTGACCAGGAGTGTGGGAGGGTCGCGTGGATGCCCGGCTCGGGCCAGAGGCCTGTGTTTGTGGATGCTCCACCAAGTAGGAGCTTGGCTCCATGGTCAGCAGGAACAAAGGCATTTGAAGAATGATCTCTGCGTGTGTGTGTGTGTGTGTGTGTGTGTGTGTGCGCACACGCGTGTGTGCACACGCACACATGTGGGTGTTTTCCCAGAAGAGAAACCTAAGCCTCAGAGTCACCTGGAATCTATGTAAGAAACAAAGACTGTATGCACGTGTCCTCCCCGTGTTGTTATCCACAGAGTTCTAGGCCTCTGCTAAGCTCTGGACAAGGGGTGGGAGGACTGAGGAGCAGAGCGGGTGGGTGGGGGCCCAGGCAGAGGGGAGCCCCTGCTTCCCCCAAAGATGGCTGAGTCCTGGCACACAGCCTACATATCTGTGGCCAAAGGCTCTCTGCAGAGAGCAGACCAGATACAACACCTTCAAGCATCCCGTAGTTCCCTCTCCTGTGGGTGGAAGCACCTCTGACCTTTGCTTCCTTCTCCCTACATGAATCTGTGAACCAAGACCAAACTCAGACCAAACTCTGCTTCCCAAACAGCGAATGACACGCACAAAGCCCTTCTAGCAGCAGAGCACAGGGACACCGGAGTGTGCCCTCTGTTTGGCAGCTCAGCCGGGCCACCCAGGCCGAGGTGCTGCTTGTCTGCCCCCTCTGAGAATGAAGGACCTTCTCAGAACTAACCAGGCCTTGTCTGAGCACCTGGCTGGGCTCCAGGGAGAAGGAGCAGCCTGCGGGTGCCTGGGGGCCAAACAGCCCATATCCCACTGGGCAGATGGGCCTGAGTGGCCGTGGATTTAAGGGGAGTATCACAACACGCTTTGGAAAGTTCTGGAATTGAAACCCTAGGACCAATCCCATGTTCCGCAAGTGTCCTGCAACAGGGCTAGCCTCTCTAATGCAGTACCCCAGAACGCTAGCTCCTTCCAGCTGTGAGCAGCTCAGTCTTCTGTCCCAGACGAGCTTCCATCAGTCACTCCAGGCCTGCAGGGCCTCGGCTAGACACATCCTGTCCACGTCACGCCAGGTCCCAGGGCCGTGGACAGACACAGCCTGCCCACGTCACGCCAGGTCCCAGGGCTGTGGACAGACACAGCCTGTCCACGTCACGCCAGGTCCCAGGGCTGTGGACAGACACAGCCTCTCCAGGTAGTGCCCGGCCATCAGGGCTATGGGCAGGTTGATGATGGTGAACGGGTGACAGATTCACCACGATGGCGGTATGCTTCTGCCAATGACACAGGGGAGACAAGGCCCCCAGTCTTCCTGGCGATTTTAAAGCCAGTGCCCTCCCTCTGAGTTCACCCTGACACAGACTCCATGGAATGGTGGGGCCTGAATGACATAGAACTTCCTCCCTCTTCCACAGCCGGCCACCACCCACAGGATGGCAGAGCCAGCTGGGCGCGGGTGGAGGTGATGCACTCGGGCTTTGGGGAGCCTTGACCTCGGGCCCCGGCCCCGCAGCCTCACCTGCGAGCTGCCCACAGGAGGGTGTGGGAAGCTAGAATCCGCGCTCAGGCAGGACTGGGGAACTGGCCATTGTCACCACTGGGCCAACCCGGGCAAGGGGGCAGCAGCCTCTCCTGTGCTGCCCCTCAACCACCCTGCATCAGCACTGCAGGGTCTGCAGGCCGGGCCTGTCCAGCGTCAGCTGTGTGTGGACCTTGGCCAGAGCACTGGCTGGGGACACAGCCTGTCCCTGCTGCACGATGGCTTATGTCCCAGAGGATATGCCCGAGTCCAGGGAGTGACTGCTTGGAAATGATTACGTGAGCCCATCAGGTGTCCTGGCCCTGTATCTTCCCCTGGCAGCTGGACTTCTCCTGTCTGGACAAGGCTGTCATCACAGGGCCCCAGAATGCAGCTACAGAGGAGAGGGGCCTCACTGCGGTGCTTGGAGGGCAGGTATTTCTCTCTCCTATGAGCACAGAAGTTGGTAGGGCTGGGGCTGCATGCAGGAAGCCAGAGGGGTGGGCTCTCCAGCCCAGTGACAGAATTCCTCCAGGGAAGGACAGTGGAGAGGCAGGTGTGGCCTGGCCCTTTAATCTCCAGGGCACTGGAGAGGAAAACGAGGGGCAGGGTGGCGAAAGGCGGGATGGCACCCAATAAGAACCGCCAACACCTCGGAGCGGGGTCAATGTGATGTCAGGTCTCCTACAGACATCAGGGTAAAGGCCTGCTGCGTGAGTGGGACTAAGAGGTCTGCGAGCCTTGGAGGGCAGTTCAGGGTCAGTGGTGGTGATGACAGCTACTGTTTGTCTCCAGGCCCCTAAGAAGTGGGGAAGATAAGCTGAGCCACCCCAAGGGCAGGTGAGCCTGGCTGCCCTGCCCTGCTGGATGGAGAGGCATCTTGGTGCCCACACCCTCTTAGACCCTCCTGCCTTGGCAGTGAGCCCTGGCACCTCTCAGAACCTGAACGGGGCTTGGGCCAATCTTTCCAGGAGCTGTCCACAGATGGTATTTCAATCACCTCTGTGGCATCCAGCAGTCCAGACTTCAAAAAACCCGAGTCACGTCGGGAGCCTGCTCTCAGATGCTTCTGGGGGCATAGAATTCTCAAATGTCAGCCACCCAGAAGCAGCACACATCCCGGCCAGTGAGGCATTTCTAGAGAGTCTGGTGCTTCAGATGAAAGCATCCAATATGCCATCGAACCACAAAGCAATCAGAGCAGGAAGCATGGGCTCTGAATTACCCATTTGGGTGTATTATCCTAATAGAGAATTATTTTAATTACATTCTCAGCATGAATCGTTATGTACCTTAGTGAACAAGCACTTCTGGCTGTAATGGCACACGGCAGTCCCATGAAACAGTGGATGAACTTAAACCCCGAGTGCAGCGCACACAGCCAGACCCGGCCTCGACCTAGGCGTGCCGCTCAGCCTTGTCTCCTGGACCTGCCTTTCCTCCGCCGCTTTCTGTCTTCCTCCTTCTCCCTCCCTTCCCCTTCCTCTCTTCCTTTCATTCAGTAAGCTTGGCTCAGAACTCTGACACTCTGGGAGGCCAGTGGAACTCCTGCTGCCCCCTGAGCTTGCTCCTTCAGAGGGCTGGCTGGGCGATGGCGGGTGTTGTTGAGGAGAGTGGAGCCCGGGGATCCTGGCTTGGGGCTGAGGGCCTGGCACGGATATTTTGTTTGGACATTGAACCTGCAGGGCCACCAGACCTGCTCGGTCTGTAATTGGAGTGATGGGACGCAGGCAGGACGGCACGCAGGGGACATGGCTCTCGAGGACACACGCGGGACGTGGCTCTCAGCTCCCCTGCATTCCTGTCCACCCAGGGGCCATGTGGACCGGATATGACGCTGTTCAGGCTGGGGAGGCAGAGGTTAAACGTGCAGGTGACCACACTGTGCAGAGATGTCACTGATGTTTAGACACATCCTACACCGTAGCCAGCAGTCCCGCCTGGCAGAGGGCCACTTTCTGCAGGCCCCGCTGCCGGTGCAGGTCAGAGGCTCCTCGTCTTGGTCAGTGCAGTGCGGGGTCCACCCAGGAGAGCCCTCGGCCAGAAGTGGGGGGAGCAAGCTTGTCGCCCTGTGGGGCCGAGGGCACACCTGCCCTGCCCACGGTGCAGCCCCGGCCTCCCTGCACGTCCCAGTGGGGAGAGGCTGAGAAGGACTGTGGGCCACTGGGTACAGCGCGTTTGGAAACCATGTCAAGAGAACAGGCCCGGCCTCCGGCCCTGACCCAGCCTGGATCACTGAGGCTCAGGTAATGAGCCACCTTCAGATCACAGAGAAAGAAGCACAGGAGCCGTTTACTATGAAAGAAAATGACCAGGCGAGGTGGCTCACGCCTGTCATCCTCGCTACTCAGGAGGCTGAGATCCGAGGCTCGCCGTTCAAAGCCAGCCCGGACACTGAAGTCCGTGACACTCTTATCTCCAATGAACCACTAGAAAACCAGAAGTGGGGCTGTGACTCAAGGGGTAGGGTGGTGGCTTTGAGCCACAACACCCAGGCCCAGAATTCAAGTCCCACGAATGGCCAAAAAAGAAAAAAAAAAAGCAGAGAATAAATTCCCAAGGAAAAGCCCATCATCCCACAATTCTAACCCAGGAAAGATAATGCAGACTTCAAAACTAATAGCTCACAACGGGGGAAGAAAACCTCACTGCTAACTCCGCCGGTTCTGCTCCTGGGCAGGGCTAGTGACCATCTGTCGTGTGTTTGGTTCAGAGACACTGCGCATGTGTGTGTGTGTGTGTGTGTGTGTGTGTGTGTGTGTGTGTGCATACATGACACATGTGCATGCATGTGCAGGGGGCACATATACATCCTACTGCATCAGACCGTCTAAAGCTTTCGATGAAGATGTGACTGGAAATGTGACCGAGGGTCTGACTCCAGAGGAAGCCAGCTTTAAGCCCGTGGCCCTCTGTGTGTATTCGGGGAGGACAATTCACATTCCGCCCTGAGCCAGGAAGCCCAGAGGAGAGAGGAAAAGCTCCATGGAGACCTGTCCCCGAGCAGTGCCTGGGTAAGGACTGAGCTGTGGGAAGACTTCCTGGGCCTTCTCGACGATTCTAAGAATCAGAAGTGCGTTTTGTTCCCATCCGATACTTTTTCTACCCTCTCCTTTCTTCTTGGCTCTCCACATTCAGGAGAAGCTCCTCCTGCAGGCAGCCTGAAATGCTCTGACAGGGCTGAGAGGGACTCCTGTGTCCTCTCTGTGGTGGCCTCTCACCTCCCAGGCCTGCCTCTGCAGAGCAGAGGAACAAAAAGCCAGCCCAGCTCCTCCTCTGTCTGCTCTGTTTCCTCTTCCACCCCCTGCTGGCTGCTCCTTGAAACCCTCCTTTAGGTGCAAAGAGACAGCTAGGATTTACCTCTAGCAGCAGTTCAGCGACCCTTAGAAAACAGGTCTTCAGATATAAAAAGGGACCAGTCACTCTGCCATGTCCCTCTGTGGCTGTGCCTGTGGCTGCCTCCCCAGACCAGAGGCAACTCCTCTTTGTACAATAGCCTTGAGCCTCGGGGCTTCCCAGATGTCCACCCTGGAGCTAAAACGCCTGGGTTAAATCTTTACTCAAATCCTGTCTGCCTCTTCACTCCATGTCTTCTCTCTGCCCCGTGAAAGGCACCTGGGCCACGTTCGCTGCCTCTTGACAGGAGAGCAACGCAGACCCAGAGAGTGGCGGGTCAGCGGGAAGGGCCTGGCAGCTGGAGCTGGGCCTGGAAGGCGTGTGATGCAGGAGGGTCCAGGGAACTGGGCGAGTCCAGGGTGTAACTCCGTTCAGAAGGACTCGGTGATTAGGGAGACTCAGGACTTGTGTGAAGCGTGCGTGCAGCTGGACTACGCAGGGTGAGTGAGACTCGAGGACAGCACACCTTCTCCACGGGGGAGGGCAGGCTCTGTAACCCGCTGGACCATCCCCACCAAGCAACACATCCACGTCGCTAAGTCCACACAGTGAAGATTATTATAAGGGAAATTCAAATTAAAATTAATTTCTGAAAACTTAAACTGATTTTTGAAGCCAGTGACGTAGCAGTGTTGTATCAATACACGGACAAGAGGATCAAGTCTAGAAACAGCGGCTTACTATCGGAGAAAGATGACACTTCAAAAACACATGCGAGGGGCCGGGAGTTTGGCCTAGTGGTTAAAGTGCTTGCCTAGCATGCATGAAGACCCGGGTTCGATTCCTTGGTACCACATATATAGAAAAAGCCGGAAGTGGTGCTGAGGCTCAAGTGGTAGAGCTCTAGCCTTGAGAAAGTCCAAGGACAGTGCTCAGGCCCTGAGCTCAAGCCCAGGACTGGAAAAAAAAAAATGCATGCGAGGAAGCAATTTTGTTCAAGGAATATTGGCTTAACTAGAAAAAGGGTAGATTTATGTTTAAAACTGTATACTAAAACAAATTCCAGGTGGAGTATCTAGGCATGAAAATTGTAGATGTAAATGTGGAAGTGTACAAAAGTATGTGAAATCTTAGCCTCACCACCACCACCACCACCACCTCCACAAAACCCCAAACACTCAAAGACATCCAGGTGGATATTCTTTTTTTATAATCCGAATGAAAAAAGAAGAAAGTACAAGGCCAGCATCCGTGACTTCCAGGTATGCTTGGAGCGGCTGCACTGAGGTGTATCTGATGACCTACGGATCCAGACGACGAGGTGATGATCAAGGAGACACGTGCACTCAGAGAACGACCACCGTCGAGGTGGCAGACGTGCCTTTCTCGAAAGTCTCCTCCTGTGAACTCCGATCGACTCCCCGCTCTCTAGAACTTTCTGTACACAGGCAGGCATTGCCCACGGGGCCTCCTCTCTTCCACACACGAGGACTGGCCTGAGGCGTAGCCTGTCACTGCTGTGTTTCTTTTCCCCCTGGACAGCGCTGCGTGCTGGACTTGCCCTTCCTTCTGTGTCCCTTCAGTGCCGGTGAATATCGGGGGGCCTTGCCGTTCAGTGCTTTGTGCCCCGAGGCCACGTGGCTGGACGCTGGCTTTCCTCCTCCTCCTCGGCGCTCCACGTCCAGGAACCTTTGGGATCGTGTTGCACTTGAATGGGGATCGTGCGTGGCTTCCAGCCAGACCGGTGGCATGGGAGGGTTCCCATTTTTTACATCCCCACCAATGCCTGTTCTTGTCTGGTTTTTGCATTTGTATTATTAGAAGGGTCTTAGTGGGTGTGGCATCTTATTGAGTTTTCGGTTGCACCTCTCTACTGATTAATAGCAGAGTGTTCCTTGATGAAATGTCTATTGAAACCTTTGGCCCAGGTCATTTGTCTTCTTATTATTGAGTATAACAATTCTTTATATATTCAGGATACAGGTTTTTTTTTTAAATCAGATACATGATTTGCAAATATTTTCGCCCAGGCAGTGGCTGTCTTTTCATCATCTGAAAAAGTGTCCTTTGAAGGGCAGAGTTCTTAATTTTGATGACATCCAATTTATCACTTTCCCTTTTTAGATCATGTTTTTGGTGTCATGCTCAAGAAATCCTTTCCTAACCTTATATAAAAAATGGAACATTTTTTTGAGTTACAAAAAAGGAATGGGAACAAAGAATGAATGCAAATGACTAACTAGGTCAAAATATTTGAATTCATATTATAAAGTGCTAATTTGTCTAGTTGATAAAGAACTGCAAATCAATAAGCAGAAGACCAGCAATCTAATAGAATAAACTGCCAAGGGATACAAGCAGACAGTTCATAGAAAATGAAACACCAGTGTGTCTCACCCATGAAACTCCCAACTCTAATCATAAAGAGAAATGCAAATGAAGACAGTGCACTGTTTCCGGCTCAGCCAGGCAGGGAAGGGGGGGCTGCCTCAGGAAGGGTAAGCAGGGGGGACAGGCACTCTGAAGGCTCACGGTTCAAAGAAAGAATGGGGGTTGGCAGTGATCCGTTCACTGATAGATCATTGTGCAGTGTACTCAAGGCCATTGTTGCCCATACACGTACACAGCCACTATTTTCAATACATAATCTCAAAATATTAATGAACGTATTTTCTAATTCAGAAATTGCACTTCCAGGACATTTATATTTTATGTATGCGGCCACATGTGGAAAGAGATGTGTATACGTGCACGTGTGAAATTCGGAGTGGCAGCCACTCTAAGGAGACAGGTGATGCAATTCACAGCAGACCCGTTCAGTCTGGAGGTGGAACGAAGCCGAGGGCAGACTCTGCTTCTACCAGAGTCCTGACTCTTCCACCCCACTGGACCCCGCCAGGACCCCTGCCCCGCTCTGCAGTCCACGGCCCATCCTTTCCACTCCTCCCGGTCTCTGTGTGACCCAAGGGCTCCAGGATCTCTCCCTCAGGCCTTTTGTCCTGGAGCCAGTCATCTCCTGCCCCAGACAATCAGGTTTCCTGTTACTCTCAGGAAAGGTGCAGGTGAGATACAGGGCCCTCAAGCTCTCCACACTAGTCTGAGAATGTCCCCTGCTTGCCTACAAATGCCCATCTTGACAATGCTTGCCTAAGAAAGTCCCATCCCTGCCCCCAGTTGGTGCCACTTTGGTAAGGAGTCTCCTGGCAGGGGCAGACCCAGTGTCCAGTCTTCATGTGGGACAGGAACCAGTGCTCACCTCAGGTGCCAGGCACGGCGGCCTCAGTCACCTAGGGGCCCTAGCACAGCCACTCCGGGGAAGTAAAGGGACCAGAGACCCAGAATCCGCGTTGCTTGCTGCATGCTGATGGCCCCATCCAGTGTGGACTTCTGAGAAGCTGTGTGGACCCAGAGCCACCACATCTGGGCATGGCCCTGGAGCCGGCTCAGCAGAGGCAGTGGTTCTCAGGTGGGGCAGAACATCTGTGGCCACTTGTCAGGTCCGAGGGCAGGAGGGGAGCTGGCTGGTGACATACCTGGGAGCCCTGGAGACCAGGGCCGCTCTGGTAAGCATTGGACATAGAGCTAAGATGGGCGGAGCCGCGCCTACAAGCAGCAGCTACAGAAAGCCTTCAGCCGCCTCTCCACCAAAGGCACCCGTGAACGTGCAATGTGCTCATCCAAAACTCCTTAGCCAGTTCACAGCCAGTCACAGATGCCACAGTGACAAGAGATATGACATGTGAACGCCGCAAGGCCCGTAGGTCCCGCAGTGTCCACCCAGAGGCTGGACGCTGAGTCTCAAGAGGACCCTGCATCCCCGCAGCGTCCACCCAGACGTGGTCCTCGCAGAGTCCACTCTGGCTCAGCTGAGAGAGACAGAGCTTTGTCTTCATCTTTGGTTCATTTCCTGGGGGTGGCCAGGATGACCTGTTCTGATGTGTGCCTGGCTCATGCAGCGTCACCCTCACTATTTAAACGAGCAGGTACTAGATGCTGGAATGTGGGTGCCCCAGGCAGTGACCGTGGGAGTCCACCGTTCCCCGAGGTCTGAGCTCGGGCTTGCACTTTCCCGTTCTCCCCAGGGCAGGGCTCTGTCCAGCGTGTGTCTGGAAGTCCTCCCCGTGCATGAGAAACTCCTTGTGCACACATCAGCGTCTGGATTCTGGCTCCTCCTCCACAGAGGAAATGCCTGCTGCCATCAGAAGCCTACACCGGGCCTCGACACCCCTCCCCACCAAGCCACATGAGTTTACAACTGGGTTCCCCAATGAGCTTTGCTGGGTACAGGGCATGGTGTTGGAATCTGTGACCCGCCCAGCCCCCCAGAACTCCCGGGGGCCCGAGGGGGCCCTTCCTCGCTGCCCCCCCCTCCCAGGGCCTCCTTGTTAGTAACTATACTACATACAAATCATTTTTTAATGTTTGGTTTAATACATACAGATTCTTTAAACAATAAAAAAAATCCCAGCAAACAGCATCAGAATCTGGAAATCTCTTTCTTAACATAGAAACCAGTTTCTTAATGGCACGGGGGGAAAATTCAACAGTAAGCCTGACAACATAATTAGAAGATTGTTACTGGGAGGGAAAAGGCATTCTTCACACAGCTCTTACTCCCTCAATAAGATTATTCTCCCTGAATAGCTAATCAGCTTTTTCCAGCTTCCCAAATCCGAGGCTCGAGCTGTCCGCCTGGTTCTCGTTACTCCCTAAAGGGCACAGTGACACCTCCGAGGAGCAATCTCAAGTGTTAAGCGAGTGTGAGCAAACAGCCCTGCGGAGGTTGAAGAGAGAGAGGTCTCAGGCAGATTAGCAACAATTTAGGAGGAAGACCCTGTCACACCTGCGGTGACAGCACTGACAGGGTTTGTTGATCTGTGCTCCCATTTCAAATTTGAGTGTCACGTTCCAGCAGAAAGCAGAGGAATGAAGAGGAAGTGTCCTGAAGTCAGCCTGGGGGCCTGGACAGGCAGGAGGCAGGTGGAGAGGTGGCTCTCTCCTTCCACTTAGCCACACAGCGGCCGGCGGGTCCTCTCTCATCGCACAGACACAGACACGGCAATGGAGTGTCCCTGGGTGGGGGAGGACTGACCTGGGCCCAGGACCCATACTCCACCAACAAAGGGCCATGAGGGACCCAGGTACACAGAGCCTCATGGGAGCCACGGGGCCACGTGAGAATAGATGTGGGGGAGGTGACAGGAGGCTGGGGACACGGCTTCCATGCACCCCACGACTCCTGAGCAGTGACAGGACGGGGATACACTTCCCTGGACAGCTTGCCCCCACTCTGCTGTGACAGAGCTGCCACCAGGCCACCTGAACTTCAGGCTCCACATCCCAGGTCTGACTGGCTATCCACTGGCCACACACAGTCGGCAGTCTGGCCGGGCCTCTGGAAGGGGCACATGGCTCCTGCCCATGTCTGTACCCGCTGGCTGCTTCCTGTGCCACTGTGAAGGGTCAGGGCATTGCAGCCCCTTCTCACTGGCAAAGACCTGCATGTGACTGAGAAGCAGGGTCGGCGGGCAACTCTCTGGGGGTCCCAGGAGAGCTGCAACTGAGCACAAGCCAGAAGAGCACCCATCCTCTACCACAGGGCACAGGACCCTGCACAGTGCCTCACCCGTCCTCTACCACAGGACACAGGACCCTGCACAGTGCCTCACCAAGGGCTGCAAGGCTGGACTTCTGTGCGGGGCACGAAGGGAGACCTTGCCAAATATTTCCACTACCCAGGACTGGCAGAGCAGCCCCACACCACAGGGAAGTACACGAGAAAAGGGAAATACTCACAGGAGGGAGGTACAACAGAAGAGGAAGCACACCAGAGGAGGAAGTACACCAGAGGAGGGAGTACACCAGAGGAGGGAGGACACCAGAGGAGGAAGGAAACCAGAGGAGGAAGGACACCAGAGGAGGAAGTACACCAGAGGAGGAAGGACACCAGAGGAGGGAGGACACCAGAGGAGGAGGTACACCAGAGGAGGGAGTACACCAGAGGAGGAAGGACACCGGAGGAGGGAGTATACCAGAGGAGGGAGTGCACCAGAGGAGGGAGTACACCAGAGAAGGAAGTACACCAGAGGAGGAAGGACACCAGAGGAGGAAGGACACCAGAGGAGGAAGGACACCAGAGGAGGAAGGACACCAGAGGAGGGAGTACACCAGAGGAGGAAGGACACCAGAGGAGGAAGTACACCAGAGGAGGGAGTACACCAGAGGAGGGAGTACACCAGAGGAGGAAGTACACCAGAGAAGGGAGTGCACCGGAGGAGGGAGTACACCAGAGGAGGAAGTACACCAGAGGAGGGAGTACACCAGAGGAGGAAGGACACCAGAGGAGGAAGTACACCAGAGGAGGGAGTACACCAGAGGAGGAAGTACACCAGAGGAGGAAGTACACCAGAGGAGGAAGGACACCAGAGGAGGGAGTACACCAGAGGAGGGAGTACACCAGAGGAGGAAGTACACCAGAGGAGGGAGTGCACCGGAGGAGGGATACACCAGAGGAGGGAGTACACCAGAGGAGGAGGTACACCAGAGGAGGGAGGACACCAGAGGAGGAAGGACACCAGAGGAGGAAGAACACCAGAGGAGGAAGTACACCAGAGGAGGGAGGACACCAGAGGAGGAAGAACACCAGAGGAGGAAGGACACCAGAGGAGAAAGTACACCAGAGGAGGAAGTACACCAGAGGAGGGAGTACACCAGAGGAGGAAGGACACCAGAGGAGGAAGTACACCAGAGGAGGAAGGACACCAGAGGAGGAAGTACACCAGAGGAGGGAGTACACCAGAGGAGGAAGGACACCAGAGGAGGAAGGACACCAGAGGAGAAAGTACACCAGAGGAGGAAGTACACCAGAGGAGGGAGTACACCAGAGGAGGAAGGACACCAGAGGAGGAAGTACACCAGAGGAGGAAGGACACCAGAGGAGGAAGGACACCAGAGGAGGGAGTACACCAGAGGAGAAAGTACACCAGAGGAGGAAGTACACCAGAGGAGGGAGTACACCAGAGGAGGAAGGACACCAGAGGAGAAAGGACACCAGAGGAGGAAGTACACCAGAGGAGGAAGTACACCAGAGGAGGGAGTACACCAGAGGAGGGAGTACACCAGAGGAGGGAGTACACCAGAGGAGGCAGTACACCAGAGGAGGAAGTACACCAGATGAGGAAGGACACCAGAGGAGGAAGTACACCAGATGAGGAAGGACACCAGATGAGGAAGGACACCAGAGGAGGAAGTACACCAGAGGAGGGAGTACACTAGGGGAGGGAGTACACCAGAGGAGGAAGAACACCAGAGGAGGAAGTACACCAGAGGAGGGAGGACACCAGAGGAGGAAGTACACCAGAGGAGGAAGTACACCAGAGGAGGAAGTACATCAGGGGAGGAGTACACCAGAGGAGGAAGAACACCAGAGGAGGAAGAACACCAGAGGAGGAAGTACACCAGGGGAGGGAGTACACCAGAGGAGGAAGGACACCAGAGGAGGAAGTACACCAGGGGAGGAAGGACACCAGGGGAGGGAGGACACCAGGGGAGGGAGTACACCAGGGGAGGGAGTACACCAGAGGAGGAAGTACACCAGGGGAGGGAGTACACCAGAGGAGGAAGGACACCAGAGGAGGGAGTACACCAGAGGAGGAAGAACACCAGAGGAGGGAGGACACCAGGGGAGGGAGTACACCAGGGGAGGGAGTACACCAGAGGAGGAAGTACACCAGGGGAGGGAGTACACCAGAGGAGGAAGGACACCAGAGGAGGGAGTACACCAGAGGAGGAAGAACACCAGAGGAGGAAGAACACCAGAGGAGGGAGGACATCAGAGGAGGAAGTACACCAGGGGAGGGAGTACACCAGAGGAGGGAGTACACCAGAGGAGGAAGGACACCGGAGGAGGGAGTACACCAGAGGAGGTAGTGCACCGGAGGAGGGAGTACACCAGAGGAGGGAGTACATAAGAGTAGGGAGTACACCACAGGAAGAAGTACACCAGGGGAGGAAGGACACCAGAGGAGGAAGGACACCAGAGGAGGGAGTACACCAGAGGAGGAAGGACACCATAGGAGGAAGGACAACAGAGGATTAAGACACCAGAGGAGGAAGTACCCCAGAGGAGGGAGTACACCAGAGGAGGAAGTACACCAGGGGAGGAAGGACACCAGAGGAGGAAGGACACCAGAGGAGGGAGTACATCAGAGGAGGAAGGACACCAGAGGAGGAAGGACAACAGAGGAGGAAAGACACCAGAGGAGGAAGTACCCCAGAGGAGGGAGTACACCAGAGGAGGAAGTACACCAGAGGAGGAAGAACACCAGAGGAGGGAGGACACCAGAGGAGGAAGGACACCAGAGGAGGAAGTACACCAGAGGAGGAAGGACACCAGAGGAGGAAGTACACCAGAAGAGGAAGTACACCAGAGGAGGAAGAACACCAGAGGAGGGAGGACACCAGAGGAGGAAGTACACCAGGGGAGGGAGTACACCACAGGAGGAAGTACACCAGAGGAGGAAGGACACTAGAGGATGAAGTACTCCAGAGGAGGAGGGACACCAGAGGAGGGAGGACACCAGAGGAGGAAGGACACCAGAGGAGGGAGTACACCAGAGGAGGAAGTACACCAGAGGAGGAAGAACACCAGAGGAGGGAGGACACCAGAGGAGGAAGTACACCAGGGGAGGGAGTACAGCAGAGGATGAAGTACACTAGAGGAGGAAGGACACCAAGGAGGAAGTACACCAGAGGAGGAAGTACACCAGAGGAGGAAGGACACCAGAGGAGGAAGTACACCAGAGGTGGAAGTACACCAGAGGAGGAAGTACACCAGAGGAGGAAGTACACCAGAGGAGGAAGGACACCAGAGGAGGAAGTACACCAGGGGAGGGAGTACAGCAGAGGATGAAGTACACTAGAGGAGGAAGGACACCAAGGAGGAAGTACACCAGAGGAGGAAGTACACCAGAGGAGGGAGGACACCAGAGGAGGAAGTACACCAGAGGTGGAAGTACACCAGAGGAGGAAGTACACCAGAGGAGGAAGTACACCAGAGGAGGAAGGACACCAGAGGAGGAAGTACACCAGAGGAGGGCGGACACCAGAGGAGGGAGGACACCAGAGGAGGAAGGACAACAGAGGAGGAAGGACACCAGAGGAGGAAGTACACCAGAGGAGGGAGTACACCAGAGTAGGAGGTAAACCAGAGGAGGAAGTACACCAGAAGAGGAAATACACCAGAGGAGGAAGTACACCAGAGGAGGAAGTACACCAGAGGAGGAAGAACACCAGAGGAGGCAGGACACCAGAGGAGGAAGGACACCAGAGGAGGGAGGACACCAGAGGAGGAAGGACACCAGAGGAGGGAGGACACCAGAGGAGGAAGTACACCAGAGGAGGAAGTACACCAGAAGAGGAAGTACACCAGAAGAGGAAGTACACCAGAGGAGGGAGGACACCAGAGGAGGAAGGACACCGGAGGAGGGAGTACACCAGAGGAGGAAGGACACCAGAGGAGGAAGTACACCAGAGGATGGAGGACACCAGAGGAGGAAGTACACCAGAGGTGGAAGTACACCAGGGGAGGGAGGACACCAGATGAGGAAGGACACCAGAGGAGGAAGTACACCAGAGGAGGAAGTACACCAGAGGAGGAAGGACACCAGAGGAGGGAGTACACCAGAGGAGGAAGAACACCAGAGGAGGGAGGACACCAGGGGAGGGAGTACACCAGGGGAGGGAGTACACCAGAGGAGGAAGTACACCAGGGGAGGGAGTACACCAGAGGAGGAAGGACACCAGAGGAGGGAGTACACCAGAGGAGGAAGAACACCAGAGGAGGAAGAACACCAGAGGAGGGAGGACATCAGAGGAGGAAGTACACCAGGGAAGGGAGTACACCAGAGGAGGGAGTACACCAGAGGAGGAAGGACACCGGAGGAGGGAGTACACCAGAGGAGGTAGTGCACCGGAGGAGGGAGTACACCAGAGGAGGGAGTACATAAGATTAGGGAGTACACCACATGAGGAAGTACACCAGGGGAGGAAGGACACCAGAGGAGGAAGGACACCAGAGGAGGGAGTACACCAGAGGAGGAAGGACACCATAGGAGGAAGGACAACAGAGGAGTAAAGACACCAGAGGAGGAAGTACCCCAGAGGAGGGAGTACACCAGAGGAGGAAGTACACCAGGGGAGGAAGGACACCAGAGGAGGAAGTACCCCAGAGGAGGGAGTACACCAGAGGAGGAAGGACACCAGAGGAGGAAGGACAACAGAGGAGGAAAGACACCAGAGGAGGAAGTACCCCAGAGGAGGGAGTACACCAGAGGAGGAAGTACACCAGAGGAGGAAGAACACCAGAGGAGGGAGGACACCAGAGGAGGAAGGACACCAGAGGAGGAAGTACGCCAGAGGAGGAAGGACACCAGAGGAGGAAGTACACCAGAAGAGGAAGTACACCAGAGGAGGAAGAACACCAGAGGAGGGAGGACACCAGAGGAGGAAGTACACCAGGGGAGGGAGTACACCAGAGGAGGAAGTACACCAGAGGAGGAAGGACACTAGAGGATGAAGTACACCAGAGGAGGAGGGACACCAGAGGAGGGAGGACACCAGAGGAGGAAGGACACCAGAGGAGGGAGTACACCAGAGGAGGAAGTACACCAGAGGAGGAAGTACACCAGAGGAGGAAGAACACCAGATGAGGGAGGACACCAGAGGAGGAAGAACACCAGAGGAGGGAGGACACCAGAGGAGGAAGTACACCAGGGGAGGGAGTACACCAGAGGAGGAAGTACACCAGAGGAGGAAGGACACCAGAGGAGGGAGTACACCAGAGGAGGAAGTACACCAGAGGAGGGAGGACACCAGAGGAGGAAGTACACCAGAGGAGGAAGGACACCAGAGGAGGAAGGACACCAGAGGAGGAAGTACACCAGAGGAGGGAGTACACCAGAGGAGGAAGGACACCAGAGGAGGAAGTACACCAGAGGAGGAAGGACACCAGAGGAGGAAGTACACCAGAGGAGGAAGTACATCAGAGGAGGAAGGACACCAGAGGAGGAAGTACACCAGAGGAGGGAGTACACCAGAGGAGGGAGTACACCAGAGGAGGAAGGACACCAGAGGAGGGAGGACACCAGAGGAGGAGGTAAACCAGAGGAGGAAGTACACCAGAAGAGGAATTACACCAGAGGAGGAAGTACACCAGAGGAGGGAGGACACCAGGGGAGGAAGGACACCAGAGGAGGAGGTAAACCAGAGGAGGAAGTACACCAGAAGAGGAATTACACCAGAGGAGGAAGTACACCAGAGGAGGGAGGACACCAGGGGAGGAAGGACACCGGAGGAGGGAGTACACCAGGGGAGGGAGGACACCAGGGGAGGAAGTACACCAGAAGAGGAAGTACACCAGGGGAGGGAGGACACCAGAGGAGGAAGAACACCAGAGGAGTGAGGACACCAGAGGAGGAAGTGCACCAGAAGAGGAAGTACACCAGAGGAGGAAGTACACCAGAAGAGGAACTACACCAGAGGAGAAAGTACACCAGAGGAGGGAGGACACCAGAGGAGGAAGGACACCGGAGGAGGGAATACACCAGAGGAGGGAGGACACCAGAGGAGGAAGTACACCAGAAGAGGAAGTACACCAGAGGAGGAAGTACACCAGAGGAGGAAGAACACCAGAGGAGGGAGGACACCAGAGGAGGAAGTACACCAGGGGAGGGAGTACAGCAGAGGATGAAGTACACTAGAGGAGGAAGGACACCAAGGAGGAAGTACACCAGAGGAGGAAGTACACCAGAGGAGGAAGGACACCAGAGGAGGAAGTACACCAGAGGTGGAAGTACACCAGAGGAGGAAGTACACCAGAGGAGGAAGTACACCAGAGGAGGAAGGACACCAGAGGAGGAAGTACACCAGGGGAGGGAGTACAGCAGAGGATGAAGTACACTAGAGGAGGAAGGACACCAAGGAGGAAGTACACCAGAGGAGGAAGTACACCAGAGGAGGGAGGACACCAGAGGAGGAAGTACACCAGAGGTGGAAGTACACCAGAGGAAGAAGTACACCAGAGGAGGAAGTACACCAGAGGAGGAAGGACACCAGAAGAGGAAGTACACCAGAGGAGGGCGGACACCAGAGGAGGGAGGACACCAGAGGAGGAAGGACACCAGAGGAGGAAGGACACCAGGGGAGGAAGTACACCAGAGGAGGGAGTACACCAGAGTAGGAGGTAAACCAGAGGAGGAAGTACACCAGAAGTGGAAATACACCAGAGGAGGAAGTACACCAGAGGAGGAAGTACACCAGAGGAGGAAGAACACCAGAGGAGGGAGGACACCAGAGGAGGAAGGACACCAGAGGAGGAAGGACACCAGAGGAGGAAGGACACCAGAGGAGGAAGGACACCAGAGGAGGGAGGACACCAGAGGAGTAAGTACACCAGAGGAGGAAGTACACCAGAAGAGGAAGAACACCAGAGGAGGAAGTACACCAGAAGAGGAAGTACACCAGAAGAGGAAGTGCACCAGAGGAGGGAGGACACCAGAGGAGGAAGGAGACCGGAGGAGGGAGTACACCAGAGGAGGAAGGACACCAGAGGAGGAAGTACACCAGAGGATGGAGGACACCAGAGGAGGAAGTACACCAGAGGTGGAAGTACACCAGGGGAGGGAGGACACCAGATGAGGAAGGACACCAGAGGAGGAAGTACACCAGAGGAGGAAGTACACCAGAGGAGGAAGTACACCAGAGGAGGGAGGACACCAGAGGAGGGAGGACACCAGAGGAGGGAGGACACCAGAGGAGGAAGTACACCAGGGGAGGGAGGACACCAGAGGAGGAGGTACACCAGAGGAGGGAGTACACCAGAGGAGGGAGTACATCAGAGGAGGGAGTACACCAGAGGAGGAAGGACACCAGATGAGGAAGGACACCAGAGGAGGAAGGACACCAGAGGAGGGAGGACACCAGAGGTGGGAGTACACCAGCAGAGGGAAGGACACCAGCAGTGTATTTGTTCCACTCTGGGGGTTCTGCTGGCTATACTCCTGCCCTCCTCCTGCTTGGCTAAGGGCCCCAGCCAGGGCATCACACCTACACTCTTCCTCACAAGCATGCCGTAGGCAGGGGAGGGCGCCTGGTGCCACACACCTCTCTGGGGTTGGGGTTCTGTGTGCTGCAGCCACAGTCACTGTGCTCCACCACAGAAGGCTTGACGAGGCCACATGTGTCTTCCCAGGATTGTGACCCCTGTTCTCCATGTATAACTGTCATTGAAAATATGTCAATATAGGTAAAAACTATGGGGTCGGGGCGTGGCCTAGTGGTCGAGTGCTTGCCCAGCATGCAGGAAGACCCGGGTCCATTCCTCAGTTCCACATTCACAGAAAAAGTGGGAAGTGGTGCTGTGGCTCCAGCTGGAGAGTTCTCTCCTTGAGAACGCCCAAGGACTCTGCTCAAGCCCTGAGTCCAAGCCCCAGGGTGGCAAAAATTACATTAAAAATCATTTAAAAACTGAACACCTCCTCAAACAAGTTTTAAATTCCCTTGCATGTGCCCTGCAGCGCTGTGGGAGCAGGAAGGTCTTGGTGCCCTGGCATCTCCAGCTGTGTTTCAGTTGTTGGTGATCCGCGGAGAGTTTCCCTGCCTTTAATTCTGTGAAACTCTGACTTTCCATAAGCAAACTGTACGCAAAGAGTCAGGTAAAAACAAAGGCACGGAGCGTGAGAGAGAAGGTGAGCACTTCAGATGCGTGTCTTCAGCAGAGCCCGGGTGGTGGCGTGGGCAGAGTGGGTCCCGCGGTGACCGGCGCTGACCTGCGTGCCTCCAGGGCACAGGCGGAAGCACCCCTGCCGCGGCCTGCACACCGGGGCTTCTGCCACAGTAATGGACTGGCTCCTTGTCCTTCATGGCTTTCTCACTCCCAGCTCCTTTAACACAAGACCCCGGATCCAAGGCTGCCTGAGCTTTACTTTCCCTCCGTCTTGTGCAGTTTCTCAGCACTCCGCCACCTCTCTCGTGCCAGGGGCACCCGCCCTACTCCTCCCGTTGCAAAGCATGTGGCTGTCTGTGCGAGACGGGGTGTTCTGACTGCCATGGCTTCCCAGCTGAGTGCAGGCCCTGGTGGTATAACAGCTCCCAGGCTGAGCGCAGCCCATCCTTCTGCCCTGCACTCAGTGTCCCCCTCCGTGGCGACGGGGCCCCTGCTGAATGATGCAGCCTTGCCAGCAGGCTCTGTGAGACGTGGGGAAATCTAGTCACCTTGGAGACTCCATGAAACGGTCACCAAGGCTTTATGCGTCCCCTGCCTGCCACGGTGTCCTTCATCCCCCCTTACAGAAATGGGGCAGAATGGAAAAGCCACATGCACGGCCCATTCCAGGCTGTGTCTCTGCCAGACCAGGGCCACAGCTGAAGTGGGTAGAAGACCCAACACGGTCACAGACATAGCGGCAATGGCCACACACGCGCAGCTGGCCAGCTGAGGTTCATCTGGAGCACAAGGAGACTCCGGAGGAAATTCCAAGGTCAAAGCCCACCTCACACTGCGACTCCCTCACCTCAGGAGTCAGCGGTGGCGCCAGGGAGGAAGTGGGGAGGCCCGCTAGGTGTGACCTGCAGCTCTTCCACTCTTCCGGCTCTTTTTGCTTCAGTGATATTTTAGATAGACGTATGTCCTTCGCACAGGGCCAGCCTCACACTGTGGTCCCTCTACCTCTGCCTCCTGAGCAGCCGGGACTACACCCCGCCACACCCCGCTGGGCCTGATCGTAACACACGCATGGGATGAAGCCTCAGACAGTGAGTTCGGCCATGGTTCGGCAGGCACTGAGGGACAGCAAGCCGGCGGCTGGGCAGGCGGCCTTCTCCAAGACAGAGAGGCCACTAATCTGCAAGTTAATTGTTAGGTGTGGCGATGTTTTGTCTGCTGGGAGAGAGCTTCAGTTACCACACAGAGGACAGCTTGATTTTCTCCACTTCACACAAACCACCAGGGAGAATCATCTCATCAGCCAGCTCCTCCAATTTTAATCAATTGCTTATTATTTCCCCCATGCCAACTTGTGCCTGCAAATTCCACCATGCAACAGCATCATGAGAGCCTCCTCCGAGCATGGCCTGGCAGAGAGCAAATCCCTGTCATTGACCTGTGCCGGCTTGGAGGAGCCAGCTTTTCTGCCCCCCTCAGATGGCCCCTGCTCTGCCAGCAGAGACGGAGACACCTGATTCGGGTTAACGCAGTTTTGGCCCCTGCTACAACCTTAGTCCTTCCCCAGAGAATCACTGGTAGTTTCATCTCAAAGATGCTCAAAACCCTGCCAGAAGCGGACTAGCCAGTCTTTCCGCTAGACCCGAACAGATTTCATTTCCTGGGTTTGTCATCTCTCTCTTATACACTCAGAAGATGGCCAGGCGTAACCAGCCCTCAAAGCCTCCTCTCCTGCACACACCCTGCGGATCTATAGAAGGCCTCGCCAGTGGTGACACTGCGTTACCTTTTCCAAGACACAGCTTATGTTTCAGGAAGAGTTCTGTCACGGGAAGCCTGAGAAATCACTTGGCAGCCAGTCCTCCCAGAATGGGTGCCCGGAGCAGCTGCAGCCTGCAGGGGTCCGGCCACGCCCAGCCTGGCAAGCCCCAGACCCTGGCCGCCCCGACATGCTCACCGCATTGCAGAGGAGCTCACCCAGGGAAATGTGCCCACAGCCACGCTCCTCCGCCCCACGCCACACTGTTTCCTGAGAACCGGAGACGTCTCAGGCCCTGGCACTGTGACCTTGGACTTGGGAGAAATCCTTGCCATGAGACCTACTGTTCCCAGTGGAGTCTGGGCCCGACATGTGGTTCTATGAGAGGAGAAAACACTAGAGAACCTGAGCCCTGGAGACGGGACCAGGGTGGGGCTGGGACTCCCAGGACACAGGCGGGGGGGTGGGGGGTGGCCGGAGCCTTCCTGGGAGGTGGTCTTGTACCGAGGACAGGAGATGGTGGCATCTAGGGTGGTGGTCCTGGCAGATGGGGAGCATGGAGCCCACGTGGACTGTGGAAGAGGCAGGTCAGGCAAGGTGAGCAGGAAGAGCTGGGCTGGAGAGGTGATAATGAGCTGGCCGCTTGCAAGTGTGAACCCTCCGGCTTTGTCACTCTTGGTGTGTCTCCCCACCCGGGCCTTTCAGCTTCTTCAAGGTGAAGGCCATTTCCATTTTCTGGAACGTTCTTGCCACCCCGGGCTACTCACATGTCTGAGGCCGCCTTTCCTGCACCCTGGGTGAATTGGGTTCCCTCCTAGCAAGCCTCAGGCTGGGTGCATCCGTCCTCAGTCACCCAAGAATGATGGGTAGGCTGGGAGGTGCGGTCCGTTATTGGAGGGAAAGGGCTCTGCTTCTCCAGAGCTGGGCTTGGAAACTGAGTGGCGCTGTGTGATTGCCTGGCTCGCGCTGGTTCATGGCACAGCTCAGGGAGCGGCTGTGATCCCTCAAGGTGGGTGAACTCGCCCGGGCCAGGGTCCTGTTCCTCCCAACCCGAAACCCACAGGACTGACTGCGGGATCCAGGCAGCTGGAGCTCACGGAGCCTCAGCAGGCGCAAGGCTGCCATCCGGGAGAAGGCCGGACCCTGCCAGTGGTGCACTCTCTTCTTCATGGCTCTCATTACGGTAAAATCCCCTGACCATGGTTTCTCTGGTGTCTGGTTCTGCCCCCCCCCCACTTTCTATCACTAAGAACTCATTGAAATGGGCAGAATGAATGGATTGCCAGATAAAAGTGGTGTAAAGCTGTGTAACTTGTTTTTGATTCCTGTAATGGCATAAAAGACTTCACAGACGTGGTTACGCTGTGTCAGAGAAAAGGGAAATATCAAGGAAATACTTACAAGCTTAGTTTCCTTTGTGAGTAAATAAATAAATGGATATAGTGAAATGGAATTACAGAAAGGAGTATGTAGCCTTAACTATAATATTCCATTGCACAAGGCTCACAAAATAAAATCATGGTTTACTTCTATTTAGGAAGCAGGAGGCTCCTGTCTCATCTTAGTGAATAAAAGAGAATGCTTCCGAGAACACTGTGCACCTCCTAATCCCCTAGGGCAGTTTCTCTATGAGATGGGCTCACAGCAAATGCCTGGTCAAGGAGTCCACACTGGTATAAACAGGTGACACCCCTTCCCAGAGGGCAATCCCCGGGTTTCACCTGCAACTCTCCTCCCTCTGGCCTCCTCCTCTGTAAGGAGGCACAGTGGCTGGGCGACGCCCCTCCTGCCAAATGGAGAGAGCTGACAAGCCCCGCTCTGCCAGGTGACCCGTCCACTCGGCTGGTAGCCGCTGGATAGTGAGGTGGGGGGCAGGGTGGGGGACAAGCACGACTGGAATGTCCCATGCCCTCTTTCAAGGACAAGAGGAAGGTGGACTGTGGAACAGGAAGACAGAGCTGCCCCCTCCCCCCGCCCAGGTCTTCCCAGGCTCGTCAGGGACCCGGGTGGTTTACTGCAGTCGTGCTTGGCGACCCACCTGGGCAATCCACAGGCTCACTGCACAAGGCGAAGCCAGGCAGCGACTTAGGTCAGAGAAAAATAGCTTCCTACACACTGGAAAATGCATCAGAAAAGTTCAACACCAGGAGGACATTAAGAACAAGAGTGGTTTTATGTTCACATAAAGATACAAAAACTGATCTGTTGGCATAATTGGTTCCAAACGTTTCCTCCATGAGAAACTTTTCAGAAATGTTTTGTGCGGTGGCATGGATCCAGCAGTCTGCACAGAGCCAGCACCTCTGCATTTGATCTGATGTCCGTGGGTCCATCCCAGCCCCTTCCCTCCACAGCACATGAGTCCAAGAAAGACAACGGGGTCTCCGTGGAAGAGTCTTCTCCCAGGAAAGGCCCCGTGGCCTCAGCCAGTCCTCACACCCAAGGGTTTGGGAGACCGGAGGCTTTGTGCTTGCCCTGTCAGAGTGGGGGGTAAAGGATTAAATACCCGTGCCCTCCATGTGCCGGCACCCCACGTTAGTATTCAGGCCAGGAATGCTTCAGGTCCCAGAGAACAGCAGCTCCACCAATAGCTCAGTGGGAGGCAGAGCATAAATAGCTGCCAGTCACCTGAAACGGGCCTTTGTGTGTCCAGACAGCCCTAACAACACCCTGACAGGGTCCCCGTCACTCTCGGCACTCTGCTGGCCTGGACAGCTGTGGGGAGGGGCGGGAAGCAGGGCCAGGCCACTGTCAGAGAGGAACCTGGCCCAGGGGCACCAGGAAATGGCTCTTGAAGGACCCCCTCGGCGTGTTCCCTGGGATGGGGCCTCCAGGGATGCACACGGCACCCTAGGCCAGGGTGGCCGACAGGCTGGTCCCTGGACTCCCCCTGTGCTGTGCTCCCACCGGGACGGCCTGCCAGGAGCTGCTGACCCACTCCTGTGCACTGTGCCCAGAGAACGCATAAATGTCTGGAGGTGGAGTGATGGCTCCATCTGAGCGTCCCACGCGGTGAGCCCACGTGGAGGGCTCACACCACGCCCCGTTACTGTGCACACTGAAAACAGAAGCGTGGCCAGCCCGGGGGCCCCTTCTGTCCCGTCTCCTTGCTGGCCAGGACTCCGTGCAGGTCAGTGTGGGTCACGGCAAGGGCAGTGGCTGCCTCCGCACCCCTGGGCTCCAGAGTCAGAGCAAGTGAGGCCTGGTCCTCGGGCTCAGGATAAACTCCCGCAGTGGCAAGGACAATTTCACTCCACACCATGGTTAAAAATCGTCCTGGCCGCCATGGCCTAAGCAGGCATTGTGAAATCAGAGAGTGATTGGGGAGCAGGGAAAACGAAAAGGGACAGAAGAGGCTCGGGATCCTCAGGCCTGGAGCTCAGTGGAGAGGAGAGTGCAGGTCCCGTGCTGGCCTTGAAGGCAGGGGACTGGGAAGGGATCCTCAGCAAACAAGACAGAGCTCTGTTCAGCTCTCAGGTGACTCCTGTGGTGAGTGCCTGCTGTCGAGACAGAAGAACTCAGCTTCTGAAAGAGGAGACTCTGAAAGTTCCCCAAAGGGAGCGCTCACCTGCAACCAGACACCACCACCAGGAAAGGTTCAGGCCATGGCGCCCACAGCTTCTGCTGGAAGTCAGTGTCATCCTGGGAAGGCTGCACCGGGTATCAATGGATGGCTGGAATGTCCTCTGGTTTCTCACAGCTTCTGGAAGCTAACCCGCCCTGGTCTTTGATGGCTTTATTCACTGGATTGACAAACATGCCTTTGTACTGAAGAAGCAGAGGCCCGGGGAAGCAGCCACCACCACCTCCTCCCCAGCTCCCACCCAGCTCCAGGCTCACCAGCCTGGTAGTCCTGGGCCATAGATCACCTGTACCAAAACCCAAGTGAGTTCAGGCAAAAATGGAGCTCTCCTGTTGTCAAGCCATTGGGCTTTGTACCGCAACACACCGTTTCTGATTGTAGGTGTGTCTTCACCCTAGTGCTATTCCAAGAGTATGTGCCATGCCGAAACTGAAACCAGACTCCTCCCTCTTACATCGTGCAAGAAAACCCCAGTTCCAAATGGATCAACAATCTTAATGCAAGACCAGAAACTTTGGGCCAGATAGCAGGAAGTAGAGATGAAGGAGTAAGCAATGCCCAACGCCCAGCAACAAGAACAAGTGTTGAAAAATGTGACCACATGAAGTGAAAAGGCCTCCCGGCACAGAAAACCATTCCTGGCATCAAAAGAATACTACAGAATGGGAGAAAATCTGAGCACCTATCCATCAGATAAAAGCTGACATCCAGAATATGTAAAGTTTTAAACCTTAAGCAAGATAAGAATAATCTAATAGACAAATTCATTGAATGTTTTCAATTCCCTTTGAAAGAATTAAACATGGCCAAGAAATACAGGAAGAAATGTCCCCTTTAACCATAAATGAAATGTAAATTAAAACATCACTGAGATTCCATCTCGCTCCAGTTAAAATGTCAATTATCAAGCAAACAAGCAATAGCACAGGCTGTGAAGGTGTGGAAAAGTTGACCCTTATATACTGTTAGCGTAGACATAAATTACTACAACCACTATGGAAATCAGTATGGAGATTTTGTTAACAACCTAAGAGGGAGTTACCCTTGCCAGGCACAAGTCTACCACAGAGTGTGCGGTGACATCGAATGGAGACTGCTACAAGTCTATAGCAACGTTATTTAAAGCCTAAGAAGGAATCTGCCTCGTGGCTCATCATCTATGTTGGAAAAAGAAATGCGGTAATGAGTAAAGAAAATGTAAATATACCCAATGGAGTATTCAGCAGTCAAGAATAAAGTCGTGGTATTTGCGGAATAATGGAGGGAAATAGAAATTATCTTAAGCAGTGACTCTGTGACCCGTGGACTCCATGCTCCCTCAGCGTGTGAGATGGAGACGGCTGCAGGGACACTCTCGAGGTTGTTTCGGGCAGAGTTAAACTCAGAGCGTGACTGCTTTGGATCATTTGTTTCCACATCTGAAGTAGGGCAGATGGCAGGCTGTCAATCGTTTTTCGAGTGATAACGTTGTTACTTAGTGCATTCGCTGGTTATTTCCTCTGTGCTGCGGGAATGCATGCACGTGTGTGGCATGGTTGGCGCTGGCACGTCCCTCTCTGCAAATGCTGACGGCCCATTTCTCCTGTGACTGTGGCAGCCACCCTCCCTTGCAGGGTTGTCACGAGGATGTGTAAAGCGCTCTCCTGCGTTCACAGTAACTGGAAATCCTGAGGTCAGCGGGGTCGAGTAGTCTGCAAAGCAGGTGATGGGCCGTCAGACTCCATTCTGTATTTCCAAGTCCCGTCAGCCAGGGCGTGACCATGTCGTAATGTGGCCCAGTCCTCCGTGTGGACAGAAGCCACGCCTGCAGGGATGGTGGCTCCGGACCCCCTCCCCGCCATGTTGTGTGGCCAAGGATGCCATCCGTGTCTCCCTGCTGCAGTCAGCTTGAATGCTCTGCACACTCACCCAAGGCTGTCTTCAATCAGGGCACCCCGAGAGGCTTTCACCAGCTGTTTCCAGTCTCCTCACTCATCAGGCTGTGTCCCCGCCCGGGCGGAGATGGCAGTCGGTGGGGAGGCCAGGGTCATCCCCTGGGAGGCATCAGGATGGCAATGTGGCGGGTGTGTAAATGGCTGCTCTGTGAATTGAAGAATGAGCCTTGGAAGGTGGCAGAATAGGCAAAAACCAGTGGTGGCGCCTTTGTGGAAAGCCCTGGGTGTCAGGGTGGGCGGGGAGCTGCTCGCTGGGCCGTCTCGCACCTGGCTGCCGCCCCTGCTCTGGCAGGGGGAGGCGTGGTGGGTAGAGTGCTATGGAGCACAGGCAGGTGGAGCTTCAGGCCTGAAGAAGGACCATGGTGTCCAGACAGGGTCTGGTCAGCATCACCACAGCGGGCGCACATGGACACAATGGCAAGGGCCAAACACAGGCCCCCTCTCCCTCTCCACTCATTGCCACACGGGCACCAGAAACCCTCTGTACCGCAGGTGGCGGTGGCAGTCTGCCATCCGCGAGTCCCATTGAACAGTGTGAACCCAGAGCTTAACAGACCCACCCGAACGATTCCAGAGAAGCCTGGGCTCCAGCCAAGACCCACTCAGATGCTTCCAGAAACCACAGTGCTCTCCATCTGAGACCCACTTGGATGCTTCCAGAAACCACAGTGCTCTCAATCCGAGACCCCAGTACTACAGCCCCAAACCCACCCAGATGTGTCCAGAGACCACAGTTTGTGCAGCGCAAGACACACTTGGATGCTTCTAGAAACTGTAGTAGTCCAGGACAAGACCCGCTGGGACGCTCAACCCAAACTCTGACCATGGCTGTGGAGGTCGTCCTGCGGGGCTGCCAGGGCCAGGGCTGCGGGGGCTGGGGGCTGGGGTCGCTGGGGTTCTCCCGCCCCTTCTCAGAGATGCACCTGCTTCAATCACACGATCTGGGAGTAAAATGGGCTCTCCAGGGTTTTGTGCCTGCCTCACATTCAGTTTGTACCACACTACACCACACACACGCACGCGCACACACACACTCACAAATACACACTAGACAAACATACACACCTGATAGATGCATAATGGCAAAGGCATACACATGTGCACACACGAAAGACCAAACACATGAATGCGACAAACCCATGACACATGTGCATGCACACACAGGGACACACGATGACAGACACACAACTCGCCTGAACAATCCTACTCACAAACTTGCCAAATACAGATATATATGCCAGGGCACAAATGTTCTCATCCAGTTCCCACAGAACGTGTGTGAACACGCACACACGCGCACACACACACTCACTCATCAACCATTAATACATTCACAGCCCCCCACTTCCCTGTCTGCCTCCAGACCAAGCTCCACAGATCCCCTGGCAGCCTGCATGGAGCCTGGCCCCTGGGGTGACAGAGTTCAAAGGCTCTGTCCACTCTATTAGAAGGACTCTGCTCTGAGCGCCAATCCCTGTTCATTAGAGAGATCACTCAGTGTTTTTCTCTAACTCCATTGCCGGGGGGAGGGGGTCATGGATTTATAGAGAAAAAAGATTTCACCTTCCCAACGCCCAGAAGCGAAAGCTGTTCTTCTCTCTGTTCAGCTCAAACCAGGTGGCTGTTCCTGTCAAGGGCATTTCTTCCTTTTTCCTCATTCCAGCTACACACACACACACACACACACACACACACACACACACGCACACAGCTCTGTGCATGCAACACACACATGTGCACACTGAACTTGTCCCACTGCCCAGTGGGACAAGAGGCTACCTGGCTTTGTTCCTGTGTGCAGCCACTGTTAATGCTAACTGGAAGTTTGAAGGACACTCCGTGGAGGACATTCAGTGACAGGCTCATAGCTCTACAGATGAATCCACAGGAAAAGATAATCCTATTCCAATTAAGAGTAATTGAAAAGAACATCTCCCCATCATTACTGAGTGCCCAGGAAGTAATGGAGTCAATCAGTATCTCGCCATAAAGTTTGAGCACATTCATGAAAGAAAAGGAAGCCCATTTGCTTTTCTCATTGTCCCTGCTGGGAAGAATTATTTAATCCCATTTGAACAGTCACAAGGTCAAGACAATGATTATTTCCTGGGAAATCAATAAACTTTGCAATGCACTCATAGCCCTCGTAAGCAATCCAATCACTGGCCATATGCATTGATTCATCTGGTGTGTCCTGCAAAAGCCCCGAGATACCCGAGCTGCCTATGCTGATATCGGGGCCGATTCCAGAGTGCTGCCTACCAAGCTTTATTGTGGCTTTTTTGTTGTTTTACAATCACGACACACAGTAGAGAAGTAAATAAATTCAGAAATAAATTCTGGCTTCCAAGGCATCACTCTTTCCTCTATGGGGTGGGGTTCGTGCCATAAACTTCATACAAGAGACTGTGGCGAAGGCACCTGCTAAATAGCTGTGTGGTGATGCTTCTTCATCTCGAAGTTGCTGGAATATAGAAACAATGCATTATGACATCAGTCCAGGCACAACTCCTGAATGACTGTAAGTCTCACCAGAACTTGACATGCCTCTGTCTTTCCTGGGATCACCAAAGTCCAGCACAGCTGGACAAATGTTCTGCAAAGTCCAGCACAGCCTACCACTGAGGGGATGCTCTGGGCGGGGTTGTGGCTATGATCCTGGATCACTAACTAAGCCCATTTGCAAATGGAACATAGGGGAAGGTAATGAATAATCACTGGAAATGGATGTCTCGGAGCTTAGCATGCATGGATATGGAGGCTTAAAAGTCACAGTTAGAATGCAGGCAGTCACTGGGTGTGGGGGTTCACGCCTGTCATTCTAGCTACTCAGGAGGCTAAAATCTGAGGATTGAGGTTCAAAGCCAGCCTAACAAAACTGACCATGAGGCTCTTATCTCCAATTAACCACTAAAAGCCAGAAGTGGAGCTGGGGCTCAGTAGTAGAGTGCTAGCCTTGGCAAAAATGCTAAGGGACAGTATCCAGGCCCTAAGATCAAGCCCCAGTACCTGCACACACACACACGCGCACACACACACACACACACACACACACACACACACACACACACTAGAAGTGAGGACAGAATATAAAGAAAATGACCTTTAGAAACTAGACAGTCTTTAGGCAGGGAGGTTAAAGGGTTCCATAAAACATGCTAGTTATTTCAAAGAAAGGTTTTCTAGCAAAAGTGTGAAATGGTCTAACCACGATCCTTAGTCCTCTTGTTCTAAGCTCAGCATCACCTGTGCTCCTCATGAGCAAGCTAGAAAATGATGCCCAGCTTAGACCCACCACAGACTCATCACCAACAACCAACCCACAGAGCTGTCCACAGACAACCCACAGAGCCATCCACAGACAACCCGCACAGATGTCCATAGATAACCCACAGAGCCATCCACAGATAATACACAGAGCCACCCACAGATAACCCACAAACCTGTCCACAGACAACCCACAGAGCCGTCCACAGATAATACACAGAGCCACCCAAAGACAACCCACAGACCTGTCCACAGATAATACACAGAGCCACCCACAGATAACCCACAAACCTGTCCACAGACAACCCACAGAGCCATCCACAGATAATACACAGAGCCACCCAAAGACAACCCACAGACCTGTCCACAGATAATACACAGAGCCACCCAAAGATAACTCACAGACTTGTCCACAGACAACCCACAGAACCATCCACAGACAGCCCCCAGAGCAGTTTATAGATAACCCACAGAGCTGTCCATGAATAACCCAGAGCTGTCCACAGATAACCCACAGAACCATCCACAGACAGCCCCCGGAGCAGTTTATAGATAACCCACAGAGCTGTCCACTGATAACGCAGAGCTGTCCACAGATAACCCACAGAGCTGTCCACTGATAACGCAGAGCTGTCCACAGATACCCTTAGAGTGGTGATCTTTAATTGAAAGTTCTTATTCATCGCATAAAACGACATCTTGCCCATCCAGGTTTACTTCTAAGCATGCGTGGCTCGTCTCCCACCAGCCTCACTCTCCACAGGACGCAGGCAGTGTATGTAAATACCTAACCCCTATTTTCCATCTTTCCCCCGTGATGCTCCTAGGCTGTAGGCTTTAGAAATCCATTACTGCTTTAATGGGGTGAAATGTGTAAGTGGCTCTGCCGCCGGCCACTGGCGGCAAGCTCTGCTCCTCCTGCAGGAAGAGGCACCCATGTGCAGAATTAACTGGGAGGTCAGGCAAGGCCCGTGGTCCCCACGGTCAGCTCTGGACCCCGGGGACACTGTCTGCCCCCAGGGACTGCTCCAGCGGTGCCCGCAGGGCAAGACAATTCAACCTGCACACGTCTGCGGAAAGCGCTGGGGAGAAGAGCCCTATAAAAATGCTAAGTGTTATTATTACATGGAAGAAGGCAGGTAACGAGGATGAATTCTAAGGAAGCGGCGCCTAGAAGGCCTAATGCGTTCATGCAGTCGGGAACAAGAAATGACCTCAGATCCAAGTTTAAAAATGAAAAGAAGAAAAGAAAGAAAGAAAAGAAAAGTGCTGCTGGTGAAAGCGGAGCCCTTCTGAGCAGGCCGGCAGATGGGCACTTCCTCTGGTTTGTCTTTGGTGATGGCCACAGACGCTGCCCTCTGCCCTCCGCGGGGTGACAGGCCTGAAGGGCTGGGGACCCCATGACAGAGTGCAGAGATGGCTGAGAGAAGGCTGAGGAGGACGAGGTCCGGGAGAGGCTGTGTGCGTTGGGGCGTGAGGGTGAGGTCCGGCGAGCAGGGGGAGAGGAAGGCCTACCTTACGTTCCCTGCCCTCTCGGCTTCAGAGTCCACTCAGACAGGGCCAGGCCTCAGTCCATCACACTGGTGGCTCTGGCACACGGCAGATGCCAGAGTCCCTGGATCAAACTATTTCCACGCCTCCGCTTCTGCCCCCCACGAGGAACACAGTATCTACGAAGCCCCTCGTGCCAGGCCTCAGACCACCTCTCGTGACTGGAAAGGACCCTCGTTTGAAGCCCACCCCTCTGCACCACGGGAAGGCCAACGCCACCTTCCTCCTCCACAGCCCCTGGCTCTGTCTCAGGTTGAGGCAGGCCACGCAAAGCCAGGGACAACTGGCCGTGTCTTGCTCACAGGTTGCTGCAGAGAAGGCTGACCAGGCCAGCTGGGCTGTGGTCAGGTGGCCTGTCAGGGGCCTCAGAGCTGCTTTACAGTGGAGTGGAGCCTTTTCTACAGTTTGTCCTCTGTGTTAACTCCCAAATCAGTGCTGTCATGGGGCAAAACTCCCTTCTGCTTCTTCTCGACAGAGTCCCTGCTCTGAGCCCAGTGCTCAGGCCAACTCCGGCGTCCAGCACGCCTCCAGGCCCTCGTAGCTCTGCTGTGGTCTGTGCCACCTCACTGGCAGGCAGGGGGCCCACCTGTGCTGCTCCCCAAAGTTCCTGTCCCGCTTCTCAAGCCCATTTCCTGACAAGCCACCAAGCCACCCAGTCCAAAGTTCAACATCTGGACTGCCTTGAGAGCCCCTGGCAGCATAGGCTGAGCGCATCCCCTCTGCCCAGGACCCTGCAAACAACATATGGGTGCACACGCACACACGCGTGCACACGCACACGCACACACACACACGCACGCACATGCACACACACACGCGCGCACATACACATGCACACACACGCGCACACGCGCACACACGCACACGCACACGCACACATGCACACACACGCACACACACACACACACACATTTTTTAAATCAATCTGCCCAAGGCCATCTCCACAGTCACTCGCCATTGGAACCATGACACATACCAGTCTGTCTCTACTGTAGCTAACTCAGGTCTTTAGGGTCCAGGCCCAGGAGAGATAGGGAGAGAAAGACCATGCCGCGGGTCTATTTTGCATTTTTTGAGCACTTCCGTATTGACTTCCACAGTGGACGCACTGAATGACAGTCCCAGCGGAGTGGAAACGGTTCCACTCCCCACAAATCCCGGCCGGCTCTGGCGGATTCTGGCTGGCCATGCTGACTGAGTTGAGCTGACTCCCCCATGGCTTGGCTTGCATTTCCTAGATGGCCAAGGATGCTGAGTATTCTTATTTGTTGGCCTCTTGTACTACTGCATTTGAAAACTGTCTAGCTCAGCTCATTTGCCTATTTATTGATTAGATTAATTGCCCTTTTGGTATTTAAAAGTCTTTATATACTCAGGGTATTAATCCCATTAGATGAATAGCTGGTAACTTTTTGTAGGCCATCTCTTCACCCTGATAACTCAGGTCTTTTGCAGTGTAGAAGCTTTTTAATTTGATGCCATCCCATTTGCCACTTTTGCTATTCTTTCCTGAGCTATTGGCATTCTATTCAGAAAGTTATTTGCCTATGCCTAACTCTTACTCACTCAAGAAAGCCTGATTGGATAATTTCCACTTGTTGGAGGAAATTATTCCAGAGAAGTTTGGGAACATGCTTCTGAAATGGCCCAGTTTTAAATGCCATTTTCTAAACCTGAAAGTAGTTAAGTTTAGGAGTTAAACTTGTTAGCATTTCCAGTGTTTTCAGCTATCATTAGTTAGCAGTGGCAAGTTTGTGACTGATATGTGGATATGAGAAAGTGTATGTGGAGATGGAGGGGCTCCCGCAGGCCAGCAAAGAGAGTGCTCCAAGGACAGAGCCGAGGAGCAGAGGCCACGTGCCAAACCGCAGGACTGTCCACGTCCACACGTCTCCACACTTTGCCTGAACTGTGAAGCCTTGTGCTGTGGCAGAACCTGGATGTCTGACTCTCACACTGGGAAAGTGGCAGGGTGGACATTCAGATGGACCCTCTGAGAGGGACAGGACACAAGGACCTGGAGAGGAGGAATCCCATCCGGAGAGGAGACAGCCCCGTGGGTGGGCGCTCAGGTGGTGAGCTTGCCTGCAGGACTGGAAGATGTGCTGTAACACAGCAGTTGTTTACATGTGCACACACATGCACGTCGGGGTGCGTGGTGCATGGACATGTGTTCATGCCGTGCCTACGTGGGCAGGTGTGTTAGAGAGATGAGTGGACATATGTGTCCATATTCCTGTGCATACAGGTGTGTGTGTATGCAGGTGTATGTGCAGGTATGGAGGTGTGTGCAGATGGGTGTGCCGCCGTGCCATAGGTGTGTGAGGATGTGCAGGTGTGTGACCAGAAATGTGGCCTTGTGCCAATGTAGCTGTCATCACAGGGGTTTGTGGAGCTGGGCATAGGTGTGCAAGTGTATGAAGATGTGTGTGAGCAGACAGGCAGCTGTCGGTGTGCAGGGGTGCACGTGTGTGCGCGGTGATGAGGCAACACTGCTGAGGAGAGAGGGGACGTGAGCGAGGGCACCAGGCTGTCCTCCCTCGTGTCTGGTGAACCACTCCCTCCTGCTCTCTCCCCGTGGCCTTGCTGTGTGGGCTTCTTTTGAGGGGAGCCACGGCAGAGAGCTGGGTGTTCACTGAAACTATCATCGCCTGGCTTTCTTGCTACCCAATATTTGGTCATTTCTATTCCACAACAAGTTGGGCAACAGCAACTCCGCAGATGCTGCTCACAGCAGATAATTCTTGAGAGAGGCGGAACGGCCTTTCCACACAGTCATGGCAACGTGTGAAACCTCCCTCAGTTGCATGGTATGACACAAGCCAGTTTGTGTCATGTGAGCTGATATTCCAGTTTCAGCACTCCCCTCTTAAAGTTCAGCTGAAAAGTAATTTCCACGACAGCGCACTGAGGGAGGGGCCGGTCAGATGCTCTGGCCGCGTGGGCCTGAATGGATAAACGCCATTGTGTGGGCCTCTGATAAGAAGATGCATTTGGCTGCCTTCCTGTGTCTGTCCGGCATCGTGGTGCTCTCCGGCCTTCTGGCAAGAGATAATGCAGCAGGGAAGACCCTTCCCCACGCGGGCACCACGTCCCTGGACGCCACGGGCGCTTTCGAGGTCTGCTGTCGGTGAGCTGCCCAGCTGTGGATTTAGGTATTGCAGTAGAAAACAGACCCAGCTGAAGGGAAGGGCGAGCTTTTACCTCCGCACTTCCACTCCCTCTCGTCGCACACTTGTCCTGTGTTCACGAAGCAGGAGACTTTGGCAGGAACGTGAGTCACCCTGCTCGTCCCCTGGAAGAGCCACCCCTCCTGTGCACTGCTCTCCACGCTGCTGGAAGAACTGACCACTGTTGTCACGGGACTGGAAGAAAACGTGTTTCCCACGTGCTGGAATCTTAACACATGCAGACAGGATTAGACTTCTCCACTTAAAGCAAGACGTGATCACAGTCCCCAGTCCCAGCGCAAGCTGTGTGATGGTTTCCATCCTGGCTCAATAGGAAGTAGGGCAAAATGAACCAAGCCCGCAAAGAGCTATAGGCTGGGGGCACTTGCTGAGAGGAGCCTGAGGGAACTGCAGGCTTCCGACGCTTGCTGAGAGGTTCTAGGTTTCTCTCAAAGGTTCCAGATTTTTCTTAGTTCTGCAAATGTCCTATGTGAGTCCTGCACTCTACCCACTTCCCCCAGGAGTCTTCTAAGAGCAGCTGCTTCTCCCTAAATGCCAGAGGTGCCCTGGGTCCTCCCCTCCCAAGCCCCTTCTCGGCAGGGGTGTGCAGGGCATGCAGGACGTGTCACTCTGGGCTCACAGCAGGGAGGATACACACGTGGATGCTCGGTGGGCAATTTCTTCCTCTCCCTCCCTCCTCACCTCTCTATACCATGCTCCCTAACAGGTGTCACTTGCTCCTCTGGGTCTCCCCCACGAGTCACTTCTTGGGAGCAGGCCATGCTGACCTCCTGATTGGCCCCATGGCACCAGCAGTGTGTTTTCAACACATGGGAAGGGATGAGGGGGGGGCGCCCAAACCTCCCAGGCCCAGGCACAGCAAGGAACAATTCAGAAAGCACTTTCCCGAGCTCCACAGTGATAGAGCCTGGCCGCTGGCAGATGCTTCCCTCCTCTTATTTAAGCTCCTTGAATCTTGGAATAGCATATAACCTATTATCTACACAGCACTGTATTGTTTCTGCCAAGGGGAGGAGCACATTAAGTTGCCTTTGAAGTCTTTATCCTGCTACTATCTGCATGCATTAGCATATTTTATGATTTAAATCTAATTACCAGGGTTTTCCAGGCAGCGTGAGTGAAAGTCATCACCACTGAACACTTGAACACAGAATAAAGGTGGAAAACCAGCCAAGCCCCAGGAAAGGCCACTCACGGGCGGGCTGGACCCCACCTGACAACAGAGCGGAAAAGCGAGGAGGAAGTCGCAGAGACCAGCCCCTTCCCTGCATCTGCGGGCCCAGGTCCTGTCCCACCGTGGCGTCTACGTGGCCCATGAGAGGGCACAAAGGAGGAGAGTCCTTTTCTCTAAGCAACTGCAGCCCGGCTTCCTGGACACAAAAGCTCTTCTTTCTTGGGCAGACTCCTCTCAGTAAATATTATCGAGCTGGTTTAGGAAGGGTCTATGTCATGTTCTTCTAATGGACCCAGCAGTCAAGTGGCTCTGCACCCACGATGCTGGCCTGCGTCACTGAACTGAGGGGTGAGTGCCAGGCAACACCACAAACTGGGTCCTTGAAGCAGCAGAAATCTATGGCCTCCTGGGCCTGGAGGTCATCTCCAAGACCAGGGTGCTGGGACTGAGGGAAAATCTAGCCCCGCTGCACGTAGGAAGCAAGGGAAAGGTCTTTGCCCCCCACCCTCCATAGCCTCCTCGGTGCAGGCGAAACACTGGTGCACAGGTAACCCCGCTCCCTTCCCGGGAACTGCCATGGAACCTCTCTTAGAAGCCAGTCAAGGGCTTGCAGGACGTCCCACGGGATGATGGAGGGCTGAGGCTGCGGACCGGACCCAGGGAAGTTCTGAGAAAATAGCCAAACGAGGATGGGGACAGGGTGGAGGCCCAGGGGACACAGCTGGCCGGTGGAGGAGGCTGTGTGCGCAGGTGGCGTGGGCCGGCGTGACACCCACTCAGCCTCGCTCGTGGGAC
Organism: Megascapheus bottae; assembly: GCF_031878675.1. Lineage (NCBI taxonomy): Eukaryota > Metazoa > Chordata > Mammalia > Rodentia > Geomyidae > Megascapheus > Megascapheus bottae. The sequence continues at coordinate 1,670,101 of NC_143519.1, forward strand.
CGGTAAGGGGGCATCTGCGTCACTGTGGAGTGGCCACACCTCCCACTCAGCAGACTCAGCCAAAGTCCCAGCATGTCCAGAGTGACAAGCAGCTATGACACGGGGACGTGGCTGTCCCGGCACAGATTTGCCTGTGAGGAAACCAAAGCCGGCTTCTCCTTTTCTGTCCGTAGCGCTGGGGCTTGAACCCAGTGCTCCACCATGCTAGGCCATGTGCGGCCACTTTGTTTTTCTGATAGGATCTTTCCAGCTTTGCCCAGACTGGCCTCCCACCACGGCCTCCCAGCAGCTGGATCTCCCACTTGCATGGCCGGCCTGGCTGGAGGCAGGAATTTAGACGGGGTTCCGCCCTCACAGAATCTCTGCTCACAGCCCAGAGCACTAAACCCCTGTTGAGCATAACTTCCCTTCAGAGCCAGGCCTGACCGCTGTCGGCCGGGTTTCTATCATGGGACACAAGGCCTGAGAAAAGGATCCAGGGGACAGAGAGCCATTTTGTCAAGCTCCCACAGTGTCAGCTCTCCTGGGGAAGAGCCTGGCGGGACAGCACAGCTCACGCCACGCGGCGGTGGCAGAGGGAGCAGGCCGAGCACTTCCAAGACTCCTTTCCCATGGTTTTCCTAGGTATCCTTCCACACGGAGGTGGTGACCCCAAACTGTGTGTGCGCTGGCACTGCCCGTACCCATCTCCAGACCCAAACTCACAGGCCAGCCGAGGACAGCTTCCCTGCTTCCATTGGCAGGTCCACCTGCCAATCAATCCTCCACCAGACCTGAAAGGCTCCTCCTCCAGACCTGTACTCCTCCTCCTCCTCCTCCTCCTGACCTGTCCTCCTCCTCCTCCTCCTCCTCCTCCTCCTCCTCCTCCCTCTCCTCCTCCTCCTCCTCCTCCTGACCTGTACTCCTCCTCCTCCTCCTCCTCCACCAGTCCTGCCCTCCTCCTCCAGACCTGCATTCTTCCCTGCCCTAGAGGTTTCCCCCCCTCTCTGTGCCTGCAGAGCACCTCTCCCACCTCTTGCTCCTTGTTATGCCCTAAAGGATCCAGGGACAGCCGCCATAGTGCCTCCTCTCCTGTGATGAAGGTGGCCTTGTTGCCTGTTCTGAAACCTCTTTCTCTCCCTCTGTCCATGTCCGTGTGGTCTTTGTGCTTTCACCTCCTAAACCCCATAACACAGCATTTCTGGGTAGCTGCACCAGTGCCATTGGCCCACTGCATCTTGTCACAGCAAGTGTCCTGTGGCACTCGCCTCAGCAGGGACCATGCTGTCTTCACCTTTCCCCAGTGTCTGAGCTCGTGGCCGAGCGAGGGCTAAGCAAGGCTTCTGAACTCCAGGTCCAGGCAGGAGCTGGGCCACCACCTATGCTGTGCCGCAGTGTCCGGATTGACCCGCCTGCCGAGGCCTGGGCTGGAGCCCCTGCTACCCCTCCTTCCCTGCCTCAGGTGAGGGAGGCAGCCAGGGCAGCTGAGGATCCCAAGCCAGGGAGGACCCTCCCCCCAGGGCCCTCCCCCACCAAGCCAGGGAGGACCCTCCCCCCAGGGCCCTCCCCCACCAAGCCTCGCTATCTCTCAGACAACCATGGTGACAGGAGTCATAGACACAGACAGATGATTAGTTACTACAGCCGTCCTGTGTCCTGTGCTCAGTCCACACAGAGGCTGCGAGGATGCCACCTGGTCTCGTGTGTGCCCATCTTTCAGGATGAGCTGTGACCGGAGCTCTAGACGGATGCTCAGACCCCCAGGGAGGACAGAAGAAGACAGGGGGTTAATGACCGCAGTGACCAGCCCACCTTCAGTGGAAGCCCTGGGTCCTCCCAGGGTGGGAAACAGAAGCCTGGGACAGACACTCGACTCGCTCCCCAGGCAGGGCCCCTGCCTGTTGGATGTGAGATACAGGAGCATCCCCAAAATCTGGTGTTTGTCAGGGAAGCCTTGAGCTGCTTCCATTCCATCTGGACCATCTGCAGAGGGTGGGGTCACCTCTGCCACAGACGGCAAAGACCCACGCTGGTCTCTGGGTCCAGAGGGCATGTCAAGGCCCTCACAGGCCAGAGGTAAAGAACCAGAGCCTATCTGTCCACACCCCCCGCTTGAACTGCACCCAGATACTGCACTGAACTTCAAGACTGGCTTCTTCCTTTAGGAAGCGTGGCTAATGATGTCATACCGTCTATCAGAACCCATTTTCTTGGTGTGAGAGCTGCTTTCTAGGACATTAGTTGTCCCTTGTGACCGATGGGTATGGGTTCCAGCACCTCACGCACCCCGGAAGGGCAGAGGCTGAAGCCCCTCGTTGAGAAAGGTTTGTGATGAAATCCCCCAAAGTGTACACTCCTTATCTGTCCTGCAGTACTGTGGTTGCTGCATTATTGAATGCTTAGGGAATAACAGGGAAAATGTCTCTACATGTCTAGTGCAGACTTGTTTTCTCTGCCACCTGCCTAGAATCCTCGTGGTCAATATGCAGCAAGAGGCCCCCTCTGTGCACTGAGGGAGCCGTGAGAAGCGTGGAGGGCTGGGGCTTGTCTGAGTGTGAGCTTTCTGCACTGGTACAGACAAGGAGCCTCAAGCCTAGATCCATTCATTTCCAAAGCCTGGCATCCTTCCTCAAGGCCATTTCTCATGGCTGTCCCTCTGCTGAGTGCTGGGCTTGTTTGAGACCCAGGGGAAAGGCAGGAGCAATGAGTCAGCGGGTGTTCTGGTTGGTAGGTGGGCCCCAGCGCTGGGGCAGAGCGCCTGCCCTGGCCTGCTCTGCCCATAGGCCAGGCGAGAAAGCCCCTTCCCCGCCCTCCAGGGGAGGCGCGCTCAGAGTCCTCCAGTTCCTGGGCTCCGAGACAGACCGGGAGAAAGGATGAAGGACGCCAGCACGTTTTTCTGAAGTGACGCTTTGTTTTGAACTTTCTTTTGGAACACATCATTGCGGTAGGTACCGTTGAAGTAACCCTGCTACAATAAATGTAGTCATTTCGGGACAATGGCCTGAGGCTTGATAAGGTTACAGAAACCCAGCAGGCTGGGCTACCATGCTATTTGCAGGAGGCATTTTGTTGTACATCCAAACCTGATTATCACGTTTATTAACACAATCAAACGCTGTCGTTGGATGCAGCCCACTTTGCCTCCTTTTTAAAAACCCCTGAATAGAAATACAAACCTGGTCAATTATCACCCATGGAGACACTCCAGCTTTCTACACTGGTAATGCAATTGCTTTCAATCAGGGAGCAATGTGACAGATAACCGTGATAGATTAAACAGTTCAACTCCAGGCTGCATATTATAATGGCGTTTAACTTCATCTCTGCTCCCTCCCAGGAGCCTGGCCCATTAGTCCAGCCAGGCTGAGGCTAGCGCCCCAGAAGGCAGGCCGCACCCCAGGGGCTGGACTCCTGACCCCCGCCCTTCCTCGCTCAGACCTGCTCTACTCCAGCTCAAGGCGATGCGGCCACCGTCCAAGAGCGGAGCTTGGCTTCTTTGGGAAAATAACTCCTGCTTCTTCAGAGGGTGAGGCCAGCTCCACCCCAGAGGAGAACCTTCTGGGGACATAACAGGAAGGTTAGCATGAAGATTACCAGTGGGACAAGAAACAAAGGAGCAGGCCGGGGTGGCAGCTGTTGTGTGCCCTCAAGAACCATGGGACATCCACCTGTGCACTTTTTAAGGTTGGTCAGTAGATAATAAAACTACACACGATGCAGGGACAGCTGCCAGCAATCTGGGACCTCCCCCAGCCCTGTGAACCCGACGCTTTCTAGATTCAGACCTCTCTCTAGAACCATCCAGCCACAGTTCTCAGGTTGGTCTCCCCTGATGATAACGAGGCCTCTGGGCTTGAAGGTAACCTGGCCATCGTGTCCTGGAACTGGACAGAACACCCGCACTCCACAGAAAGGCTGCATGTCACAGGCGCTCATCACAGACCTCCCTGGAGTGGCTGCCAGCTGCCCCCGCTCAGGGGCAGCACTGAACCCAGTCTGCGGGGTTGGAAAGGAGCCTGGAACATGCAGGAAGGACACTGCAGGATGCCAGGAGGAGGAGGAGGAGGAGCTTTAGGATTTGGGTTTCTGTCCCCACCCACACTGCCCCAGGAGGACAGGGAGGACACACCACCTTCCTGTTGCCCAGTGCAGTGGGGAGTGGGGGGGGGTGACATCCACACAGCGCCTCTCAGGAGAGCGCGGCCCTGGCGGGCATCCTCACAGCTGCTTCCCACCCAGTGACCACTGGAAGCGCTCTGAACCCTGAAACAGGATAAGAGGAAGCCTTTGTCCTAAGAGACTGGACCCTCCCTGACGTGGTAATTTAAGAGATACTGTATCAGCAGACAGGAAAAGCACGGCTCCACGTCCCACCCAGCCCAAGATCCTATCACGCCTTTATATATTTTTCCATAGCAAAGCAATAATCTATGTCTGAGACTCCTCTTAGGATATCTGAGAACGAAATCGGAGCAAAATAACCAGAGAATCGTCCCCCCTCCTATGTGTGCCTTTCTCTAAATAAGAGATAAATTACAGACACTCAGAAGAAAGCCTGGCCGGCAGGACAGACCTGCCTCTCTCCTAGCCAGCACTGCCCTTGGAAATTCTTTAACTGTGACAAAATAAGCAGAAAGTCAAATGTCTCCTTTTAACCACTTCTAAACGAGCAGCTTGGGGGTTGCCTACACTCACAGTGTCGCGCGATGACAGCTTTTGCCCATTTTCAGAACTCCCTTCACTTTCCCACACGGAAACACCATATCCGTTCAACACTAGCTCCCCCCCCCCCGCCTCTCCTTCAGCCTCCAGCCCCCCTGCACTCTGCTTTGGGCCAGTGGCTGACCCCTCTCCAGACTTGGTGTAAGTGGATCCCGCAGGCTTCGTTCTGCCGTGGCTGTGGATTCCCCGAGCGTAATGTCTGCCATGGTGTAGCCTGCCTCTTTTGGCACTTCCTTTCTTCAGCCTGCAGCAGCCATGTCAACTCTTTCTACTTTTTGGCCATTCTACAGTGTCACCAGGGATACATACATACTTGGGCCACGGCTTTGAGCTCACAGGTAAAAATACCGTCCAGTGGGGTCTTGGGGTGTGGGGGTTCCACGCAGAGCGCTGAGGAGCCGGTCCCCGTGCAGTTTAACACGGTGCCCTCTCGCGTGCCTGCCCAGGGGCACAGAACCTACCAGTACGGTGGTGCTCTTTTTCAGTGTTTGTCCAGTTTTGTGGTGACCGTGCGAATGGATGCTGTGGCTTCTCGTGGTCTCCCCAGTGGTTGGAGAGGGTGCCTGTCTCTTATTTGGAGACATGCATTTTGGAGTCGTTGGCCCATTTTTCCATTGGGCCACTGGGTTTTGCTGAGGTTTGGGACTTCCTCATTCTTCAGTGTTCTCTGTGCTCATCTTTTGACAGACGTGAGACTGGCATCCACCCCCCTTCCCCTTGAAGCCTTTAGTACTGGAGAAGTGTCCTTTGACACCAAAAAGGTTTTACTCTGGATGAAGTGAGCTTATCTGTTTTTATTGTTGTTGCAGATAATGACATTTAGTCCTCTTCCCTCAGATACACAATATGTCTCCCCACACCCCCGAATGTATCACAAAACACACGAGGAACTCAGACTGCACCACCGCGGCCTGGCAAAGCTGCTGAGCTCCTGCCCGTGGCGGGGTGGGGGAGGGGAGGGTCCAGGAGAGGACAGAGCCGGGCTGGGCACAGCAGTTATCTCTAGATGTTCCCAGACGTTCACCTGGTGACCAGCAGGACGGACACTGCAGCCCCTCCCCCAGTACTCTGCACAGACCCAGTTCACCTCCTGAACCAGAGGCCCCCCACCCCAAAAGGCCAGCCTCAGACACTGACACATGCACACTAGTGGAGCCAGACCCAGATAGCGACGGTGGGGAGTGCATTCGGCAAACGAAACAGCAAGCTCTGCTCTCCTGAAAGGCAGAGAGTGGTAAGAGCAGGGACCCACCCAGCAGAGTCCTGCAGGGGTTCACCACCTCCACCCTCAGCCCTGTGGGAAGGGGCCTCCCCCTCCTCCACGGCCAGCCCCAGCCGAGGTAGCTTTCTGGGCCGGTGTGGGACGAGGTCCTGCTTCTTTGTCAGGACTTAAGGCAGCTGGTGCTGTGAAGTGGCTCCATTATCTGAGCAGGGCATATTGGATACTTGGCCATGAGCTGCAGTGATGACCGTATTCTCACCTCCTAGTCTTGCCCACCGCCCAACCTGAGGGGGGGGGGAGACAGAAGAGAGGGGGAGACACCCAGGACACGAATGACCTGAGGTTGTGTGGACTTCAGCTCCCCACCGCACGCCTGGATGGACAGCCATCCGTGCAGCCTTGCCACTCGGTCACCATCTTACTGGCATCCAAAGGTAATGGAAGTGCAGCAAGAGGCCAGTGACTGCAGGCTAGCCTCCATGGTGACATGCCTATGTCCACAGGGAAATGGTGCACAGCAAGGATGCAGGCACCACAACCACCTGTGAGAGGCCAGGTGAGACCACCCTCACCGCAGACATCCCGGCCTGCCCTCCATTAATAAGGCACCAGCTTACGCAGAGACAGTGGCTCCACTCGAACCTCCAAACCTTCTGAGGCCCCGGCCACACCACGGCCACCGCTCTCATGACCAGGGAGCAGTTTCTGAGGACGCCTGCTGCTCCAGTTTTCAGGGCACAGTGCCTGAAGTTGCCCAGGGAGCTTCAGGGACACACACCAGTGCATGGATTTACTTTAAACACACAGTACTCTTTCCTATTGCAATTCAGTGGCACGTCACAACAGCACGGAGAGGTGACCTCATGCCCAGTTGTAAAACTGAGTAAATTTCAAGTTATTTTGGCATTTTTTTCCAGTCCTGGGCTTGAACTCAGGGCCTGAGCACTGTCCTTGGACTTTCTCAAGGCTAGAGCTCTACCACTTGAGCCTCAGCACCACTTCTGGCTTTTTTCTGTGTATGCGGTACTGTGGAATTGAACCCGGGTCTTGGTGCATGTTAGGCAGGCACTCTACCACTAGGCCACACTCCCAGCCCCAATTTGGGAAAATTTTTAAAGAGAATGTTAGAGTTCAACAGACTAGGGTGTGTCGAGTGGTGGAGCCATCTGTTCCAGTTTCCTGTCCCTGGAGACACTGTTGGACCTCCAGGGACACAGGCCCCACAAACCACTGACCCCCGGATGCAAGGTGCTTTCCCCACACAAAACTAGTACGTGTGAAAGGCTGAGAAAGAGGTTAGCCATGACAATAAAGTAGAACAATCGTAACTGGAATAAGAGTTATTTAAGACCTAGGAATTATTTATTTCTGGAATTTTCCATTTACTATTTTTGAGTGCGGGGAACAAGATCTGTGAATCAGGAGGGTCACTGGAGTTTATTCTTTTATCTTAATGAATATGAAAATCTCATAGGAGAAGGAAGAAATGTTCATGAAATGATGTCACGTGGCTTCCTATCCTCTCCTTATCTTTCTTTTTTGGGGATACTGGAGTGTGAATTTAGGGCTCCTCCCTCCCTCCCTCCCTCTCTTTGAGCTCTGGGCCTCGCACTTGCTAAGCGGGCATCGAGCCCTTGAGTTATGCCCCCTTTGCCTTCCTTCTGCTTTTAGACAGTGTCTTTCATGCTCTGCCTGGACAGGCCTGTGCCCAGGACCTCCAACCTCTGCTCCACACAGATGGAATTCCTGACGCCATGTTTCCTGAGAGAACACTGCAGAGGCCAGTGAGGTATCCTCACAGTAGGGGTCCCTGGACCCCGGACCTCAGGATCTACCTGCAATTTAAAAGCCCCAGAAGCCTCTGTGCCACATGGGTAGTTTTGAAAGCACCGTTCGTGAATGTATGTGATGTCATTTGTCCTCCAAAGCAGTGGATGTAATGGCCACCTGGACACAACCCCATCCTAGTCCTAAGAGAGACCCTGAGAAGCTCCTCTCCAGGCATCTGGAATGCCCAGACACGGCCGGCAGCGCAGGCTGGGGCAGGAGGGGCGCAGCCAGGAGCAGCGCCGGCCAGCAGGTAAGCGTGTAACAGAACACATCTTTTCAGAGACTAGTGTTAGTTCAACTTGTTCCAGGGAGCCTGGCCATTTCTAGATAATGAAATTAAAGCCGTTGCTAAGAAGAGAGAAATGCCAGAACCAAATCTCAAAACACAACACCTTTGCCACGGTGACAGGATCAACGCCAAGCAGCCACTAGGGGACCGAGGACACTGTCATGGGAGACTGAGAACCGCAAAGCCCAAGAGAGCGCCAGACCCAGGCTCAGCACCACGACTTCTGCACGGGACCTGGGCTCTGCTCCTGTTTCTAGAGGGAAAGAACCCAACCTGGTGCCATGCTGCCTCCCAGTGAGCTACAGGAATGCTAGAAAGCCACCATCCAGGTCAGTCTCCAGGGAGGCCTGGAGCGAGACTCACCCAGAGGAAGCCCCACCCCCCACAGCCAGCGGGGCCTCCACATCCTCTGTGGGGCTGAGGGTAAAGGGACGCTGGACCTCAGGAGAGACGGCTCTGCTGACCCCCATTCCCACAGCCTCCTCTGTGAGCTTGTAAGGTGAGGCCTAGGAGGCCCTGCAGCCCTGCAAAACCCCCCCACCTGGGGTTCACACTGCAGACACCAGCAATGCATCTCCCAGCCCTGCAGACCCAGGAGACAGGGAAGCAGGTGAGGAAACCAACACACTCCCAGAGCGCAGTAACGTCAGAACCCCACAGAGATGGGAAACAGTGGTTGGAAGGACCTGTCAGAGTTTAAATAACTGTAATTAGCATGTTAAAGTCACTAGCAGGAAAAAGAAAGCCATGTGCAATGTCAACTGGAAATTTCAGCAGGGAGATGGAAAGGGTAAGAACGAACCAACAAACAAATACCTAGCGACACACTGAAAGTAAAACCAGCAGACATGGGGGCAGCCTCGGTGACAGCCATGAAGACGACACCAGCACAAAGGAGACAGCGGTGCTGGAGCCACAGGCAGAAAGGCAGAGACAGAACCAGAGAAGTGTGGGCCCGAGCCCAGCCCTGGCGATACCAACTGCTGGGCTGTCAGAGGGGTGGAGGAGAATGGAGCCAGAGCTCTGGGTGGTGATGGGGAGAATCTTGAATACCCAGGGACCAGGCCACACCACAGCTCTGCCCACAAGATGCCAGCACGTCACCCACGTGAGCACGTAGAGCTGTTCTGAGCAAGGACAGAGGAAATCCGGAAGGCAGCCAGAGACAGGCATCGCACCTGTGGAAGGAGGGACCTGAGCCCCTGTGTGAGCTCAGAGAGGAGGAAAGGGAGAAATCCAGACAAGAACAGACGCCAGGAGAATCCTGCCATGTTAAGAGGTCAATACAACGCGGGCAGTGTTCCTCCAGAAACTCGTGACTAGTTCAAGAGTGGATAACTGGTCACATTAATAAACGAAAACAGCAACAGCAGGATCATCTCAACACACAGAGAAAATGTGATGAACCAGACCTAACATCTGTTTATGGGGAAGATTCCCAGGAAAGCTACAGAGGCAGAAATAGGTTTGGTGACCCATAGCCTCAGACTGTCACACAGATGCAGGGGTGGCACCGAGCTCTGAACAAGGGGGGATCTGGAACAGGTTCAAATACTCTCTCACAGTGGACTGATCTCGAGGCGCCTTCCCTGCTGAGGAGCACTGCTGAGGGAGCAGGCGCGTGGGCACAGACGGGCCCGCGGTCTGATGAGGGGCACCACCCCTGCTCTCTTCTGCCCTCCCCGCGGGATGGCCGCTACTCTGAAACATCTTGCACACACTCAGAGGTGCACAGAGGGGCGGACGTCTGGTGTCCCGTCTGCAGTCTCTGGCACACACTCTTGTCATCGAGCCTCAACTTGCCGCAAACCCGCAAACCATGCTTGCCCAACAGTGAGGACATTCAGGGAGGAAGGTGAGGATGAAGCCGGCCTGGGGGACTCATCACGCCTTGGGCTTCGAGCACATGCGAGGTGGAGGAGCCACCGAGAGCCCCACACACGTGGCCCTGGCCAGAGCAGCTGTCTCGGAAGCCGCAGCCACGTGGCTGGTTCAGTTCTCCTCACCTAAACCCACTCTGCTTTCTGAACGTCTAGAAGCTGCCTCACCTTTAAGAGACGGTTCTGCTTTTCTGACCTGAGTGGTGTCTCTTGGATTTCTACGGCTGATGGAGCTTTAATAATGAGGCACGCCGCTTTACACACAACTACTTGTGGGTGCTCGGGGTCTCCCTGCTGCTCTCGAGCATGCAGTCTTTGCTGTGCCTTTGGGGTCCCCTGCAGGTTGCTCCCTGTGTCCGGAGCCACAGCCTCTGGGCAGAGGCAGCCTCACTTCCGGGTCCGGCCTGCAGTTCTTGTCCACAGGACTGCCTGCATGCACTGGAACTCCAGCCATCACTGGGTGTTCACTCACGGGTGGTGCACTGGGCCGTCAAAGTCCTGCTCGGGGTGAGTGCTCGTGGTAAGAAGAGATTGGGATCCGACGCAAGAGCGGTTGGCGTGAGATGGTTAGTCTTTGTCAGACTCTAAGTCATCAGAAATTTGGTTTTGTGCCTCTGTCTATGGCTGCACATCTGGCTACGCGCTCCAGAGGGCCCGGCTCACAGAGGAGTCCCAGAACACATCTGCAAAAGGCAAGAATGGCTGGGGCATGAGGGGCAGTGGTGAGAATGGACCTGTGCACTGGCATGTGCACACGCACGCGCGCGCCCCATTTCCTTGTAAAAGTGTCAGCGAGAAACCACACGGGAAGACAACAGCAGCTGCAGTCCGTGAACGCGGAACCTAGATGTGGAGGTATTGTCTCCTCCAGGAAATCTTGTGTGGCTCCATTGAAAAGGGGGAAAAAACCCATGAAAAGTATGAAAGTGATATTAAGCAGATGTGAGGCTGAGTTGTCAATCTTGTCTAAGCAGGTGCTAATGTGTTATAATTATCCCTTCTGGCAGTTGATGTTTAGGGTTTGGGTTCCCACCTAGTCAATCACGGCTGTAATTGTTAAGCTACTTACATGGCTCGTGTGCTGGTAATAACCAGATAGGATTTAATATTTGACATTTACCGTCAATTACCGTTCTTCTGACATTCATCTCCCTACAGTATCTGTAGATTGGGCTATCTCACGGTTTCTGGAACAGCACACGAAATGGGACGGCCTGGGAAAGGAGGGTGGGGTGGGACAGCTCCGTGGGCCCCCTTCCTGCTGCCTTTCTCCTGGCGTCCCTCCAGGGGCCGCGTGTGCTGGGCTGGACACAGGTCTCCTGCCTGCTGGAGGCAGTCGCCCCAGCCACCTGGCTGGTCGCAGTCGCCAGGGCTCTACTCTCAGTCGCTCTCAGTTCCCCCAGCCCCCAGGACATCTTATTTTCCCACACAGGCTTTACTTCTCAAGAGCAAAGTGAAACGGGGAGGTCACGGGCTGGGGGTGGTCCATCCTGGCACCACTTCCCAGCACATTGCCAGGGTCGGAGGGGTCCAGGCTGCAGCTTCTTCCTCAGGACACAGCTACCGTGAGAGGACGTGGTCTACAAACCACATCCCCCCAGAGCCTGGCCGTGCCAGTGATGCTGAGAACGGCCCCGGAAGCGCACCAGGAACCCAGGGCCCTCGGCTGTGCACACGGTACCATTGCATGTGGCCAGCCAGTGATGGGACGAGGTGCGGAGTTTTTCTGCCTGGGACTCCCAAGGTAGCCGACACTGTCACCCAGGAGGCCAGGGGACAATTTATCCTGAAAGTGTGGGCGCGCACACATACACACACACACACCCCATCATAAATAAATGCACATAAACACACACATACTTGCTGAAATACACACATTTCCATGTGTATACAGACTGGTCGTTCTCCACCAGCTCCAGCACTTTTTCCGTGGATATCTCTATGTCAGGATGGAGAAGTGGGCAATAGAAACATTTTTCTTTTAAGGGACTTGACAGAAAATTAGTATGCACATGACTTCAGCCAGGTCACTTCCTTATTGGAACCATCCTTTCGGCTGGCCACATGGTGACACGTCAGACACCCTGTGCCAGGCAGCGGGCACAGGACACCGAGGCTCCATGTCCACGAAGACAAGCCCTGTCACAAGGCAATCCTACTGGGAAGTTTGAATCAAGAGCGACTCTGCCTGCTCTGACAGCCCGGTGGAGCTGCATTAAGACTTCAAAGCCGGAGCATGAAGTGGGACCTAGTCATTTTGTAATAAAATGTGAAGCCGAGTAACAGTGCCCTTTTAAGCCACTTGGAACTTTTAAGACTTCAAATACAATGCTATTAGCACAGACAGATAAACAATCTGAGCCGCTCTGTGCCGGGGGTGACACCCTTCTGATTTACAATGGGCAAAGAGCCCAGGTGAGAAGGAAGAGTGGCAGGAGCCGGCCACCTCACACCCAGGGCGCCTGGCTCGCACCCCAGCAGGCTGGCTGGCTGCAGTCCCAGGCCTGGGACTTCACGTCACTCCCCCAAAACCAAGATAAGGAGGGAACCCTGAACCAGTGTGAGCAGGAAGGAAGTGCTGGGTTGTTCTGGAACTTTCCTTCCCTGAAGGTCCTCCTGGCCCAGGGGTGACTGCCTCTGACCCCTGCTGGCCCGGGGGTGACTGCCTCTGACCCCTGCTGGCCCGGGGGTGACTGCCTCTGACCCCTGCTGGCCCGGGGTGACTGCCTCTGACCCCTGCTGGCCCGGGGGTGACTGCCTCTGACCCCTGCTGGCCCGGGGTGACTGCCTCTGACCCCGGCTGGCCCGGGGTGACTGCCTCTGACCCCGGCTGGCCCGGGGTGACTGCCTCTGACCCCTGCTGGCCCACGGGTGACTGCCTCTGGCCCCTGCTGGCCCACGGGTGACTGCCTCTGGCCACTGCTGGCCCACGGGTGACTGCCTCTGACCCCTGCTGGCCCCGGGGTGACTGCCTCTGACCCCGGCTGGCCCGGGGGTGACTGCCTCTGACCCCGGCTGGCCCGGGGTGACTGCCTCTGACCCCTGCTGGCCCGGGGTGACTGCCTCTGACCCCTGCTGGCCCACGGGTGACTGCCTCTGGCCCCTGCTGGCCCACGGGTGACTGCCTCTGGCCCCTGCTGGCCCACGGGTGACTGCCTCTGGCCACTGCTGGCCCACGGGTGACTGCCTCTGACCCCTGCTGGCCCCGGGGTGACTGCCTCTGACCCTGGCTGGCCCGGGGTGACTGCCTCTGACCCCGGCTGGCCCGGGGTGACTGCCTCTGACCCCTGCTGGCCCGGGGGTGACTGCCTCTGGCCACTGCTGGCCCGGGGTGACTGCCTCTGACCCCTGCTGGCCTGGGGTGACTGCCTCTGACCCTTCCTGGCCCAGGGGTGACTGCCCCTGACCCCTGCTGGCCCAGGGTGACTGCCTCTGACCCCTGCTGGCCCGGGGTGACTGCCTCTGACCCCTGTTGGCCCAGGGGTGACTGCCTCTGGCCCCTGCTGGCCCGGGGGTGACTGCCTCTGGCCCCTGCTGGCCCGGGGGTGACTGTCTCTGGCCACTGCTGGCCTGTTACGTGGTGGCTGCCTGTCGGGAATGACCTTCAAACAGGGCTGAACACTGACTCAAAAACTCAGAGTCAAGGTGCTGGTGGATCACACCTGTGACCCTAGCTGTGCAGGAGGCTGAGATCTGAGGATTAAAGGCAGAAAATTCTATGGGTACTGGGTAGAAAGTCTCCAATGAACCCTCAGGGGACAACAAACAAACAAACAACACTGTGAGTGGAGATTTGGCTCAAGTGGTAGAGCTCCAGACTTGAATGAGAAAGACAAGTGAGAGGGTGAGGGCCTGAGCTCAAGTCTGGTGCAGGCATACACAAGGTCAGGGTCAACACTGTGGACCGGGGGCGGGGGCCTTGGAGGGAGCGGAATCTCTCCAGGGAAACTCAGGCCTCAAGGGCCCTCCACAGTGCCACGGTGCCCCAGGGCATTGTGGGACTGAACGCCAGCCCAAATCCACCCCCATGGCTGCAGAGCCCAGCAGGAGCCTAAACAAAACCACGACCAGGCCGGGCCTTCCGTCCAGCTGGCACCCACCCTCTCCCACACACCGGCATGTTTTTCTAAGCACGTTGCTCATTTGTCTCCTGTTTCTTCCTCGCCACCATTGTACTGCAGGCAGCCAGAATAAAATGTGCCAAGTACTCCTGGCAGAGGTGCCGACAGCTGATGAATGTTGCTTCTCTCCACAGAATACACAGGAGAGAGAGGGGAGGGCAGCCTAAAACCATGGTTCTTCTAGCTGAGAAGTCTCCCTTCCTTACCCGGTGAGATAAGGACGCCCCCCGGGCAGACGGCCTCTGCGACTGGGAGCAGCAGGGCCTCCTAACTCCTAATCTATCCCACACTTTCCTCACACGTTCAGGCGGGAATTGGGTTTGCTGCTACCATCAAACAATCAGCACTGGGACACATAAAATGCACCCACAGCAACTATGTAGGATTAAGCCACCAAGGCTATTGTCCCTTTAAATTGGAAAAAAAAAAAAAAGGAAAAATATGCTGCAAGTTCTACAAGAAGAAAATGTCACATTTGTATAGACCCCAAATCCCCTCTGTTTAAACAGGGTGATTAATATCAGTTCCTGTAGGAAATTAAATTCGGGGATGTGCAGCAGCTTGATGGGCAGACTTCTGGGCAGAGTGGCCACCTCTGGGTCCCCAGGCCGTTGATTAACCTGCATCCCCAGAATACACAATGAAACCCTGGCTCTCCTGGGCCTGCAGGGGGTGGGGGGGCAAACCCAGCTGAGAGGGGGTGGGGGCCTGACCTGAGCTGGGGCCACCCACAGGCTGGGCTTTTTAAACACCCCATTATATTTGCAAGACAGATTGGCCCCAATCAGCGTGATCCTGAGAAACTGTCCCTCAGCATGATCCTGAGAAACTGTCCCCTCCCTCCTCTCTGAAGACGTGGAGAATGGCCAGGTGTTCCCAGGCCTCCTCCTCCAGGCCCCTCCTGCAGGCCACCAGAGGCCTGACGCCCCTCGATGCAGGCCCCTCGAGAGGCAGGGACAGGACACAGCCAGTCTACCAAAGTTCCTTGGACCTTAACTCCAGGTGTATTTTTCCCCTGAGGATTAAATGGACTAAATAGAGCAGATAGACATGTACAAAAGATGCCAAGAAGTTAATTTGTAAATGTAAATTCCTCCTTCTTCTTCCTTCAACCTGTTTTCATTGTTTCAAATGTCAATGTGTCCACTGTGTCTGGTCTAGAATGAGTATAAGATTTTTGATCATTAGGTAATAATGTTATGGGTTGGGTTTTTTTGGAAAAAAAAACAAACCTCAAAACGCCATTTTCAGTGGGATTTTTGTACTTAGAAACCTCAGCCTGTTATTCTGAACCGTCCAGGGTCTGTCCAATCATTGTATAGAAGTAGGCATTATGCTATATTATTAAGGCTGTAATTTCCTGCTGTACCTGCCTGGATGTTTCTTTTTATCACTTGGCAATTTCTATCTAGTTATAGCATAATTAAGTTTCCTGACCCTTGCTCACTCTCTTAACAGGACGCTTAGAGATATACTAGAGTGGCGGGTCACCAGGCTGTCCCTCTCCCCACACCGTAATGGAATAAAATAATTCAGCCAGTCATTGTACCACCCACATTTCTTTGCACTGAATGTCCCTCGTTCTCAATCCGCCACAGTCCTTCCCATGGTGGGCAGGCCAGGGAAAGTCTCCCCCACGCCTGGGCTCCAGCACACACCACACAGCTCATAACGTAGAGTAAGGGGTGAGGTATTTTTCCGCCTGTTGTTTGGCTGCCCAACGATCAACTATGCATCCATGTGCCAGGCTGAAAGTGGCCAGGGAGGGCACAGGAGCCTGGCAGCCCCAGCCAGCGCCCACAGGTACTGGCCCTGGCTGGCTGGGCCTGAGGCCCTCAGCTCCAGCTGTAGTTCCACCAGGGACAAGAGGAGAGTTTTGGTTCACCTAACGGGCCGTGAGTCATGTCCCAGGCTCCATGCACGAGCAGACCAGACAGGAGGATCTTGAAATACGTCATATGTGGCGGTCTGGCCCCCAGGGACAAGGCTCTAACCTCCCCGGGAATGCCACAGAGGAGCGCACTCAGCCAAGCTGCCTCCCTCCCACAGGCGCCTGTGTCTTGGCAGAGGAAGATACATGGGCAGAGCCCTGGACCACCTCTGCCCTCTCTCCACTCTGCAGAGCGCAGGCTTAGCTGTCTTTGGGCGTGTCGCCCTTGGCAGCTTCCACCCGTGCTGACAAGGTCGTTTGCGCAGGCTGTGTGCTCCAGGCTCGTGGGCCCCGTTTCTGTGAAGGTGACCCCTGCCCCCCGCCCCGCAGCACAGGGCTCAGCCGTGTTTAAATCAATGGATCTCAACCGCAGACCGTTCAATCCCCTGGGCAGGCGGCTGCGGGAGGCTCCGTCTGACCGCCGGGATGGGGTTGGCGGGGTGGACATCAAGGAGGATTCCCAGCAACGCCCAAGACGGCTCCGTGCCCCCGATCAAGGCTTGTCGACGGTACCAAAGTCCTGAACCTCTGGGCGAAATGCACAAAGTGTCATCGGAAAAAACAAGAACTCGAACCTGAGCTCCTCGTGTGCGAGCCTGCCACTGCCGGGAGAGCCAGGGCCACGTGACTCCATTCCCACCACGGAATGCCCACGGGAGGCCTCCGTGCTCCTGGTGGAAAGCCGCGGAGGAAAGGGGTGGAGGAGAGCCAAGGGGGGGTCCTTCCTTTCACTTTTGATTTTACTAGAACACAGAGCAAGAACCCAAGTGATCCTTCCAGAGGAGGCCCCCTCCTCGACCGACAGCGATGCCGTCCACACTGCAGTCCTCGCCTGGGCCTCCCGTGGGCCTGTGAGAGCCACACAGGCTGGCCACGGCAGCGGCCGGGGAAGTGCAGAGCTTCGGTGCTGTGAGATTGGGAACCACACAACCCCTTTCCCGTCTTCTCCCACGCTGTGGGTTTCGATGGCTACAGAAGCTGTACCTGAAGAGACAGACCGACAAGCCACCCTGCCCAGTGGCATCTGTTATCGCTCCTTTTAATTTTTGCAAGTGAGTGCTCTATGGCTTCTGGTTTTACTGTGAGCCTCGGTGTGCACGGAGCCTGCGAGCAGAGCCGCACGCCACGCGGTCTCCCGGGACTTCAGCCGCCTCTGTCCAAATCCAGCGGGCACCAGACACTCCAGAAGCCGCTTCTGCCGCCTGAATCAGCGACTAATAAACACACATTTGGGGAAGGGCAGAACGATCACTTAACTTCCTATTGTTTCATTGATAAAAATGATCCTGGAAGCAGAAGAATATATTAACTGTTTCCTTTGGTTTTTCCATGGAGAAGGCTGAAAGACATTTCTAAAATAGATCTATTTTCTTTTCATTCTGCAGAATAATGCATGAATGATTATAACATATGCTCTGCCTCCCGCTCGCTCCTCCACCCAGGGAAGACGCCTGACACTGCAATCACAAGTTGTTGGGTTCTCGGACTGACGCTGTTCTATTTTATCACGGTCGTTAAATGTCCATTCTTGTTCAGTGTGATAAATGTTATGGCCGTTTCACAGTAACGAAAGAGAGAGACATGTTAAACCAAATATTGCTTCAGATTGTGTCTTTTATTCTCCTTTATCATCGTATCTTAATTTATAGCATAATCATCATTATCACGGCTGTCAGCCTCATTTAACCTTCCTGCTCTCCCATGATTCTCTGCCGGCAGGTCTGATTGCTGCCTTCTGCTGACTGCTTGATAACAGCTGACTGATGGTCCTCCCCACGAGGGGGACAATGACATATAGAACGGCGCCACTCGCTCTATATATTAATGAGGGACTGGCAAAGCTTTGATAAGGCCGTGCGGTAATCCATCAGCGCGGGAAGGAGCTTGTACCACCGGGGACGCGTTTCACGGGAAGCGCACCTGGGGAGGAGGTAATGACCGGCCGCCGAAGGCCTGTCAGCCGGCTATGGGGAAGCCTGTCCCGCCCAGGGACACTCGGGAGCTTATCGGCCCCCAGATCTGGGCCCTTGTCCTCCTGCGGCCACCCCACGCCAGCTTCAGTTACAACATAGTTAGCAAGCCGGCAATTAATCGCTCGTTTTCTTCTGCGTCAGGAGCTGTTTATCTGGAAAGTGGCTCTTCTCGGAGGCTGTTACCTGGGAAAGGCGAGGGGCTGACGTCTTGTGCCCGGCTCCTTCCACTTCCCAGCGGAGGCCGCTTCACCATTAGCTACAATACCGCAGATGGCTACTTGAGCTTGAATGCGCTGCTATTACAGGTATTATATGAAATTGCTTGTGTTATGTGGAGGGGATTCCAGAGGTTCTGGATCGATACCTTCAGCGGATGTGGGGAGTGATTACAGCGCTCTGTCAATTTCCCCGATTTGGCTGTCACTGTTGATTTCCAACACACCACCTCTATTCACAGCACATCACTCATTTCATTGGTAAATTCTATATATCTCCATTTACTTTAAGTAGCTGATTTGTGTAAAATAAAATGACTTCCTCGACGGTGTGTGCAACAGACCTAATCCTATAGAGTAATACAAAGTGTCAACAGGAAGGGAACTCTTCCTCCTTCCCCAAGCCTGGCATGGGCTCCCCAGCAGACAGCAGCACAGAATCGCCAGACCTGACACGCGCCCATCGCCTCTGCGGGGCTAACCACCACCTCTGCTCTCCCTGCCTTCGCTGTTTAATTATGAGAGGATCTGGGGGGCACTCTGCTCTCCTCACGTGAGTGCCTCCCCCCCCTTCCTCCTGCTCCAGCTCCGTTCCCTGGAGGATCAGACTAATGGGAGCCCAGCTCTGGGAGGCCCTGGGGATGTGACGCTTGCTTCACAACGCCAGGCAGGCCACACCACACACACACACACACACACACACCCCAACCCCCACCAGGTACAGAGCTAGTCCGGCCCAGCATTCTTGCCTGAGGCCCCCTGCTCTTTTTTCTGTGTGTGTGTGTGTGTGTGTGTGTGTGTGTGTGTGTGTGTGTGTGTGTGTGTATACACACCTGTGGTTATGAATGAGGTGTTCTGTTGGAACTCAGGAAAACACCCCCCACCCCATGCAGTAAACTAAAGAAGTTAGAGACACAGAAAATAGTTACAGACCTAAGTTCCAGTTTTGTCAGTCAACAACCATTCCAGCGCTGAGGCTCCCCCTCCTTCACCCACGCCCGAATACACACGCTTGACATAGGCTCCCTTCTCCGTTCCTCTCCTTCGAAACTGACTTTCAAACCTCAACCTGACACTTCTTTTCTATTTGATGCTGAGCTAAGGGACTCTGGGAAAACTGTGTACTTTCCCACAAATAAATAAACTTACATAAACAAAGTATTTACAAAACCATCAAAGGCAATTCCCTCCAGCACCCCTCCCCAATTGTCTATGGCTCAAACAGACAAATGAATAAACCACTACATTCACCAACCTATTAATGCACACAATTTCTGGGCACTGAGGCTACTCAAATAACAGAGTAGAGAGGAGGGGCCGGCTGCGCTTATTGTCTGTCCTGGCACGGGATGTCCTTTGCATAAAGATATACACATCTGCAGCTCTCAGACATTCCCTTCTGAGTATTTTTTAAACACATATTCTGTCCAAGTTATAATGCCAGGCGAAAACACAGGATTCTTTTTAAAATGTAATGAAAAAAAAAAAACCTTTGTAAACTATGCCTATATTTTCTGAAAACCCCTCTGGTCCTAGAGAGCATAATATTATTTCATATCAATTCAACGCACAGCTCTCTGAAGCCCGTAATTTGCCCACTCAGCTCAGACAGAGTCTTCAGAGCGAGGAGCTTGGTTTCCCCGCCCAGGCTCTGTGTGAGGAAGACGCAGCTTCGGCCCGGGCACAGACCCCTCCGTGCCGGCGCTGCCGGGAAGCAGGTTGCTCACAGCCCTGGCACGCAGCCCATGCCCGCTCCCCACCCCACAAGACGTGGGCCTCTTCCTGAGCACATTCTGCTGCAAGTTGCCTGCCGGCTAACCAGCAGCCCCCGGCCACGCTCAGACACCGCAGACCAGCGCCTCGCCCCGATTGTAACAAAAATTCAGGTCTGTGTTGTTTGTGTCCGTGCATCTGCGGGGAAAGGCCGGAAAGCCGCGCCATTCTGTTGCCTAAAACTGTTTAAATGCTTGCAATCTGGGCAGGAATGGATGGGAGGCTTGGCGCCCAGCAAAGAAGGCATCTGAACAGAGCAGAATGCAGTGCTGGGGCAGGGCCCAGCAGACACGGGAAAGGAGACGGAGGATGGTGAGCAAGGGAGGGGGGGTAGGTGGCGTCCGGACCCCAGCCAGTGAGATGCACCTTATAGCAAAGGCACTGACACCAATCACAGCTGCGACATTAGCCTCTGGACATGGCTCTGGGAGCCAGGAGGAAAAGCACTCTTTCCACTGTAGTAAACAGGAAAAGCACTGCAGAGCCCAGGGCACCGTGGAACCCGGCAAGGGTGACAGTTGGGGTCTCCCCACCGCCACAAGCCCACCCAGCCCCTCTGAAGAGAAAGGCCATTTTGGTGAGAATTAGAGCCGGGCGGTGTACAACAAGCCACTGTTCAGAAAACCCGAGTTTCAGTGGAGCAATAATTCAGTTTTAAGAAGCAATTTATAAGAGATGGCAACTTTTAATGTAGAAATCCCCGGAGTCACGTCTGACGTTACATAAAGGAAATCCACATTGCAGAACCATTTTCAAACAATAATAAAAAATTTAAATGACGAGTTTTATGTGTGTCTCTGGACCAGCCACCAAATTTGCTTTGGGGAAACAATGCAGCTTGACAAAGTTCCAGAACATTCAGATTTACCCACAGTCAAGCCAAACACTGTCACAGCTTTAGTCACAAGGCCACGGCAAAGGTGATCCAGATGACTCCACAGGGCCAGCACTCGCGGTGACCGCAAGGTGGGTGTACACAGTCGCCAGTCCCCGAGCAATCTGTGCAAAACCCAACAGAGGGACGATAAAACAACGTAAACCAAAGGAGCAGAGCCTCTCCGCCCAGCACGGCAGCGGCCCTTCGCCTTTGGTGGGTCCCCTCTGCACCATCTGAGCAAAGGAATGCTCAACCGTCCTGCACGCCTCCCTGAGTGGAGAGCTGACGGGAGGGGACTCCCTGCCTCCCTCTCCCGAGGCGGGGGCTCGGCCAGCACGGGGAGAGCTGACCCACGTTCCTGAGTGAGCGTGAGCTCAGGCCCTGTGTGCCTGGCACTGCACAGACCCCAGTGGACGAGGGGAAAACCCCAGGGTTCTCTTAGAGGTCAGTTTATGAAATGGGGGCCACGTTAATCTCCTATTTGTGCTTTTCTACAATCCAAGCAAACATCACAATGCCTAGAAAATTAGTGGTGACATATTTTCTTTTTCTTTCTTTCTTTCTTTCTTTCTTTCTTTCTTTCTTTCTCCCTTCCTCTCTCTCTCTCTCTCTCTCTCTCTCTCTCTCTCTCTCTCTCTCTCTCACTCTCTCTCTCTCTCCTTCTCCTTTCTTTCTTTTTTCTTTTCTTTTCTTCTTGTTAGTCCTAGAACTTGAACTCAGGGTCTGGGCACTGTCCCTGACCCCCCTTTATGTTCAAGGCTAGGGCTCTACCACTTGAACCACAGGACCACTTCTGACTTTTTCTGAGTAGTTTATTGGAGATAAGAGTCTCATGGACTTTCCTGGACTGGCTTTAAACCATGAGCCTCAGGGGGGCAAGAGCCGCGTCCTGCCCCCGTCTGTGACAGTGTACCTTGGAAGGGAATTCTCTGTAACACAATTGGAAATGTGCTGGTAGACCTCACCCACGAGCCATGGTTTCCAACAGGAAAATCAGTGTGAGTTAGACTGATATGGAGCAGGACCAGAATTATCCTCTTGTCTCCTGCACAGGGCGGAAGCTGTCTGCACCTGGCTGAAATGTCTTAGGGCCGGGTCTCCGCCCGGAGGGGGGTGCAGGGACCATGTGTCCCTGGGCACAACCCCAGAAGAGCAGCTGAGGACTTGTGGCTGTTGCTCTGTTCCTACATTGGCAGAACAAGAAGTAGCAAAGGGGAGCAAGTGTGCAGACCCCACGCCACCGAGGCCCACTCCAAATGGCGCTCAGAGAGGTGTTTCCCTGGGGAGGCGCTGGGGACAGGGCAGTCCCCCCATGGACCTGTACAAGACTCAGAACCGCACGGAAGGGTGCAGAGGAGAAACTGTTCTTTCTTGTAATTAATAGCCACTGTTACTCACTTGGTTGCTACTTTAAGAAACAGAGTGTTTCCTTTTGAACTCTGTGGACAGTTGAGAATGCTTAGTGGTGCACAGATAAAGGAGGAATATTAAGCAGGAGCTGGGGCTGCGTGTGTAACAGGTTTTAAGTAAAAGCAGCTGGTGATTTAGAAGAGTAACGCAGGCAGCTCCCTGGCGGGCTGGATGGCCGGGTGGGTGTGGGCACCCGGAGGCCCAGGGCAGCCCTGCTGTGGAGATGGACAGCGGACCCTTCAGCCTTGGCCAGGAAGGCCTGCGGAGCTGTGGCTGGCGGCCAGGATAGAACTGCTTCCTGGGGGCGGGGGCTCCCTCCTGGAAGAAGAAGAAGAAACAAGAGGGGGCCGCCCGCCTCGCCGGCTGAGCTCTGCCCCACCACCCACAGGACCCTCGCCTTGCTCCGTGTCACACCTGGCCACACCTGCTTCCTCCTGCTGTGAGTCACTGGTTTTTGTCAGTGTGACAGGGAAGATGTGAATTATCTTAAAACATAGAGATGCCGGTGGCAAGATGGCGAACGTGAGTTATGAAACAGTCCTATTGTTTTGCGGGCATGAGAAGTTTCTTGCCGTCTGAGAGCCTCTGATCTGGGCTTCCTGCCTTGCTGCTGGCCCTCAGGGGCCTGGGCCTGGGCAGTGGGGCAGGCTGGCCTGGCACTCCGGCCACCCTTGTCCTGGGAGAACCTACCAGCGGGTTCCCCACAGTGGACAGGCTCGGGCCTCTCCCAGCCCGGGTCTGCACCTCCCAGCCTGGCTTTCTCTCCGTGGAAGTGTCTGCAGCCCTCCTTCCTTTTGTCTCAAGGGAGGGTTTAATAGCTAAAGTAACTGAAAAGGACTAACAACAGAAAGCTCTGGTTTCCAGAGTAACCGCAAAAACAGACCCCAGTCTCCATGGCAAAGAGAGAAGCTATTTGCTACAGCCTTTTCAGAGCCGAGCAGAGCTGACAGCTCTCCTATAATCAGCCTGATGATTCGTAGCGACTAACTATATTATAATGTTAACTATAGGAGGTCTTTGAAAATACCCGAGTGAAAAAAAAAAAAAAAAGAAGGACCGAGGAATAAAAACTGCACTAGGTTTTCCTCTGCTGTACGATGAATACATTACCAATTTAAGATTTACAAAATCACTCTCCTAATAACTGCCCTCAAGGGGGTGGGCGGTGGACAGCGCTCAGGTTTCTTCTGCGGTTCTCTGGGCAGCCACATCTCTTTAGAAGTCGACACACAGTCGATGCATCTCACAAGAGCATGGCGGAGCCTGGCACTACCTGGACATGCTTTATTTCTTCTACTCCACCCCAAGTTGTATTACTCCGTGCTCGGAAGCTACCACTTCTTCCAGCTTTTTGCAGGATACATGCCAATTTCACTTGGTGGGGGGGGGGTGTAAGGGGGCTAGGGGAGAACGGGGGGGGGGTCAGGGGAGGAGGAGGAGGGTAAGAGGAGGCTTCATTCACAGAACTCCATGGCTGGCCAAGCCATTTGCCAACATAGGCAGGGCACAGCCCAGCACAGCCCAGCAGTGTGGCCCTGACCCCCCCCCCGCCCGGGTGGGATGCAAGGAAGGCCTTCACTGTTCTGAACACTGCGAATTTGAACTCCAGGCTGTGTCCTTTCTTTTAAATTCAAAATCTGTTTGTAGGAGAAAGTGCAACAATTAGGTTCACCATAAATATTAGAGTTCACATAGTTCCAAGTTTCAGTTCTATGCAAGTGAATGTCCAAATAGCAGAGCTATTGCTTTCTGTGTGTGTGTGTGTGTGTGTGTGTGTGTGTCTGTCTGTCTCTTACACACACACACACACACACACACACACAGCCTACAACATATTTTAATTTCTTATGTCTAAAAAGATTACTATCAAAATATGACGTAACGTGACATTAATAGAGAAACGACAAGCACTTTGTTTGTGATGTGTGGGGAGTGTGAGTATCTTCTCACCTAGGGATACAGCTGGGAATGAAACCTAATACAGTACAAAGAAAAAAATTCATCCCATCTGTCAGTACTTTCAAGAGAACTGCAAGTTTTTGCATTGTCTTTTTAAAAGTGCGGAGAGTAATATGTAGGAGATAAACCTCATGTTGTGTCACCTAGAAATCACCTCAGTTTAAAGCCTCTCCCTTTCACACACACATACCCTCACCATCACCAAAAATAAAATATTTTTGCTCCTAAATTGTAGGTGTGTTTATAATTAGACATTAGTCCAACGGTGAATTTAACTGTCCCAAGCATTTATTAAAAACAAGCATGGGCCGGGAGTGTGGCCTAGTGGTAAAGTGCTTCTCTAGCATGCATGAAGACCCAGCTTTGATTCCTCAGTACCACATACATAGAAAAAAAAGCCAGAAGTGGTGCTGAGGCTCAAGTGGTAGAGCTCCAGCCTTGGGAAAGCTCAAGGACAGCTCTCAGGCCCTGGGTCCAAGCCCCAGGACTGGCAAACAACAACAAAAACAACAAGCATACCTATGGGTATGTTAAAATTTAAGGTGTATCCCTATGATGGTGTTAATATTCAGGGTGTATCTACACAGAAGTCCGTCCAGTTCTGGTGTTTCTAGTTATAAAGCATCCCAAGAAACTTCCCAACATCAAGCCACCATGAGTTCTTGTGTTACACGTGGTACTCTTACACAGGACAGAGCTCCGAAAGCCAAGAAAGAAATTGGTTTAGTTGGTAATAACACGTCAGGGTTTGCTTTATCTCCTTTCTGATTTCATGTTCCCTCTTTCTCTTTCTTTTTCTTTATTTCTCAGTCTCCTTCTCTCTCCTTCCTTTCCTCTTTTTCTCCCCTCCTTCCCTCCCTCCCTCCCTCCCTCCCTGATGAGTGCCCCTGATCTCAGGTCACCCCACACCCCTAGGGCCAGCCCAGGTCCCACCTGATAGGAAGGGATAAATGTGCCATGCTGAAATTGGACAAAATCAGTAAGTAAGCATTCCGGGACCTCCCAGGCCTTCCAGAGTAAAAGGCGATTTATTACCTTAAATCCCAGTGATGCCCTGTCTCCCTGTGTCCAAACTATCCACCTATCTCTGGGTTTGATCTTTCCCTGTCTGCCTCATTCCTCGTACATGCTGGGTTTTATAAATTGCTTAAAGATAAAAGGCCTACCCTGCTGCAAAAGAGGGAAGATATAATATTGAATTTGCACTAAAATGAACGTTTTCCTGGTGCCCCTTATATATTTAAAATTGCTGTTTTCTTGCCATGAATATAATTCACTCTGTCTTTTGCCAAGTACAATCCCACAAGGGTTTGACCAAACAAAACTGCTCTAATGATTGCAAATGGCTCAAATATTCTGTCCAGTGAGTTAAGTGACAAAAGTTTCCACGTTAAAAGAAATAATAAGTGGAATTTCACACATATTATAGTAATTGTGAAGCATCCAATTTACATGAAATCATGGGAAGGCGCTCTGGCCGTGTGTTTAAGTGAATCAATTACATGCGTGGCTCGTACATTTAGACACTGCAGCATGCCAGGTGTGTTTCTTTTAGCATAATAAGTCCTGTGGAAGAGCCTTTAAAAGCTGAAAATGTATAGTTAGATTAACCTTTCTGTTTTAGGGGTTCCCCCCACCTCAGGAAAATAAAAAGAGGACAGAAGAGAGAGATAGGGAACCAGTCATTAAAAAGGCAATTAAAGGGCCAGCCCCTTTATTTCACCTGCCCAAGGGCTCTTCCCAGGCTCTTGCACCACACATCGTCTCCCTGGCTACTTTAGGTGTGTGATTAAAAACCTGGTCTCCCTACCTGCTTTAGGACCCGGGAATTTCGTTCACATCCCTGGACCAAGGACCTGAGAGGGGGTTCGCCTTGCAGCACTGGGACAGGTTTCTCTCACCAGAGGGCCCGGGGTTAGAAACAGTGGTGGATGGCTAAGACCAAGCAGAGTCACCTGAGCTGTGGACACAAGGACATCCTCCCCTGCCTGCCTGCACCTTCCTCCCCCTGCCTGGCCCTCCTCCTTCTGCCCTGCACCCCTCCCCCTGACCGGTTACTCAGATTCCTGCTGAGCTCAAGGGCCCTGTAGTTGGGGTTTCTCCCTTCCCAGGAAGGAGGGGAACTGGGGACCCTCAAAGTTGGGTTCTTCTAATAGACAGAGGCAGAAGCTTCATGAAGAATCCAGGGGCAAGGCAGACAGCCAGGACTTCACGAGGGGGACGACATCCACAGGAAAAGTTGCTGCCCCGCTAAGGACACGGTTAGCAAACTAGAAAGACGATAACAGGCTAGGAGAAAATCCTCACCAGTGCGCCATCTGACAACATATTCCAGGACCTCCAGAAACTCAGCCCTCCCACACCCAGTGAAGGCATCGCTCACGGGCAGGGGAGCCAAGGAGAGACTTCTCAGAAGCGGGGGTAAGAATGGCAGAGAAACACATGAGGAAATGCTCATCACTGCTGGCCGTGAAGGAAATGCACATCAAAATGACCTTGAGATCCCATCTCACCCCAGTTAGATGGGCCAACACTGTGACTTCAACAACTAAAGCCGTCAGAGAGGTGGGGAGAAGGGAGCCCCAGTGCCCTGTGGGGAATGTAAATGAGTACACTCACTCTGGACAGCCGTCTGCAGGTTCCTCCAGCCCCTGCGCACAGCTCTTCCCACCCCTGAAAGCCAAAGGGCATGGCTAGGGACATGAGAGGGGGGTGGGAGGGAGGAAAACGAGACAGAGGAGTCCATGTAGTCCAAGTGTGTCGTGTGTACTTACAGAAATGTCATGATGAAATCCCCTTACAATTATTATATGCCAGTAAAAAGAAAATAAAATTCCAGCTAGACATTAGGTTGAAAAAAAAGCAGAGAAAACTAGGACATGGACAGCAGAGTTCACTGTGCCACACAGCCGAGGGAGGATGGGGCTGCATCTCTTTTCCTCAGCACTGGGCCTCCCACAGGGCTCAGGAGGCATGGCCTGCACTCCGGGGTCTTCCTCCATGTTTCTCCCCCTTCCCCCAAACTGGAATGGAAACAACACCCTGTTGCTCCTGAGAACCATCTGCTGAGGATGGCAGAGCACCAGATGAGAGAGGCTTGGGTGCCAGAGCCGGGAAAATGGCATCCAACATGGCATATATACATGATAGCACACATACAGTATGTCCGTCTGTCTTGGTGGCCTTGGACATGCCAGTATGGTGTTAATCTCCTTGTAGTTGGGGATTTGTCTGGTTCAGGAATTAGTCGACCTGCTTAAGTCACAGTGTTTCTGTACTTATGTGAGTAAGAAGTCCAAAGACTAAACAAGCCAGGCGTGGTGGCTCATGCCTATAATCCTAGCTCCTCAGGAGGCTGAGATCTGAGGATCACAGTTCAAAGCCAGCCTGTGCAGGAAAGTCTGTGAGACTCTTATCTCCAATTAACCACCAGAAAACCAGATATGGCACTGTGGCTCCACAGGTAGAGTGCTAGCCTTGGGCTAAAGAGCTCAGGGACAGCACCCAAGCCCAGAGTCCAAGCCCTACAACTAATAACAACAACAAAATAGACTAAACAAAAAATTCCCCGTATGATCCAACAATCCCACTCCTAGGCATTTGTCCAAAAGTCCACAAACAAGGCCATACTAAAGCCACCAGCACAACCATGTTCTCCACAGATTGTTTACTATAACTAAGACTTGGAACCAACCCAGATGCCCCTCAGTGGGTGACTGGATCAAGAAAATGTGGTACTTATACGCAGTGCAATTCTATGCTGCCATCAGAAAGAATGGCATCACCCCATTTGCAAGGAAATGGAAAGACTTGGAAAAAACCATATTAAGTGAAGTAAGCCAGACCCAGAGGCCCATAGCCTCGCTGGTTTTCCTCATTTGTAATAATTAGTATATGACTAGGACTATTCTATCAGAGGATCACAATAGCTCAATAGCTATGTACAGATGACATATAAAATGGTGTTAATAGAAATGAACTCCAGATATGGAAACAAGAATTACGGCTCTTAACCTGGAAATGCCAACCGAATGAGGCAGGCCTCCAGTCAGTGAGTGTGGGTCCAGAGACTCATTTACATTTTAACTGCAACAGAATTAACTATGCGGAACAAATGTCTCCCTGCTGGGGCCTCATTCACCCTGGAGCCTCACCGCTGAGTGCAGTGGCCGCCTCAGGGATTTCCCGAGTGGAACTTAGCCACTGGGTTCTGGAAGCCTTCTGACATGGCTGCAACCGGAGGCAGAGCTCTGTGTGGCCAGCAGCCTGAGCCTGGCACTGCTGCTGTGCTCTGTGCTGGCTGTCCCTGCCCTGCTCTCTGCGCTGGTGTTACAGGAGGCCACGACTATGCTGTGCTCTCCAAGCTCACATGGCCCCACACTGGTCCTGAGAATGAGGACCCTCGCGGGATAGGGTGCTTGTGTGTCCACCTGGTTGTGGCTCTGGGGAGTTCTGCCTCTGCCTCTCACTCACTGAGACGGTGGGGAGTGACGGGAGCCCTGCTTCCTCAGGGCAGTTAGCCCTGTCTGTCTCAGGCTCACTCGTTCTCCTGGGCACAGGAGGGTTGTCTCCATGTGTGGAGCGAAACCTTTAGGAAAGCTGTCACCCCTCCCTCCCCGTCTTCCACAGCTCAGGCCGGCTTGCCCTCTTCGGAGGCCTTGTCAGTCACGCTCTGCGCCTGGAGGCTGAGAAGCTGGTGTCTTCCCTCCGGTGACCAGTGCTGTGTCTGCTGCGCTGACGCCCCGCCTACAGCTCACTCGAATGGCCAAGTGGCAGGGCAGTGACAAGCTCGATGTCCTCTGGATGAGGAGCACCAGGTCTCCCGTTTGGGCTGGCGTCCAGGGGCCCAGGCCTACTTTCCCACACGGGCTCTGGGTCAGCCGTACTCCTCTGGGTGGTCTACGATGCCACCAGCCCTAACCCCGGTGTCCCATGGGAAAGGCAGCAGGACCCTGTGCCCAGAGGCGAAGAATCAGAACACACCATGACCCACAAGGCTGCTCTGGATCATCTCCAGACCTCAAGATCGCCAGAGACACAAAGAAACGCAGAGAGCCCCAAACAAAACACTGACTTAGATCTACACAGTCATAACTCCAGGCCTGCAACTGACCACGGAGATATCCCCGGACATTAAAATCCTATCACCGTTGTTCCTCAGGCTTTAAAATCCCAGATTATGATCAACAGGTTTTAGAAAGCATTTAGAGGAGATGGAAAGGACAATTTCTTCTGAAAAGGTGAGAATTCTCGCTATGGTCAGAGAAGTTGAGTTTTAACTCAGAGTTAAAAACAGCCACTGAGGACATTAAAATTTATGTTTCAAATCATGAGACATACAAATGCACAATGTGTTTAGTGACGGAGAAAGGCGGGGGTGGAGTGGAGTGTTGGAAGTGGTGGTCGGGACGTGGGGCAGTGGGAGAGCCGGAGGTGGACGGGAGCCAGGCTGGGGGTGCAGAGAGTCGGGGTGCTGGTGTGCTGTGCTGTACGTGGGCACACAGCCTGGAGCTGGCAGCAGTTCACACCCTAGCCCAGTGGAAAATGGCAGTTTCCAGAGGTAAGAATTTCTCCACAACCTCTCTCTCAGAAAGCGAAGAAGTAAACCTGGGCGTCAGCGGCTGGGGCCAGCCATCTTTCAGAAAAGGTGGAACACAGTCCCGGGACAGCCCAGACAGAGGAGTCCATGAGACCCTTTATTAATGGACAGCTGAGCACAGAGGCCCCCCCGGCCTGCCACAGGGAGATGACCCGTCCTCCATCCAGGGGAGCCGGACACAGCCATATGCAGCTGGGCCGCAATGATGACAGAGGCCTGAAGCAGGCTTTCTGCCCAGGCCGGGAACTCAAAACAGCATGGGCAGAGGAGGAGCTGTGGGTCCCGTGGGGATCCGGTCAGAGCCACCTGATAAACAGCCACGACAGGAAAACTCCCCACCCATTACCGACCACAGGAGCACAATTTAAAACCACATGCCGATTTCCGGTTGATCCAAGCAGCAAAGTCTGGACTTGGGAGCCTGGTTGAGCCCCGAGGCCCCACAGAGCGAGTACAGAGCCCGGAAGTGCCGAAAAATGAAAATAAAAAAAAAACACAGCAGCTGAGTAAATAAGAAGCGAAGTTGGGTGGACTGTGGTGCTGTGTGGCATTGACTTTAGGTGGCCAGTAACTTCTATATATCAGCAAAAATGAAAAAGCTACTTAGAATAACCCCGCAACATAGAAATGAATGGAAATAAATACGACGAAAAATGTACTTTCACCAAGCAAATAGGTTTACCGAGGAAACAGATATAAATCGTGTAATCCCAGGAATCAACAGGTGAAGGAAGAGGACCACAGCCCAGTGCCAGCCCGAGCACAAACCTAACCGAAAACACATGCAGTCTTCTCAGACCGCAGAGATGTCACACCACCACGTACCACCGAATAAGTCAAATGGAATTCCGTCAAAGCCTATGAGAACACAGCTTTCAAACTTAGGTAAGTTATACTAAAATGGGCACACAGTACAAACAGGCAAGGGAATGAAGGAGGGTTGTGTTGCTGGCTAGGACACACTCGTCTAGGACACCCTCGGCTAAGACACACTCGTCTGGACACACTCGTCTAGGACACCCTCGGCTAAGACACACTCATCTGGACACACTCGTCTAGGACACCTCGGCTAAGACACACTCGTCTAGGACACCCTCGTCTAGGACACCTCGGCTAAGACACACTCGTCTGGACACACTCGTCTAGGACACCTCGGCTAAGACACACTCGTCTGGACACACTCGTCTAGGACACCTCGGCTAAGACACACTCATCTGGACACACTCGTCTAGGACACCCTCGGCTAAGACACACTCGTCTAGGACACCCTCGTCTAGGACACCTCGGCTAAGACACACTCGTCTGGACACACTCGTCTAGGACACCTCGGCTAAGACACACTCGTCTGGACACACTCGTCTAGGACACCTCGGCTAAGACACACTCGTCTGGACACACTCGTCTAGGACACCTCGGCTAAGACACACTCGTCTGGACACACTCGTCTAGGACACCTCGGCTAAGACACACCGTCTGGACACACTCGTCTAGGACACCTCGGCTAAGACACACTCGTCTGGACACACTCGTCTAGGACACCTCGGCTAAGACACACTCGTCTGGACACACTCGTCTAGGACACCTCGGCTAAGACACACTCGTCTGGACACACTCGTCTAGGACACCTCGGCTAAGACACACTCGTCTGGACACACTCGTCTAGGACACCTCGGCTAAGACACACTCGTCTGGACACACTCGTCTAGGACACCCTCGGCTAGGACACACTCGTCTGGACACACTCGTCTAGGACACCCTCAGCTAGGACACCCTCGGCTAAGACACACTCGTCTAGGACACCCTCGTCTAGGACACCTCGGCTAAGACACACTCGTCTGGACACACTCGTCTAGGACACCTCGGCTAAGACACACTCATCTGGACACACTCGTCTAGGACACCTCGGCTAAGACACACTCGTCTGGACACACTCGTCTAGGACACCCTCGGCTAGGACACCTCGGCTAAGACACACTCGTCTGGACACACTCGTCTAGGACACACTCGTCTAGGACACCTCGGCTAAGACACACTCGTCTGGACACACTCGTCTAGGACACCCTCGGCTAAGACACACTCATCTGGACACACTCGTCTAGGACACCCTCGACTAAGACACACTCGTCTAGGACACCCTCGTCTAGGACACCTCGGCTAAGACACACTCATCTGGACACACTCGTCTAGGACACCTCGGCTAAGACACACTCGTCTAGGACACCCTCAGCTAAAACACACTCATCTGGACACACTCATCTAGGACACCCTCGGCTAAGACACACTCGTCTAGGACACCCTCGTCTAGGACACCTCGGCTAAGACACACTCGTCTGGACACACTCGTCTAGGACACCCTCGGCTAAGACACACTCGTCTAGGACACCCTCGTCTAGGACACCTCGGCTAAGACACACTCGTCTGGACACACTCGTCTAGGACACCTCGGCTAAGACACACTCATCTGGACACACTCGTCTAGGACACCTCGGCTAAGACACACTCGTCTAGGACACCCTCAGCTAAAACACACTCATCTGGACACACTCATCTAGGACACCCTCGCTAAGACACACTCGTCTAGGACACCTCGGCTAAGACACACTCGTCTGGACACACTCGTCTAGGACACCCTCGGCTAGGACACCCTCGGCTAAGACACACTTGTCTAGGATACCCTCGGCTAAGACACACTTGTCTGGACACACTCGTCTAGGACACCCTCGGCTAAGACACACTCATCTGGACACACTCATTGAGGACACCCTCGGCTAAGACACACTTGTCTAGGATACCCTCGGCTAAGACACACTTGTCTAGGACACCCTCAGCTAAGACACACTTGTCTAGGATACCCTCGGCTAAGACACACTTGTCTGGACACACTCGTCTAGGACACCCTCGGCTAAGACACACTCGTCTGGACACACTCGTCTAGGACACACACTGTAGCACCACACTCATGAAGTTGAGTGATGCCAAAAGACTGGGCCGAGTTCCGTGGAATGGGCAGACAAGCAGAAGCTAGGCCAAACTATGTGCTGTGCTTCCATGTCCTCAGAAACATATTTCAAATCAGCGGAGAAAGACTGAATTATTTCATAAACGCTGCTTAATTATAACCAATAATAAAATAACAAATAAAATTGGACATGGGCATCTCGCCATGCATCGAAACCAACTTTAGATATATCGGTATGACGACACTGCTAGAACACACCAGGGAAAGGACGTTTTATGTGCAGAAATACCTGCTGTGCAAACAGATTTTTGTAAAGACAGTATTTTGATGAGTTAGAAAACAGTAATTTTTAAATTTTTAATGTGGAAAAATGAGCAGAAGCGGACGGCAAACTGGGGCAAACAGTTAAAATACACATGATACCCAAAGACGACGAAATATCTCCATATGCAAAGAGTACTTGTGAATCAATCAAACAGATAAATCAGAAAAGAAAACCAATAAATAGCCACAGTAGAAAAACTTCCAATCTCTTGTACCAACCAAAGAATGCAATCTAAGACCACATGTCAATTTCTGATTGGTCAAAACAGCAATATGTCAAAAAGATCACATCCGCAGGCTCTCTACGCGCATAGGGATTTAAGAAGCATCCTCATACCGTGTGTCCACGTCTGTCCACTGTGTGAAGGGCCCCAGGTGCCTCTGTTGTCTCCTTTGGATCGGCAGATGCTTCATGACTTTTCTCCCTGAGGAAATAATCAGAGATAGACACTAAGCCCTGAACCAAGGATGAAAATGTCAGATCCAACCTGAGGAGAGACACACATGGTCAACAAGAGGACAGCTTGGAATGGGTCGACTTAGTATTCAAACAAACGGAGAAAAAGAATGAACATGTGAAGTGTGAGAGAAATGTGGGATTCATAGTGAGAAAACACGTGGCTAATGAGGTGAGGACGTGCAGTAAATCCAGTGGAGAATTTCGCACAATGGTAATACGCGATGGTTGAACTCCAGGAGGAGCGCGTGGGAGAGAGGCGCGCTCTGTGGACACTGGTTGACGTGGTTTCGAGGGCAGGACTGTCACGCATCAGGAGCCTGGCAATCCTTGGGAAGGGTGATTTCTCATCACCCATGCCTAGCTCAGTCCCACCAAGATGGCGGCACGGCGAGGGGCTCTGTGTGGCGGGCGACACCCACGTCCCAGCTACTCGGGAGGAAGATATTGGGAGGCGTTTGGTTCAAAGTCAGCCTGAGCAAAAACTCATGGAGCTCCCTCCTCAGCAGTAAGCCAGCGGGGGTGTGCCTCCACTGAGGAGGGGCGAGGAGAGCAAGGTCTGGGCAGGCCAGGGAGGAACAGTGACTAAAGCAAAAATGTCCAGGGCACGGCTCACCTGGAGAGAATTTGCCCAGCAGGAGCGAGGTCCTAAGTTCAAAACCACTGCATTGTTTAAAAACAAAACAAGCCAGGCGCTGGGGGCTCACGCCTGAAACCCTGCCTACTCAGGAGGCTAAGATCTGAGGATCACAGTTCAAAGCCAGCCAGGAAGGAATGTCTGTGAGATTCTTATCGCCAATGAACTGCTCGGAAAAAGCTAGAAGTGGAGCAGCAGCTCATGTGGTAGAGTGCTAGAAAGAGTCCCAGGCTCTGAGTTCAAGTCCCAGGACCAGCAAAAAAAAAAAAAAAGGTGGGGGGGGCTCAGGGGCGGTGGCTGGAGAGGAAAATGGATTCTCTGACATGAAGCAAGAATTACAGGGAGTGGCTCTCAGTAGGGACAGGGAATTGAAGGACCGGGAACCATACCTTCAAGAGCTAGAAAAGACAGCAGACATCAAGTTCACATCAGTTAAATGTGGTGATGACAAAGGCGTTAAAGAGAGCCCAGCCCAGCCTTGTTAGGGAATTCCTATAAAGAGAGCTTCAGGAAGAGAGAAAGGATCCCAGGAAGAGATGTGAGATCCAAGAAGAAATGTTTATTACACAAAATAGTAAATATGTGGCTAAGCCTAAACAAAAATTAGCCGTGGAAATTACAACATATAATTTATGTGGTTAAAAATAACAACAGAGAACTAAGAATCGGAATGAGCATAACATGTAATTTATAATAAAAGCACTCTAGATTCCTTGCATTGTTTGCAAAAGGGTCCATATGAGCTGCGGATCTTAAGTCACATGGCCACAGTTTGCAAGTATCCCTGAGGTCATAAATAGTGTCTATGAGATGGAGCTATTTTTTTCCAAATCATATTGGGACGGAGTGGAAATATCTCAATCGTTTTTCGTAAAAGTAAGCACAGAATGAAAAGGTAAGTCTGGTCAAGGCAGCACAAAGAGAATGCATGAAATAAAACAGCAAAGAGAATGGGCTCAGAGTACAGCAGTACAAGTAAGTGGACACTGGAGCTTGAACATGTCTGTGATTCCAGCCGCTCATGGAGGGCTGTGGCTCCAGACCAGCAGAGGGAAACAACTCATGGCCTCTCCCAAACATATCTACAGCAAAAAGGAGGTAGAGATTGGCTCAAGTGGTGGAGCACCTGACTAACGAGAACCTGAGTTCAAAACCCACTATTACCACACATCAAACAAAGAAATATAAACAAGTACATTTTCTAACTAAAAGACTAAGATCATTAGGAAATTAAAATTCTAGCTGTAAGTTATTTATGAGACACCATAAGGAAACTGCAATGGTTAATAGAAAAAAAAAAACACCCTAAAAGAACAGGAAATAGGCAAATAATCAAAAGAAAGCTAAACTGGGTATATGTGCTGTAATATTGTTCATTCTACCAGAAAATTATAATAAGTGAAAAACATTTTCATACTTATAAACACAGCTTCAAAATATTTAAAACAAAAATAGATGGAATTATTAAAGGAAAAAAATAAAACCCTGGTAAACCTAGCAACACAGTGGTCAACTGAAAAACACTCATTAGAGCTGGGTATGGTGACACATTCCTGCAGTCCTGGCTGTTCAGGAGACTGAGTTAGGAAAATCACTTAGTACCCAGAAATTCAGGCCCAGTATAGACAACACAGTAAGACATCATCTCTTAGAAAGGAATCTGTACATAATTGATAGATCTACTAGGTAAAATTTAGTAAGAATTGATCTAAATAAAACTAGTAGACCTTTGATGCAATAAAAAATACATACATGTACAGACACTTTTTTTTCAGACAGCATTTATAATACTGACCACGCACTGGGAAGTAAACAAATTGTAACATATTTGAATGTCTGTGTAGCATAAACTTTCTGATTGTGGCAATTCTTTCAGAGATTCTAAGATGTATTTTTTTTTTTGCTGTCTTTAGCAATGGGATCTATTTTAAAATTGTGATATCTTACAATTGCTGATGCCATTTCCCATATTTTAGTATCTCGGAAATCTGAATATGTCCTGTAATCAATAGCACTTTCAATTCAGCATAATATGTCAAGCTCAAAATCAATAATAATTCAGACATAAATCCACATGGTTCTGAAGTGAGGACGGTGACTCTCCAGGCTGGGCACTGACACCTCGTGCCTGCAACCCTAGCTAAGGATATGATTTGAAGCCAGTCCATGCACACAAGTTTGAGTGTACCTTATCTCCAATTAACCATCAAAAAGCAGGAACAGGAGGTGTGGCTTCTGGTAGAGAACCAGCTATAAGCCCTCAAGGTCTTGAAATTGAGCTCCAGGGCTCCTACTCAGGAAGGAAGGGAGGGCGGGACAGAGGGAAGAAAGGGGGGGATGGAGAGGAGAGGGGAAGGGAAAGGAAAGGGAAAAGAAAGAAAGAAAGAAAGAAAGAAAGAAAGAAAGAAAGAAAGAAAGAAAGAGAAAGAAAGAAAAATACTTAGGGATCAAAATAGCATTCATAATGGATATTAGAAAATATTTGTAATCGGAACTAAAAATACAGATGTTAGGGATTGCAGAATGCAGGCAAAATCATAATAAAAAGCAAATTTGCCAGGCACCAGTGGCTCCTGGAATCCTGGCTCAGCAGGAGGCTGATATCTGAGG
The DNA here is from genome assembly GCF_031878675.1 of Megascapheus bottae. Taxonomy (NCBI): domain Eukaryota; kingdom Metazoa; phylum Chordata; class Mammalia; order Rodentia; family Geomyidae; genus Megascapheus; species Megascapheus bottae. The sequence goes on from NC_143519.1 coordinate 1,706,867, forward strand.
ATCTCAGTTCAAAGCCAGCCTGGGGATCAAAAGTCCATGAGACTCTTATCTACAATTAATCACCAGAAAAACAGAAGTGGCGCTGTGGCACAAAGTAATAGAGCACTAGCCTTAAGCTGAATAGCTCAGGGACATCGCCCAGTCCCAAGTTCAAGTCCCACACCTGACCAAAAACAAAAATACTATGATACTATATTACAAAATTGCTAGAAATGAATAAATTGCAGAATGTCAGAATAAACCTAACAAAGCAAAAGGAAGAAAAATATACTAAGAACATGAGCACATAATATAATTAGGTTGAAAATAAAGTTACAGGAAAAAGATTCACAAAACCAGAATTTATTTCTTATAAACTAATAAATTTAATGAATCTCTGGAAAATGATGACGTAAACTAGTAAACTGAATGAAAGTCCAATGGCCAGCACATAAATTAAAAATTAGACAATTTCATACATACATATAAGAAATCTAAAAAATTGATGAAATATCAGAAATAAATTTACCAGAAATAAGTTTATCTGAAATACATGTAAGACAGATTGCGAATATGTGAGACTAACTAGGGAACTTAGTGGTCGTGTTGGAATTTAACAATGTGAACCACGGCTGGAAAATCTATCTTCAAGGGAAACACAGATGGTCTTACTGGTGAGTTCTACCATTTTTTAAAAAGAAAAATACAAAGCTTCAAACAAAGTCCTCCACCTGCTCATTAGTCTAGATTAAAAAACAAGTCCCAACCCGAGGAGGGCAGGACCAGGTCTCCTGGAAAGCACTACACGATGTCCTCAACACGTCAGGAGCACAGAAAACCAAGTCACAGGGCTTCCAGGCCGCCATTGCATGGAAACTCAGTTACCACAATTATCACATTGGAAGTAAGAAACCTTGTAGCATATATCTAGACATAGTCTACTATGCAATATATAATATAGCGTAGAAACAGGGACTGGCAGACAAAAGGACAACAGGGCTTATAAGTAGACTCGTACATGTTTGGAGACCCGAAATTTAACAGTGGTGTCATAGAGATGAATGAAGAAAAAAACCAGGACAACTGGTAAACCAGAGAAACCAAGAATCAGGCTCCCTACCTCGTACCACATTCCCAAACCATGCATTGCTTTTCAACTAGGAGAAAACGTAGGCTACATGGTTGTAGACTTTGGGTAGAAGAATTTGTTACAGTAACACGGAAGAAGTAACACAGGATATACAGTACTGCCTACTGTCCTTACAACTCTGGTTCAGCTAAAGCCTCAGCACAGCCAGTGAAAAGGAAGCCACCTACTGAGCACTGGAACAGTACAGCCTAGACTTTATGAAAACACTCCCGGAATCCATAGGAAAACCTTCATTAACACTGCAGAAGAGTGGGTGACAGACAGGAACAGGCCTTTAAAAGGTGCAAAGCCCGGCAAGGAACTGTGTCCTTACCATACACAGTGACGCAGCCATCTCAGGCCAAGTAGGCAGCTGGTAAAGTAGCCCCTCCCTCCCCTCTCCTCCCTCTCCTCCCCTTTCCTCCCTCCCTTCTTCTCCCTTCCCTCCCCTCCCCGCCTCCTCAAAGCCTCTTCCTGCTTATGTATCCTCTGCATCCCTTCTTGAGTTCTTCCTCTTGTGGAATCAGAGCTTGCTGACCACTAGACACGGGGACTTGAGTTCAGTCATCAAGAGCCAGCGTTTGTTTTAAGCTGGAGGCTGGAAGGGAAGCATTTCCGCAGGCTGTAAAGTTACTTTTTCTAGTGTGTAACACACGTCCCTGTCTCCTTGTGGTGACTCACAGGCATTCCAGCTACTTTTCATTTCTGACTAGAGACGTCATGGAAAGCAGGTCTGTGGTCTAGGAACTAAAACCTGCAGAAAGGTTGTCACTGACGATTTCCCAAACAGTAGTTCCCGTGCCAGGCTCTGTGTGGACTGTGCAAGGGGTACTGTACAGGTCACACCGACATGGCGGCGAGGTCAGCGGCTGCCCCTGGTGTCAGAAGCTGGGGCCGCAGAGCCGATTTCTGCGACTACAGACATCAGGACGAGCAGGCGTCTGAAGAGCCCGTTGTTCATTCTGAGGAGAGGGCCGGGGCTGCAGGAAGCACAGGTTGCTCCAAACTTGTGGGATTAGATCTCCAGGGAAGCCATGTCACCATGGTCAAAGCAAATGGGATTCTCCTTACCTAAATCACGCAAACTCCTGATTAATGCTCGTTCCAGGAGTAACTTCCACTGCAAGTGCGCAACCGGGACCGGTAGAACGGAAACCATACAACTCCAGGTGCAATCTGACGAAGAGTGTAACTCCCGGTGGGCCAGGAGGCTGGAAGCAGCAGTGATTCCAGGTGTGACATGACTGTCCGTGTGTCCCTCTGTGGGCCGGGAGGCTGGGCCACACGGAAACAGCTGAGCAGAAAGGCTTGCCCCTCGCACGGAGACCGCCCCTCCTCCCCAGCATGGACGAGCGGCACCACTGGGTCTCCCCCACCCCCTCTGCTCACTAGCTGTGCAAATTGGTGAGGACATTTTCCTGCCAAAGTTTCTTTTCTTACATAACGAAGATAATTTTCATCTGTGGCACCGAGCTGTTGTGAATACCCATTGAAACCATACTCGAGAAGAAACTCTCGGTGTTTGATGGCAAAATCAGCGAACGCCATTTGTTCCCATGATGCAGTGTATAAAACACCTCCTGTGTGCCCGCTGCCTGCATTCCTAAGATGTCCTATCGAGTTCCTGCCTGGGCATCATCCATCGTCCGTGGCTGCTGCTGGCCTTTCAGTAATTACAGCCATGAGCAAAGCAACCACCACGACCCTCCAGAGGCAGAGAGGCCATGGAGCTAAACGAAAGATTCAGATGTCAGCCAAAGCCAAGCCAAGCCACCAGGTGCGAAAGCCTAGGGGGCTGGTGTGTGTGTGTATGTGTGTGTGTGTGTGACCAGTGGGCTGGCCAGGAGGTATGGTGGGTGCCTGGGGGCTTGTGGAGTTAAGAGACTTCTGAGTTGGGGGTGGGAGGGCTTCCTGCTGCTCCCCCACCCAGCCTGCAGACTGCCTATGCTCAGAAGGCCAGGCCGGAGGGCACAGAAGGGCCATCACTCCAGGCCACAGTCCCCCAGGGATGCCTCCACTGAAGGCTGCCTCCCATGACACCCCTGGGAAACCCAGGTTCTCTGGAGGCCAGGCCAGGGCACCCAGGGAACTGTGCTCCCTGCAGGAGCATGCGCCAGCGGCAGAACGACCGGTGCATGCACGGTGTGGACAAGCAGCTGCAGTGGGTCTCCTGGCCACAGCTGGTGTGTGCCCTGACCCACGACCAAGACTGATGGACCGATGGGCACAGGTCCCTGGAGCCCAGGCAGAGCCAGAATCTAACCAGGGACGAGGAGCACGGCCAGGCACATCCACCCAGTGTGGACACCCGTGGTCAGGCAGGCTATTCTCAAAGTGCCTGCAGGATTCCAGTTCATGATTGAGTGTCTGGCCTACCGGTGTGTGTGGGTGTGTGCACTGTGTGTGTGCACTGTGTGTGTGCACTGTGTGTGCACTGTGTGTGTATACCTGTGTGTGTGCACTGTGTGTGTGTGCACTGTGTGTGTGCACTGTGTGTATACCTGTGTGTGTGCACTGTGTGTGCACTGTGTGTGTATACCTGTGTGTGTGCACTGTGTGTGTATACCTGTGCCTGTGTGCACTGTGTGTGTATACCTGTGTGTGTGCACTGTGTGTGCACTGTGTGTATACCTGTGTCTGTGTGCACTGTGTGTATACCTGTGTGTGCACTGTGTGTGTGCACTGTGTGTATACCTGTGTGTGCACTGTATGTGTGTGTGTGTGTGTGTGTGCATGCACAGGCTTCTCTGAACATGTGTGCATTCCCCTGCGCGCCCCCCCAGCCCCAGAGCCCACAGACATGACTCAGCCTCTCCTTCCCACCACGCCTGCTGGCTCCACTTTCCTTACATCGTGTTGGTGTTGACGGATGGAAGCCGGGGCCTCTGGTATTTATACACACGGCCTCCCACACTCCTAATCCTGGCACTGGATGAACAGCCAAACAACAAGAAAACACCCGGAAGGCACAGAGAAAACACTCAACAAGGAGTAGACCATCTGCCAGCCCCCTCTGCCCCTCTGCAGGGAGGGCCGGGCCTGGAGGCACTCACCCTGTCGCCACTGCCCTCCCTCACCCTGCACAGCCCCGGGCCCTCTGTCACCCCAGCCCCTGCTCCCACCTCCACACAGTTCTGCCCAATCTGGAACTTTCCACTGCCCCAAGCCCTCTACAGAACAGCAGCTCCTATCCACAGCTCTCCGTAGCCTCTCCCAGAGCTCCTGGCCTAAACCCAAATTCAGGGCAAGGGTTGACGACTTTAGCTAGGTGAGCTCATTTACACTTGAGTTGGCTCCACTTTACTCTTTTAATTATAAATTCATTTATTTAGGTGCGGGTACTGGATTGGTCTTCCACTCAAGGCAAGTGATCTACTACTACCTCACTGCCTGCTTTTTGCCTACTATTTGGAGATGAGAATCACAGACTCCTTCCATCTTAATCCTCTGCTCTTGGCTTCCTGAGTAGCTAGGATGATGGGTGTGAGCCACCAGACCCCGCTCAGACCTGAGAGTGGGGGCTTCCAGGCTGGACTTCCTCAGACCCGAGAAAGGGGAGGCTTCCAGGCTGGACTCCCTCAGACCTGAGAAAGGGGAGGCTTCCAGGCTGGACTCCCTCAGACCTGAGAAAGGGGAGGCTTCCAGGCTGGACTCCCTCAGACCTGAGAAAGGGGGGGCTTCCAGGCTGGACTCCCTCAGACCTGAGAAAGGGGAGGCTTCCAGGCTGGACTCCCTCAGACCTGAGAGTGGGGGCTTCCAGGCTGGACTCCCTCAGACCTGAGAGTGGGGGGCTTCCAGGCTGGACTCCCTCAGACCTGAGAGTGGGGGCTTCCAGGCTGGACTCCCTCAGACCTGAGAGTGGGGGCTTCCAGGCTGGACTCCCTCAGACCTGAGAGTGGGGGCTTCCAGGCTGGACTCCCTCAGACCTGAGAGTGGGGGCTTCCAGGCTGGAGTCTCTTCAGTCTCCACAGTGAGGCAGTGCTCTGACTCCACCTGCACAGGAGCTGTGAGTCACACTGGGCAGTCCTCAGGGTGTAGCCCCTGCCATCTAGACCCAGGGGCCATCTGAGAAGAGGGCGAGGTCAGAAGCAGACAGGAACCATGTTGCCCATCTCTGTCCTTGTGAGGCACGTGACACCTCAGGGCGATGCCACCCAGGGACGCTGCTCCTGGACCTTGGACCTCTGGACCCCCAGCCCAAAGTGAACCTCTTTTCTGCCCAGCCGTCAGCCACCGCCGAGGGATGCACACTCGTGGGGGGGGTGGACGCTGTCACCTTTCTCAACCCCAACCTGCATTCAGAGCAATGGCCTTGGCGTTGGCTCCACACTCTGAGTCCACAGTGTCCTCCATACAGCAAGGCTGTAGAAAGAAGATGTGAGAACACGGAGACCCCCTGGGGGACAGGGGACAGCCAGCCCCACCCTCAGGATTCCTGTGCTTGCCTCTGAAGGCAAGACCCACCGCCAGAGGCCAGATTAATAATTGATGGCCCTCCGTTGTTGTTTAGCTTGGAACTCCAGCTGTGAGACATCTGAGCCAGCTTAGTCTCAATTTTATTAGTACTTAACCATCAAATAGGATCAAAGTCAACAGAAATTTTGTTTCACAAATTATCTTCAGAAGCCCTAAGTTATTATAAGGGAAACATACAAGGGCTTGTTCTAACAGCGCGCATTATCTCAGTGCGTTTCCTGAGAAGGAAGGTGGTGTTTTAAGTGCAGACCTGACAGCCACGCATTGCTCAGATGCCCTGAAGCTCGCAGCTCCCACAGTGCCCATCTGAGCCGCCCTCTGCAAGCAGAGAAACCTCCGGGCAGGCTGGCGCTGGGCAGATAGTCCCCTGACTTCACGCCCCACCCCAACGTACAACAGCCTCCCCCAGCTAACAACAGATGTAATTTCCAGGCCCCATGAATGGCTTAGAAATCAATTATGCCGTCAGCCCTGATCTCAAGCAACCCAACAAGACAGAGAGAAGACAGCACCTCTTGCAGTCACAGGAGAAGTTAAATGGAATTAGATTCCCGTCAACAGCTAGATTATAGTATCGCATTTCTGACAAGATCACAAACAGCAGACGCATCCTCTCAGCACACCTTAATTGTGGGAAAGACTTCCACGCCCGAAATCTAGCAAAGAGAGACAACAGGGCCCGGCTGGCAGCCACTGCTGGGCCCCAGGGCTGCCATGAGCTGTGGGAAGACCGGAGACGGCATCTGTCCTGGGGCTCCTGCGTCCCCGAGGAACTTGCAGGACAGAGCCACAGTTTCAAACACCTAAATGCAGAGTCTCCAGAATGTTCACTTCTTACCGATTTCAAATAATGAAGACCACGCGGAGAACAGAAGGCAAAGGCACGCACTGCCGCCATCTGCGGACACCAGGGTGCAGGGGCCGGACCACACTGCGGTGTCTCGTAAGAGACTCACCTCACGGCCCTCTCCTCTGGACACAGGCCCCCTTCTCACTTCCCGTGCCTCTACCACAGGCCAGGCACGTCCTCCAAAGGGCACCCCAGTCCCCCAGCACATGGCTGCATTTGAACGAGGGCCTTTAAGGAGGTGTCGGGTCTGCCTGGTGTCCTCACACGAAGAGAGCAGGACACTGGCACATGGAGGGACACCTGAGGATGGGGAGGGACACCTGAGGACGGGGAGGGACACCTGAGGATGCTCCAGGAGCTCAGGCTCCAGAAGGACAGCCCTTCATCTCCCAGCTTCTGGACTGGGGAGAAGGAGCTCAATCAGGAACTCACTGAGTCAGGCACAGAGCCCCCCACAGCATGCAGCCCTGCGGAGGAGGCAGGGGGGCCTGAGAGGAGGCGAGGAGGGCCTGAGAGAAGATGAGGGGCCCTGAGAGGAGGCAAGGGGGGCCTGAGAGGAGGTGAGGGGCCCTGAGAGGAGGTAAGGAGGGCCTGAGAGGAGGGGAGGGGCCCTGAAAGGAGGCAAGGGGGGGCTGAGAGGTGGTGAGGGGCCCTGAGAGGAGGTAAGGAGGGCCTGGGAGGAGGGGAGGGGCCCTGAGAGGAGGCAAGGGGGGCCGTGAGAGGAGGGGAGGGGCCCTGAGAGGAGGGGAGGGAGGCCTGAGAGGTGGTGAGGGGCCCTGAGAGGAGGGGAGGGGCCCTGAGAGGAGGCAAGGGGGGGCTGAGAGGAGGGAAGGGAGGCCTGGGAGGAGGGGAGGGGGACTGAGAGGAGGTGAGGGAGCTCCTGAGAGGGAAGTAACAAGATGGAGACGAATATCCAGTTGGATCCACTAACAAAACTATGTTCTGTGGAGAGTCAGGAAGGGTGAGACCCTGACCTAGCACTGCTAGGAGCAGGGCAGCTCTCCCCGCAGCAAGACACAGGCGGGCGGCACGGGCTCTGCCTCCTGGGCCCAGCAGTGAGGCTGGGTGTTTCCAGGCCCCCCCAGGAAGACCTGGCCCCCACATGTGCCCCCCCTCCAGGGGCCACCTGCGGAAACCTGGCCTGCAGAACAGAGCGCCTGCCTCTGGGCTAGGGAGGCGGTGGCACCAGGTGGCCTGGCGGGGGGTGGGGGGGCACCTGCTTTGAACACCCATGGAAGGGCTACAGAGGTGGAAGATGTGAACTTCCAGCACTCTGCCCCTGCAGGCTAGGGGAGGGGAAGGGCAGGGGGCAGGTGGCTGACCAGAGCTGGCCGCTGGCCACTGCTCCAACCCCTGCTCCTGTCACGTGCTCAGGGTCCTCTGTTCAAACCTGTGTCCTGCCGGAACGGACTGGTGTTCACAGGTCCAGGCAGGACGAACGAGGACAGGACGGGCTGAGGTCCAGGCAGGAGAGGAAGATTGCCCATTACCCCTTGGTGTAGGGCAGCTAAATGACAAGCGAAAAGCAGGCAGAGCTCGCTGCACGTGGTGGTGAGAGGTGTGTGTTGGAATTCTATTTCCTCTTTGATGAAAAGTTTGAGGTTTCCCCTTGTCACAGAACAAAGGGAGCCATGACTTGTGCTCCAGGTTTGTGCAGCTGACTTCGCGTGCCTTTGACAGTTCGATCGCACGCTTCCGACAGCTACGACAGCCCCTGGGGACGTGAGCGAGAGCTCACGAAGCCGAGCTGCTTCGCTCCCATTTCTTACCCTTTGTGGAACCCGGAGAACACAGTTACAAGAACGCTTTGTCTTTGATTTGGAAAATCACTACCCCGGTCTCTAATAAAATAATTTCCTTAAAGGTAAAGAAGAAACATGTGGAAGAATCCCTCCGTTAGATGCAACATGCTCGGGACTGACTCCCTCACAGCGCACGTAGCACTTTTTTTGTGTGTCTGTTGGATTTTGCTTTTCACAGAGTTCTGAGGATGGAAGCCAGGGCCTGGAGCGTGGCAGGGGGATTCTCCACCGCCGAGTTCTCTTTAACAACCCACGTTCCAGGGCTACCGCCCAGCAATGCACAGTGGGCTGGGCTGGGATGTGATCCTGGTGGTCCCGGTGTCACCCCGCGTGCCCCTGCCCCAACAAGCCACACCCAGAGCCCAGCTCCCCTTAGGGAACTGCAGATCGCATCACATGATAAAGCAAGACAGAAGGGACAGTGGCTGAGTCACAGGCTCCCACCCCTGTCCCCAGACACTGAGGAAGTTCACCCACACTTTCTCATCCTTTGGCACTGGCTGCCCCCTGCATGGGGCAGAGTCCTGTCCGGACTCCCACAAAGGGCCTGGAGGGGACCAGGTCACAACCCCCAGCCCTGATTAACTGAGGGGACACGGCAGCCCCCTGGAGCAGCCGCCAACGGTCGTCGTGCACCATCACCAGGCTGGACTGCAGAGGCGTCCCCAGAGCACGTCCAGCGGGGTCGTATTGCCACAAGAGTGAAAACAGAGCATTTTCTGGGGGAAAATGATGGCAGCAATTCCCCAGTCTCTGTGGTAATTAACCCAGCCGTGGAGGTGAGGGGGGGTCCCCTAACGACTCTATCGCTCAGAGAGGCCCGTCTCCCCCATCTCCCGCCACATCATCAGCATGTTGTCAAGAACACAATGCCCTTATCACTCTTCTTTTCAAGTCACCTGATTAACTGGAGAAAATAGAGGCTGAGAAAAAAGAGCTTGTCCTTGCACCATCAGGAATGCCACCAGGACCCCAGAGCCGGGAATGTCACCCAGAGGCCAGGGGACCGCAGAGTCGACCCAGAGCTCCCCAGAGTCACGAATGTCACCCAGAGGCCAGGGGACCGCAGAGTCGAGAATGCCACCCAGAGCTCCCCAGAGTCACGAATGCCACCCAGAGCTCTCCAGAGTCACGAATGTCACCCAAAGAGGCCAGGGGACCACAGAGTCGGCAATGCCACCAGAGGCCCTCTGACTTCTGTGGGTGTCCAGTTCGACCCTAGCCGCCCTCTGGCCCAGGGCAGCAGTGCTGCCTGGCCGGCCTGGGTCCCAGGCGGGCTGTGCAGGTGAAGATTCCAAACATGCTTTCCTCCTAAGACGTAGTGAGGAGGCGTGAGTACGCATGCACCTGCGTGTGTTTGTGAATGTATGAATGTCTGTGCATCTAGGCCTCTGTGTGTGTGTGAATACGAGACATGAGTGTGCACAGGTGCTCAGTGAATGTGTGTGTGTGCGTGCACGCACACATCTGTCTCTTTGTGTCCTGCCTCCCTCTCCCTCGGCTGGGGGAAGGGCCACGTTGGGGGAGCAGGTGTTCCACACTCTTGCAGAGGCCTGGCTCTGTGGCTTGGAGCCAGGTGAGCCCCGGTGACCAGACCTGCACTGAACTCCATGGAGGATCACTCACCCCCAAACCTCCAATCCTCCCCCTGGGGCATCGCCCACCCAGGCCACCAAATACCCCCACGTGGCCACTGCCCTTGCATGCCACCCAGTCCCTCCCCCACCCTGGTGGCCAACTTGAGCTGGGTGTGTACAGTTTGAAAAGCAAACCCTTCCTCTGAGCCCTATGGGCTCATTATTCAACAGAACAGTGGCGACATAATGCATTTTCATTTACTTAGCTTTAAATATATGTAAATTAAAGGGTTTTCTTTTATTAAAAATAACACTGAAACTTACCACTGATGCGTTTTTGTTATTCTAAAGAGCAGCCGTTCTGAGGAATGAGGGTCTAATGACATTTCACATTCAGGTTTGTGTCTTGCTGGAGAAAGAGGCCCTCCCCACGCCGGGCTGAGCCCAGCACAAAGCCTGCGCTGCCCGGGAGCCCACCGCAGCCCAGCTCCGCGGCGTGCTCTAATTGTCGGAGTTGGGATGGAAGGAATGAAGGCATGCCATGCTTAGAAGCCTAATTGCAGCCAAGAAAGAAAAAATAAATTGCTTCTCCCCAGCCATGGAACGCTGGAGCAGTGCCGGGTGCAGGGGCTTGAACTTCATTATGCCAGCACCCTCTGCAGGAGAGCACCTGATTCATAGCGCGTCACCCTTCCTGGGGTGTCCCCTCACCCCACGCTGAGGGCTCAGAACACAGGTGTCCCCATGTGGTGTGAACCATGCATGGCCACACACACATACCCACCAGTCTGCTAGTGGTCACAAGTCACCACTCACACCCACAGAGTCTCCAGGTGGCCACGCAACCACATCCGTCCATCCATCCATCCACCCATCCACCCATCCATCCACCCATCCATCCATCCATCCATCCATCCATCATTCCATCCATCCATCCATTTATTCTATCCATCCATCCATCCATTCATTCATTCTATCCATCCATCCATCATCCATCCATCATCCATCCATCCATCCATCATTCCATCCATCCATCATTCCATTCATCCATCATTCCATCCACCCATCATTCCATCCATCCATCCATCCATCCATCATCCATCCATCCATCCATCATTCCATCCATCCATCCATCATTCCATCATTCCATCCATTCATCCATCCATCCATCATTCCATCCATCCATCATCCATCCATCCATCATTCCATCCATCCATCATCCATCCATCCATCATTCCATCCATCCATCCATCCATCCATCCATCATTCCATCCATCCATCCATCATTCCATCCATCCATCATCCATCCATCCATCATTCCATCCATCCATCCATCATTCCATCCATCCATCATTCCATCCATCCATCATCCATCCATCCATCATTCCATCCATCCATCATCCATCCATCCATCATTCCATCCATCCATCCATCCATCATTCCATCCATCCTTCATCCATCCATCCATCATTCCATCCATCCATCATCCATCCATCCATCATTCCATCCATCCATCCATCCATCCATCCATCCATCATTCCATCCATCCTTCATCCATCCATCCATCATTCCATCCATCCATCCATCCACCCATCTATCATTCCATCCATCCATCCATCCATCCATCCATCCATCCATCCCAGGCTTCCCACTGATCCCCATGATCTTGAACTGTGAAAAGACAGTGGTCCTTCAGCTGGCCCATGCACGTGACAAGCCGGCAGACTTATGCCACCATAGCCCAGCGGTATTTGCCTGGTATAGCCAGATCTCAGCCAGGGATATCAACTCAAAGCATGTCAACTCTGTCCCAGAGTTGACCTCGAATACCCCCTGGTTCCTAGATGTCCCACCCACCCCACGAGGCGCTGTAGTCCTACTTAATCAGTACATTTGTAGCAAGCCTGAAATCCCCGGAGTTCTGGCTTTGCTGGGCCAGCTTTGAGCAGCAAGAAGAACCAGCTCATACTAGCTGAGTCGCCTATCTCCATCCATACCCTCAGTATCTCACGGTGTGAACTTGTTTAAGATGTTGTTAGACAAGTCAGTTCCCAGAATAGGGAGCCCAAACCTGTAACAAGATGGATGGGCAGCCATGTGCAGACGCAGATACAGAGCAGAGCTAGACTTGAGGAGGCCGGCCATGGCCCACTGGGAAAGGAGGAGCTGTGCTCTGAGATCCCAGCAGGGATATGGCCCTGTCTGCCTCATCACTGAGCCTCCTGCCTACAGTGTCACCAAGCTTCCAATCTGCTCCTTCCGCATGGGAATTCTCTACCACAGGGCCAAGACTCAGGAGCAGGCCTAGGGCAGAGGCCAAGGCTGGGAATCCACCAGGAAGAGCCTCCTTCATTTGACAAGCACCACAAGCCTGTGCCCTGGGTCTGTGTTTCAGCAGACGTGTGCACATGCACACACCCAACGAATGAAACCAGGAAGGTGAGCTCTGCAAGTACAGGGAGTGACACCTCAGCCCCGCCCTCCTCCCTCCCTCCTCCCGCCCTGTCAGATGATTGCGCCCTTAGCCTTTCATGCTTTCTGGACAGTTTTCTGGAAGAATCATTAAGCTGTTGGGAGGTGGAAGAAAGTTCTCTCTCTGAGGAGAGGCTCCACAGGCAGTGAGGGGCCCTCATGAGGATAGGGGGTTCTAGCCCTACTGTCATCTTGCTGCACCACTGCAGCCAGAGATTGGCTAGACAGCCTTGTCAGTGACTTGATGGGACCCACTGCAGACCCCACATTGTCTTTGACGCTGAGGGCAAGGCTGAAATTGCCTTTGGCTGGAGGAGCCATACTTTAGCTTCAGTCGTGGGAGGACAAGCTGAGATGCTGACGTGGATATAAACCTCTCCTTTCCACCCGGTCAATTCCACATGCACGCTCATCTCCAAAGGCTAACAGCAAGGCCTCGACAGCCATGTGTGAGTTTATCTGGTAGCTAAACTGATTCCAAGCAGAAACTTCAAGTGGCTGAGCACAGGCTGGTACCCAGCCATGGTGAAAATAATTGCACAGACAGCACAGAGACCCCTCGATGTGCCGAATGAGCTTGTCAGAGGCCTGAGGTCAGCCAGGGAGCTGAGTGTAGGGTGCTGGGTGGTTGAGGAGGCATGGACCACCAGCAGGAGCTGCAAGACAGCGGCTCCCATGGCTCCCCCTGACAAAGGCCCACGGGACATGGACAGCCAGAGGCCTCCAGCTCACCTCTGTGGCCTAACTCCGACAAGCAGTGGGCACAAAACAGAAACAACAATGGTTACACGGGGTTTTCCTCCTATTTTCTTGGCTCATGTTGGTATTTGAACTCCAGGCCCCGTGCCTCCCAGGCACCTGGTCTACCACTGGATGTGTACTGGCAACCCGCCGGTCGTGTTTTTGGTGGGGGTGGGTGGCTGCCTGGACCATGGGTCTATGCTTCTCCTTACAGCAGTGACGACAGATGATTGCCAACATTCCCAGCTTTTTCTGTGGAGATGGAGTCTGATGAGCTCCTTGTCTAAACGGAACCAGCCTCCTCCCAGTCTTAGCTAGGATTACAGGGACAAGCCACCTCACCTGGCTGACAGTCTTTTCTTCAGTGGATACATGCAAAGCCTACTGCACCTCCAGACCCAAGAAATGGTCGACCCCAGACAGTGCTACCCCCCGCAGGGGCCCCAGCCACCCTGCATTCCCTCCCCAGCCACACATCACCAGGGAAACCAGCCCCTGGAGAGCAACTCCCTTCTCGAGGGTCAGCTCCGCCTGCCCTCCACACCTCCCCTATGGGCGGGTCACAGAGGTAGTTGCCATTTCCTTTTCTAAAGGTCCTAGTAAGGCAGGAAGGTAAAACAATCCACCAAAGTACAGGTCAACAAATTCTGTCCACAAAGATGGAACCAGGAGACCTGGATTAGCATCCAGGATGCTAATTGTCTTACAACTACAAATGTGTGTTTTGCCCCAGGGGCTGCAGTTCCAGCCGCTCTCCCCAGGCAGGAGGGGTGTGCATCGAAGTGAGGGCTTGGGAATCTAGAGGAGAGGGAAGTGAGGAGGAGAAAATGACAAAGCTAGAGGTCTCCTCACACTCTGCCACTGCTCCAGCATGGCCGCCCTCAGCCGGTGTGTGCGCAGTGAAGGCCTGACGCGTGGGGTGGACTTTCTGTGGGGATCCTGTCACCAGTCCCGTGGGCAGGCTACACAGCATTTTCAAGGGGGCTCGGTCAGAACGTTAACCTAAGCTCACACAGTGCAGGGGTCCTGTGGTCACTCCCTGTGGGATCACCTTCCCCGAGGAGACAATGACATGGCACCCCCTGCCCCGCTGGCTTCCAAATCACATCCCTGATCGTCCTCTCAGCTGGCCAGTGGACCCAGGCCAGGGCAGGCAGTGTCCACGTCGTCTGCAGTCAGCCGCCAGGGAAGAGAAGAGAGGGAAGAACACACATCCAGATGGCCTCCGCCCTCCACGCTTACTAGCCGTGGGCGTCCCTGCCAGCATCTGGAGGGCCTGCCCTTTGCCTTATCTCTCCTCTGGCAGGGGACGAGGGACGAGGCCACAGCTTCAGGATGGAAATGGGAAGCAAGCCCTGACTTCCCACCTCCCCAGGCAGCACACAGGTCCAGCCGCCTACTCACATGGTGAGGCAAAATGTCGCCTCCTAGGGGCCGTCATGGCAGAACCATGTCCCTGCCCTGAACTGTGGCCTGGCTGGACCCGCCGGGCACAGGGGCCCTGTGGAGGCTGCCGAGCTGACTGGCCACGGTGGGGGCACGAGGTCCAGCCAGCTTGCTGTGATAGGGCCAGTGTGCCGTGCAGAATTGCCCAGGAGGTCTGAGGAGGGGCCAGGACAAGCAGAGGAGCAGTGCGAGGAGCTGTCACAAGGCAGATGACAGCCCCAGGGTCCCCAAAGCCAGGATGAAGGCAACGGCGGAGTGTGAACCCAGGGTTCCCAGGAGAGAGTCCTGTGTGCTCTTCTCAGGCGGGGGCAGCTTGCCTAGCATTAACTGGGGTATTGGGGATGGCTGTCCCCGGACCCCCAGACCTGCTGGCGCCCGGCCTCCACTGTGCTGCCAGGCTGCCCCCTGGCCCAGTGCCCATCTGTGCACCGTGGCCTTGGCACACTGGCGTGGCCCGCACAGCCTGTCCAGTGTTCAGCTATGCTCTGTCACACACTGAGCAGGAGGTCCTCTCCCTCCCGCCCTGAGTCGCAGCTCTGCTGTGGGCCACGCTACAGGCATTTATGGATTATGGTTTTCCCAGCCTTCCAACGATGCGGTGGGGGGTGGTGAGCTTTCTTTCACACAGCAGCTCTCTGGTGTCACCGTGTCTGTCTCACCAGCATGTCTTGGGACAGATGGACTCACTGGGAGGCTTCCGACACCCTTTTCCAGGAAGGTGAAGAAGAGGAGCAGTCACAATGCCAGCCTGGCTTTCCTCTTCCTCTGCAAATGCGCAGGGACACAGCTGCACATACCAGTTTTTGCGCAGTGAAAATGTATTTGTCCTTTCAATACCAGCTTTCTTTCTTTCCCTTTTTAAACGGGTGGGAATCAACCCACTTTGCAATAAGGAGTGCCGAGAAAAACGCATAATTAAAAATGAAAAGAGAAAGTCTTTTCAAGGCTGTTTACTTGGGTGACGAGGGTGACAAATGTTTCTTTCTCCGGCAGGGCCCACCCACAGAAGGCCCTGAACAATGCACCCTGGGGGACGCTTCCAGGCTGAGGGGGTGAGGACTGCAGCCCCATGGGGCCATTCAGGCTGCCCTGGTGCCAGCCCACCAGGGGCCATGCTGGGCTCCAGGAGCTCGTCTCTTCACAGTTTGGCAAGTCTGCCTTAATTGCCAAGGAGAAAGAAAGAAAGAAAGAAAGAAAAAAAGAAAGAAAGAAAGAAAGAAAGAAAGGAAGAAAGAAAAGAATGAAAGAAATTCCCTAATATTTCAAGAAATAAACACGAGAGAGCTGACACTGGAGCAGCTCTGCCTCTCAAATGTGCCAGGAGTGAGCACATCTCGAGGTTTTCTCCAGGACCCCCCTGCCCTGGACAGACCCAAGCAAATTAACCCACAGGCTTCCCAGCCTGATTCCAGAAAATGCTCTTAGCCTGCCAATGATGGAGACGTGTCAGTAACTCGTGGCTCCGGTTAGAGGGGGTCTAAGTTATCCCTGTAAGTAAATAGCCGGAGTTATATCATTTTAATCAACATTCATCATTTTAATTGCTTACATCTCCCCTAGAACAAAGTGACACTATAGGTTTTTTTTTCTTTTGGTATTTGATTAATGAGGGCAGGAAAATTGAAGTTTTTGCAATAAAACTAAAAAAAAATCAACAGACTTTTATCATTTTTTCCCTTGTGATTTTAATTTAATGGCTCGTGTTTTCATTACTGCCGAGGCTGTACACTTTAGCTCGTAATTATGTCCCATCTGCAGAGCTCTGTGTTACTGTGTTATTACAGTTTATTTAGTAGCTTTTCAATCACTTCTGAGTTGGGCTTTACAAGTATTCTGGCAGCAGGTGGGCTAGCTGGCATGCGACCAGGAACACACAAAGCGCAAAGCTGGGGTTTAATGGCAGCATATGCCTGTGGCAGGGAGTTCCAGCCTTTCCCATATGCTGGTAAGCCACCCCTCAGGCCTGCCAGTCACTCTTCTTACTGACTACAGTCTCTAAGTAGTTTTCTGCCAGGGAAAAATATACCACGGCAGCAAATTTCTCCAGTGCACCATCCTTAGTACTGAGACAACCCTGTCATTAGCACAAGCACAATGATCCTGAACTGGGGATGCATACCAATTAGGGAGCACTTTTGCTTCTTATCTCTATGGAAACACACCCCCATTCTCCCCCTCCCCTCCCCCTCTCCCCCACGCCGTGGCCGGGCAGGAATACCCCCACCCATATGTCACCTATTTAACATTGCACTTCCGTGTGAACCCGGCAGCTCCAGCCCTCTCTGCCAAGGAGAGAAAGAAAACAACGCAAGTCCCCTGCCTTTGGGAGGCGACTCTCCCATCCTTGCATTTCTAGAATTCGGGGCTTGCACAGCCAGAGCGGGAGGTGGTGCGTGATTAGCCGTCACCATCTTTAAAAACTGGAGGAGTAGTTTTCTCTCATTAGATCTAGCAGGGAGAGTTTAAACGTGCTAAAGAGGAATGTCTGCTTCCATCAGAGAAAAAAATGAAGTCCAAACATTTCTTTTAATTACTATAAAGGATGCTGCTCCTCACTAAGAGACTGGAGGAGACCCTGAAGCCTGCACCCGTGAGCCTCCCCGGGGCCTGCCCTGTCCTGCAGAACACGGGAAGCACGTTCTCACCTGGACGTGGAGAACCTGGCATAGGCGCCGCGGGGACAGAGCAGCCGCTTTGTTAGGGTGGCTCTGTCCCTTTACAAGGGGAGGTGGCCCAACAGGCTTCTCCGTGGGCTTTGAGCCCCTCACTTTGGAATTCACAGTGCTCTGGTCCCCACTCTTGGGCTTCCTATGTCTCCCGCTGCAATGTTAAAGCTGCCTGAAGCCTGGGCACAGCTGCCTGGACCTGCTCACCCTGCTCTTCCTACCCAGAGCCTCCCTGAGCAAAACACCGGCAGCCCGGTGTCCCTGTGGCCCTGGGCGGGGTCTCCGGGCTGACTGGCATCAGCAGTGGCCTGGAGGCCGGAGGTGGCTTCGAGGAGCCGGGCCCTGCCGAGCCCAGGACGGGCACAGGAACTTGGGGCTGGGCCCTCCGCTCATCCAAGAGAAAGCACGCCCAAGGCTTTTCAAAGGCACGCGCAGCAAACCACAGACGCGGTGAAACAAGGTCACGGTGGCCTGATGGCACGGCACGTGTGACAGACACACGGACAGAAGCTACGAGCACGGGGGTGGGGCTCCGAGGGATGCCCTGGCTCGGACCACATGCCCCAACTGAGGGGCCCGGGAGGGACCCGGCCTGGCATCTCCCCAGCCAGCACAGACCCAGCACACCGACTAAACTTGGGCCAGCCAGCCCGCGAGAGGAGGGCTCTGCCCTTTCTGCGCCTGCTCTGAGGTCCTTGACTCCAGCCTCCCTAGGAAAGCACACAACTGCCCTGGAGAGGGGGTTCACCTCATCAGGGAGACACTGCCTACAGAAGGCTGCTGTTTCAGCAGAAGATGAATGGGCAGAGACCCTGGGGCCCACTGGTTAGGGCTCTAGAATGACTTCTCAAGACAGCGCAGTTCAAATCTTGGCACTGCCCCTGAGGAGCTGTGCGGGTCTGACTTGCTGCCTCACTTCCCTGAAACTCAACCAGCACAACGATCCCCAAACCGGGTCTGAATTTCCCGTGAGTGAAGAAAGATGCCAAGACCACAGGCCTGTCGGGGGCACCGTGTTCAAGGGAATAAGATTGGGTCGGACAAGGATTCTCCATTGATATCCCGTGTGGCACTCGTGGGAGAATTCCCGGACATAGTCAAACCTACTGGCAGCCACAAGTCAGACACAGCTTTCCTTCTTTTCCTAGGTAGAGCCAAAGGACAAACAGGCCTCCAATGAACAGGAAGAAATTGTTTTACAACGCTACTGCAGCCTCGGCTTCCATGAGCTCCTCTCCACATACACCAGTACAGTGTCCCCATACACCTGTACAGTGTCCACATACACCAGCACAGTGTCCACATACACCAGTACAGTGTCCACATACACCAGCACAGTGTCCACATACACCAGCACAGTGTCCACATACACCAGCACAGTGTCCACATATACCACCTCACCTCCTCCTACACCACCTCACCTCCTCCCCACATCACCTCACCTCCTCCTCACACCACCTCACCTCCTCCTACACCACCTCACCTCCTCTTCACTTCACCTCACCTCCTCCTACACCACCTCACCTCCTCTTCACTTCACCTCACCTCCTCCTACACCACCTCACCTCCTCCTCACACCACCTCACCTCCTCCCCACACCACCTCACCTCCTCCTACACCACCTCACCTCCTCCCCACATCACCTCACCTCCTCCTATAGCACCACCTCACCTCCTCCTCACACCACCTCACCTCCTCCTCACATCACCTCACCTCCTCCTACACCACCTCACCTCCTCCCCACACCACCTCACCTCCTCCTACAGCACCACCTCACCTCCTCCTCACACCACCTCACCTCCTCCTCACACCACCTCACCTCCTCCTACATCACCTCACCTCCTCCTACACCACCTCACCTCCTCCCCACATCACCTCACCTCCTCCTACAGCACCACCTCACCTCCTCCTCACACACCTCACCTCCTCCTCACATCACCTCACCTCCTCCTACACCACCTCACCTCCTCCTACATCACCTCACCTCCTCCCCACACCACCTCAGCTCCTCCCCACACCACCTCACCTCCTCCTACACCACCTCACCTCCTCCCCACACCACCTCACCTCCTCCTCACATCACCTCACCTCCTCCCCACATCACCTCACCTCCTCCTCACACCACCTCACCTCCTCCTCACATCACCTCACCTCCTCCTCACATCACCTCACCTCCTCCTACAGCACCACCTCACCTCCTCCCCACACCACCTCACCTCCTCCTCACATCACCTCACCTCCTCCCCACATCACCTCACCTCCTCCTCACACCACCTCACCTCCTCCTCACATCACCTCACCTCCTCCTCACATCACCTCACCTCCTCCTACACCACCTCACCTCCTCCCCACACCACCTCACCTCCTCCTCACATCACCTCACCTCCTCCTCACATCACCTCACCTCCTCCTCACATCACCTCACCTCCTCCTACAGCACCACCTCACCTCCTCCCCACACCACCTCACCTCCTCCCCACATCACCTCACCTCCTCCTACAGCACCACCTCACCTCCTCCCCACACCACCTCACCTCCTCCTACACCACCTCACCTCCTCCCCACACCACCTCACCTCCTCCTCACATCACCTCACCTCCTCCCCACATCACCTCACCTCCTCCTCACACCACCTCACCTCCTCCTCACATCACCTCACCTCCTCCTCACATCACCTCACCTCCTCCTACAGCACCACCTCACCTCCTCCCCACACCACCTCACCTCCTCCTCACATCACTTCACCTCCTCCCCACATCACCTCACCTCCTCCTCACACCACCTCACCTCCTCCTCACATCACCTCACCTCCTCCTCACATCACCTCACCTCCTCCTACACCACCTCACCTCCTCCCCACATCACCTCACCTCCTCCTCACATCACCTCACCTCCTCCTCACATCACCTCACCTCCTCCTCACATCACCTCACCTCCTCCTACAGCACCACCTCACCTCCTCCCCACACCACCTCACCTCCTCCCCACATCACCTCACCTCCTCCTACAGCACCACCTCACCTCCTCCCCACACCACCTCACCTCCTCCTCACATCACCTCACCTCCTCCTCACACCACCTCACCTCCTCCTCACATCACCTCACCTCCTCCTACAGCACCACCTCACCTCCTCCCCACACTACCTCACCTCCTCCTCACATCACCTCACCTCCTCCCCACATCACCTCACCTCCTCCCCACACCACCTCACCTCCTCCTCACACCACCTCACCTCCTGCCCACACCACCTCACCTCCTCCTCACATCACCTCACCTCCTCCCCAGACCACCTCACCTCCTCCTACACCACCTCACCTCCTCCTCACATCACCTCACCTCCTCCTCACATCACCTCACCTCCTCCCCAGACCACCTCACCTCCTCCTACACCACCTCACCTCCTCCTCACATCACCTCACCTCCTCCTCACATCACCTCACCTCCTCCCCAGACCACCTCACCTCCTCCTACACCACCTCACCTCCTCCTCACATCACCTCACCTCCTCCTCACACCACCTCACCTCCTCCTCACACCACCTCACCTCCTCCCCACATCACCTCACCTCCTCCCCACATCACCTCACCTCCTCCTCACATCACCTCACCTCCTCCTCACACCACCTCACCTCCTCCCCACACCACCTCACCTCCTCCCCACATCACCTCACCTCCTCCCCACATCACCTCACCTCCTCCCCACATCACCTCACCTCCTCCTCACATCACCTCACCTCCTCCTCACATCACCTCACCTCCTCCTCACACCACCTCACCTCCTCCTACAGCACCACCTCACCTCCTCCTCACACCACCTCACCTCCTCCTACACCACCTCACCTCCTCCCCACATCACCTCACCTCCTCCTCACATCACCTCACCTCCTCCTCACATCACCTCACCTCCTCCTCACACCACCTCACCTCCTCCTCACACCACCTCACCTCCTCCCCACATCACCTCACCTCCTCCCCACATCACCTCACCTCCTCCTACACCACCTCACCTCCTCCTCACATCACCTCACCTCCTCCCCACATCACCTCACCTCCTCCTCACACCACCTCACCTCCTCCTCACACCACCTCACCTCCTCCTCACACCACCTCACCTCCTCCTCACATCACCTCACCTCCTCCTCACATCACCTCACCTCCTCCTCACACCACCTCACCTCCTCCCCACACCACCTCACCTCCTCCTCACATCACCTCACCTCCTCCCCAGACCACCTCACCTCCTCCTACACCACCTCACCTCCTCCTCACATCACCTCACCTCCTCCTACACCACCTCACCTCCTCCCCACACCACCTCACCTCCTCCTCACATCACCTCACCTCCTCCCCAGACCACCTCACCTCCTCCTACACCACCTCACCTCCTCCTCACACCACCTCACCTCCTCCCCACACCACCTCACCTCCTCCTACACCACCTCACCTCCTCCCCACACCACCTCACCTCCTCCTACACCACCTCACCTCCTCCCCACATCACCTCACCTCCTCCTACACCACCTCACCTCCTCCCCACACCACCTCACCTCCTCCTCACACCACCTCACCTCCTCCCCACACCACCTCACCTCCTCCTACACCACCTCACCTCCTCCCCACACCACCTCACCTCCTCCTCACACCACCTCACCTCCTCCCCACACCACCTCACCTCCTCCCCACACCACCTCACCTCCTCCTACACCACCTCACCTCCTCCTCACACCACCTCACCTCCTCCTCACACCACCTCACCTCCTCCCCACACCACCTCACCTCCTCCCCACACCACCTCACCTCCTCCCCACATCCCCTGACTTCTTCCCCATGCCACTCAATATCTTATCTTAGGTCCTTGCCCAGCACCTTATTTCATACAGCTGTTTCTTGGACATCAAGTTCAAGTGTTTGGTTAATGTTTAACCATAAATCCTATGTCAAAGTACTAGTTAAAAAATTAATACTCTCTTACAGGTATTAAAAATGGACCAATGCCCACCCCACTGACGTGTGTAGCCTGGCGGCCTTTAAGACTGTGCCGGTGGGAATGGGCCTGGCTGCTCTTGCGTTGTCAGCGTTCCAATCGCAGGTTGTGGTCATGTCCAGTCTGACACAGTTGAGGGCTTGGTGATGTCCGGGGTGGCACGGTTGCAGCTGTGTGGCCCACTGGGAATTTCTGTTCTGCCCCTGGTAATTTCACAGCCAGGGACCTGAGGCTAGAAAGGCTCTGTTGACTCCACGCCGGCCACAGCCAGGCAGACCGCGCAGGCCCGCGCGGAAACTTGACTGTGACTGCAAGGCTGGCGCCTGGCCTCGAGGTTGTCAGGTCTACAACACCAGTGCCTGCGTCTGCCCTGGGCCTGGCCAGGGGCAGCAGCCGGCTGTCCTTTGGTGCCTGTTTCTCCTCTCATGCACACCGTGCCAGCCTGCCCCTCCGGCATGTCAGTCCCGTTCTCTTTCTACCCTCAGCATGCTTCCTGGTTTCTGTGCTCTATTCTCTGTCCCTCAGGGGACGGTGACATCCCCCAGGCCTCCGACAGCGCTCAGGCACTACAGCCCTGCCCCTGCCCCTGCCCCAGCCTCGCTCACTGCTAGGATACATCCATGTGGACACGTTCCATCCACAAGAGGACAGAAAAGGACAGGAGGGGAGAAGAGAGAGGAAGGGGAGGATAGAAAGGCAGAGCCGCACTTTCAGCTCCCTTTTCCATAGCCAGTGCTCCCCCCGAGATGGCCCGATAGACTCTTCCATCAGACCAGCCATTCTCCAACAGTCTGCAATGGTCCCCAGCTCTGCAGACCCACAGTCTGTTCTCAGCTTCCAGAAGTCTCTGCTCCTTTCCCACCAAGCAGGAGGGGCCAAATGCTGAGGCGGGGGGAGCTGGCGGGGGCCTAGGTGGAAGACCTTGGAAGTTCTGTCTGACATCGGCAGAGCCCGTCTCCATTGCCGATTGGACCATTGACCACTGCCCTCCGCCCTGCTGGCTGTGCTCAGGCTGTGCACTGAGCCTGGGGGAAGGAGGGAGGCCAGGTGACCTTCCTTCCAGGGGCGGGGACAGGGAGGGGGCCCAGAGGAGAGGGCTGCGTGTCTGCATCCTGGGCTCACCCAGGCCTCTGGAAGAGCCAGCGCACAGCCTTCTGCGGAGTGGAAGGGGTTCCAGGATGGCAGGCCAGCGGCCCTGCCAGAAGCAAGCCAGGATTAATCAGCTTGATATTTCCTTCCTGATTAAACAAGGAGGCGCCCCGTTGCTGGCTGCGTCCATGGCGCCCTCATCACACACGTTCCCTTGAGGAAACCACCTTTTAATTTCTCCCTCTAAAGATTAATTCCATTGTTATGGAACCTGTATTAGAAGAGCCATAAACTAATCATTCGTCATGTTCAACCCATCTGGCCTTTCCTGCCATGATCATTGAGTGTTTTCAGAAGAGGCCTTTGGGGGCTCTGCCTGCGATTTGCATCGCACAAGTTTAGAGAAGACTTGGAAACAAACAAGGACCATCTATGTAGCTGCGGGAGAGAGGGAGAGAGGGGAGCGGGAACGACCGTATGCAACTTCTCCCATCTCAAGAGCAAGATGGAGGATGATATGCCCCCCCACAGGCTGGGGAAGGAGGCCTCAGGCTTCGCCTTCAGAAGCCAGCACCCAGCCCTACTCAGTCCTTCCGGGCCTCTCAGATAGGTTAGCAAAGCACCACAGTCTGGAGGGCATACCCCATTGTGGAGCCCAGAGGCCAGCCATCTGGCGTGGTGGGCTACGTTCCCCAGGGGAATGCAGGGAGGCTCTGTCCAGGCCTCTGGTTGGGGTCTGCGAGTCCCTGAGCTGGGGGCACCATCACTCCGACATGCCTCACTTTCTGTGGTCTCAACCTGTGAGCAGAATTTCCCCCCTGTAGGGCACCGGCCTGCCAGATCAGAGGCCACGCCTGTCATCCTAACTGGAGACACAGGCAACAGTGTGAAACCACAGAGCCACGAGACACCTGAGACGACTCACCTCCCACTGGCCCCAGAGGCAGAAGGGCTGGGCGCTTATGAGAGAGGAGAGGGGAAGAGACCGAGAGACAGAGCCACAGATATCGAGGCAGAGACCACCAGAACCTGTCTGCAGCCCTCCACCCCGTCCCAAATGCAAAATGGGTTCAGAGAAGACAAAGCGCCCCACGATGTCATCCCCTCTTACCGTAAGCATTGTCACCATACTAGGCTGAGTGCACGTGCTCACGGCCATGTAAACACACACACACACACTGCCGGGCACCAGATCCCGTTGCCGATACCCCGTCTGTAGGGAAGACCATGTGTGCTGCTCAGTCTTTCCACTTCTTACCCTCCAGGCAAATGTGAGCCTTCCATTCCAGAACCACCTATCAGCGAGACCTTGTCCCTCCAGAGAACCGGGGTGATCATCCTGAATGCACACGTGGAGGGGGTCACATGTGTGCTGTGTGCATAGATCATTCAGGGCATGCATGTCTGCGTGGGTACACGTTCACTGCCTGTCCTCTCCTATCCTCCCCAGAGAGGACTGAAGAGGCCCCGGAGCCCAGGGCCTCCCGCGCGGGAAGCACATGAGATCCAGAAAACCACACCTGACCAAAGCCCACTGAGAAGCGCGGTTCTGCCTCGGGTGATCCGGTGGGGGGAGGGAGAGCGCGTGCCCGGGTGAGTGTGTGTTCACACGCGTGTGTGTACATGGTCTGCACACTGGTACATGACAAGTATCTCTTCTTTATTAGCCTGTATTTACTGCACACAGTACAGGACTTCAGGAAGACACACGGCACACACACAGGGCGTAATGTAGATTATCCCCACGTCCGGGGACTCTTCTAGCCCCTCCTTCCTTAGTTTTCATGCTCTTGAACTACACAGAGGAGGCAAAACATGGCATCTGTTGTAGAACTGCCTTAGTTCACTTAACAGGACAGATCCCAGCTCCACCCATCTTCCTGTAAATAACCCAGCTTTATTCTCCTAAATGCTACCACATTGCACATGTATGCCACACTTTCCTTCTCCATCCTTGGTGGGCATCGAGGCTCACCAAATTATGAGGCCATACGTGCTTGCCATGACTCATGCCCTGAGAAGCATGGCTGAACAGGTATCTCTACTGCGTGCTGACTGGTTCTTTGGGGGAAACACTCAGGTGTGGTGTGGATGGCCCTGTAGCATTTCTGCTTTTCTGTACTGATTTCCATAGTGGTGGCACTGTTTCCATCCCACCAGCAGTGTGTTGAGGGCTCCTTCCCTGGCACCTGTTTTGGTGTCATTTAACCCCAGATCTGACCTGGGTGAGACGGAGTTGTATAGCTGTGGTTTAGATTTCCTGAGGTCTGAGGCTAATGCGCATCTTTCACGTGCTCATTGGCTATTTGAACCACCTTTTCTGGAAGTTAATTCTTCGGTTCCACTGTCCATTTTGTATTTTTGCTTTTCTGGTGTTCCATGTTTTGAGTTCTATACTCTGGAAATAAATCCTCTGTTGAGGAAATGATAAGCAAAGGTTTTGTCCCACAATCCAGGCTGTCTCCTCACTGCATTTGCTCTTCAGCTGTGGAGAGGCTTTTAAACGGGTTTCAATTCCATTTGTTAATCCTTCCTCATTTCCTGAGGTATTGAAGTCCAGTTCTGAGAGTTACTGCCAACACCTGTCTGGAAGTGTTTCCCCACTTTTTCCTCTGGTGATTTCAGTTTCTGGTCTTAAGGTCTTTGATGCATTTCAGGTTCATGTCTGCATAAGGTGAGAGACAGAACCTCCTCTCAGTCCTGCAGACACAGATGGCACTTTTCCCAGCACCACTAGTTGAAGGGTATCTTTGCTCAAGTGCATGCTTTTGGCATGGTTGTGGACAATCGGGTGGCTACAGCCTGCAGGCTTATTCTCACATCTTCTGTTCCATCCCACTGGTCTATGCATCTTTTCTGTGCCAGCACAAAGACTGGCAAGCCCTTCCCTGCCAGGGGGTGGCCGGACGAATGAGGGGGGCCGAGGGGATGCAGACTCATGGGGACACATGCCTTCAGATTTGTGCTCAGAGTACTCAGCCCCGAGGAAGACTCTGTGTCCTCTGAACACTGCTGCCACCCTGAGAAACACCCCGTGACCTTCACAATCCCAGCCCTACCCCGCCCCTCAGCAAGCATTGGATTTGTACTCTGTTTCCCTGGCTGGCTAATTTCCCACCATGTGGACACAGGACACTTGATCTGTCCACTCCACTGCCTCTCACCTGGGCTCTTTCTCCTCCTGGCGTTTGTGAACTGTGTGTGTGTCTTCTGTGTGTGAAGACTTCACTTCAGTTACTTTGTGTCTCCTCCTAGGAGTGGAATGCTTGGTAGATAACAAATCTAGGTTTAACCTTTTAGGCACATCAGACTGCTTCCTGTGTGGCAGGCATGGTGCAACTGCGTAAGAAGAAGAACTGTTTTTTATATCACTATGGGGCAAAGACAGAAAGAAGCCTTTTGTTCTCCCTGTATGGGCTCAGGGTGCTTCCCTGGAGAGGGCACCTTCCTGTCTGGATTTCTGTGGTCGCCAGGATCAGAACACCCGGGCTAAGATTCTCTTAGTGCCCCTGGTCCCAACGCTGGTGCCTGTGGAACTTGGAACTAAGGACAAGTGAATAGGGGTGCAAGGCTCCTCTTCATCCACAGAAGAGGAGCCTCAGGGCAGGTACTCAGAGGCATCCCCATCCCTGCAGGCACACAGAGGTGTGGCACATAGCATGCACTGCGCAGGCTGTGGTTGGAAGAAGGGGCACCATTGGTGGCGGATGCTGTCTTGCAGAGCAGATCTACTTTGTGCTGGCTTTTTCTCCCCCAGTTCTGGGCCTTGAACTCAGAGCCTGAGCACTGTCCTTGGACTTTCTCAAGGCTAGAGCTCTACCACTTGAGCCACAGCACCACTTCTGGCTTTTTCTGGGAATGTGGAACTGAGGAATTGAACCTGGGTCTTCGTGCATGCTAGGCAGGCACTCTACCACTAGGCCAGACTCCCGGCCCCAAGTGCTGGCTTTTTTTTTTTTAAAGTAAAATGGTCATCTCTTCTAATTACCCCCAACAAAAGGAGATGTCACCAACCTTAACTGTAAAGAAGTATTACTTGTTCTTTTTACCAAGTGCCCTGCGCTGTATTGATGGATGTGACATTTTCAGCCGCCTGACACCTCAAAGGCCTCTCAGCACTAAAATGAAGGCCAGTGAGTCCCTGTTTCCATTGGAGTCGTGGCCAGGGTCCTGGTCATTTGCAGCCAAAGAAATAGAAGTTCACTGAGCCTGTCCACACAGGGAGGAGTCCCGCCACCCCACCTCCCACCACAGAGACGAGCTGCAGGTACCACCGGCTTTGCTGGCCGTCTCAGGATGCTGCTGGATACCACGAGTCCCGCTGACTACCCCCTAACCCCTCACCGCTGCCTTTCTTGCTCATCACCACAAACTGCGTTACAGCGTCTTCTAAACCCTTCCCTCAGACAGAGGCCGACTCTGGCAATCCACACCGCTTTGCTGGAGCCTGACCTGCCGGACAGGAAACCGGGCAGAGCCCCGCCGGGTTCTCACAGCTTCTTTGCAGCATGAAATGCCGTTTTCTGTTCCTGAGTAGATCCCATTTCCACATGTTTTCTGTCTCTGTTGTAGTGATATAGATATTCCATCTGTCTTTCTGTCTGTCTATCCATCCATCCATCCATCTACCAACCAAATGATTGAACCAGAAAAGCCAGCAGGTTCTTTGTGTCTGAGAGGAAAGGAAGGCTGGCACTTCTGTGGAAAGGGAGGCTGCTATCTGGGGGCATCCAGAGCTCCTCCACTCCCTGTGCCATCTCCACTGGCCACAGCCTCGCCCTCCCCGAGTAACAGACCTAGGGCCGAGGGCCACCCAGAGGGAGACAGCTGGTCCCGGAGGCCCCGGACCAGGGGTGAGCAGCCTTGTTTGGGATGGACCGCCTGCTAGGCTGGCTAGACTTAGTCCTGCCACCCTCTCCCAAGCTGGCCACCATTTCTAGAAGAACAATGCAATGACCAGGACAGGCACAAATCTCTACAGTGACTTTAGCATAAGGGTGGGACCAGGCGATGCCGACCTCCTGGGGTCCCGGCTGCGTCACTGGGGGGCGTGAGGAGGGTCGGGGGGTGCTCTGGGGTGTGGAACTAGCACCAGCCTCACATGTCCCCCCAAATATAGCCATCATGGCTCATTCACGCAAAGCTCCCCTGCCTCACGGACGTCTAGCTGCCAGTGATAATGCTACCTAACACCAGCTGCGGGCAGAGGACTCGCCGTGGAAAGCCAGCTGAGGGCAGAGGACTCGCCGTGGAAAGCAAGCTGAGGGCAGAGGACTCGCCGTGGAAAGCAAGCTGCTTTTCCCACCAGTAGCTGGGGTCCCTTTGTTTTATAGACTCCCCTTCTCTAGCATTTCAATGCATTAACTCTACTTTCTGGTTCTGGAGCCTCAGCAAGGCTGGCCTTGCTGCTTCCCCTCCTCCTTCTGGGTAGTGAAAGCAGAGGAGATTTGAGACTGTGAGCTCAGTAATGTCCCGTCTCTTTTAAATTTCTACTGTCTCCAGTGCCCCTGAGTGGCGGGGAAGGTTCTAGAAGAATGGGAATGTCAATAAGGGCATTAAACCAGATTTTCTGTCCCCGAGGAGCTCTGGGTGTCAGAGAAGAGATTCAGTCCTCCACTGCAGTGTTGACAGAGCCGTCCAGAGCAGATTAGGTGGCTGATCTTGTAAGTGGTGATGTTTACACTGGCATTGATGTTGTGACATACTGATCTAATTACATGTCAATAAACCAAAGTCCTGATTCACCGAGGGGGTCAGAGAGGATTATGGGACCATGCAACTCTTACAGAGCGAGGACTCAACCTTCACATTCAATTACTGCACAGTCAGCCAACTGGGACGCCACCAGGAGGGGACAGGCGGGGAGAGAGGTCAGCTCACGAAGGTGGCCCAGCCAGGATTTCCCTCTTCCCAAAACAACCTTCCCGGCATGGATTTGCAAGCAGTTCATCCACTCTAACTCACAATCCATATAGCCAATGGAGTCTAGAAACGCAGTGCAGACTGGCAGAAGGACAAAAGCTTGTGGGATTGCAGGTGAGAGGGCCGCTGCCTGGCTTCCTGCACCCCAGCTCCCTGCTGCCCCAAGGCAGTCAGACCCCTGGGGGTCTTATCAAGAGGGGCAGGAGCCAGGGTTGGCACTGTGGGGCCGCTGGCTGCCCGGCTGAGGGCCTCCCCTGGGGACGATCTGGAAGTGGACTGGTGTCCCCTGCTCTCTCGTGTCACACAGCTTACAGGGTACATTGGCATTTATTTGTCGGTATCTGTGTCTTCACTGCCCTTTGCTGTCATGCATGCGGAGGAAGAGCCCTGGAGACACAGCCCCTGCTACCTAAGCAGTGTTGGGTCACAACCCACCCGGATGATGCAAGAAAGCCAGAGGCCAGACGCAGCGCCATGGGTCCCCGAGAGGAGAGAGTGAAGCAAGTTACAGGCAGAGGACTCGCCGTGGAAAGCAAGCTGAGGGCAGAGCTGGTCCAGGACCCCTGTGGAAACTGAGTACCAAGCCCTGCTTTCCATGGCTACCTTTTCCTATACACAGTGCCCTTGACAAAGTCTCACTTACATATTAGGTACAGAGAGCGATCTAACGGTATTGAGAATAACGCAGAGTGACTAGAACACGACTGCACGCTGGAAGAAAATTCCCATCCTCTCTGCTTGGGGCTCTGGGATTGTAGCGAGTAAAGCAGCAGATACCGAAACACAGATGGGGCCACCTCAGGCCAGCTGACCTAAGAAGAGGCAGGGAGCACACTGAGCGGTCACCTGACGAGATGTCCATCCAGCACTCGCGGGCTCAGCTGGTGGTGAGTGACCGGAACTACCACCACCAGCCTTGCATAACTGCTGTAGCATCCTTAAAACTGGGTCGTTGCTGTTAGTTCTTGGATAGTCGTCACTGGGGTAGGGACAGCCAAACACTTCTGCCACGCGACCCAGAAACCACCGGGTGTGGTGGCGTACCAGTCAACTTTATACGGGGACATGGACATTGACTCTTATATAAAATCTATGCACCATGAAGTAGCAAGCTTTTTCGTTTGTCTTCTAGTCATTAAAGAAGGGTGAGACCCAGGCGCCAGTGTCCCCCAACCTGCTTAGGCTCAGGCGGCTGAGAGCCGAGGACCATGGACGGAGGGCAGCGTGGGTGGGAAGTCAGGGAGGCTGTCACTTCCAATTAGCCATGCGTGGAGGCTCACGTAGTGGAGGGTCAGCTTGAGAAGAAGAAAAAGAAAAAAAAAAGTAGAGCGCTCAGGCTCTCAGTTCAAGCCCCAGTACCAACACACACACACTCTCACACTCACACACTCCACACACTCCACACACACACACACACTCTCACACACACACTCCACACACACACTCCACACACACACACTCTCACACACACTCACACTCTCACATACACACACTCTCACACACACACTCCACACACACACTCCACACACACACACTCCACACACACACACTCACACACACACACTCCACACACACACTCCACACACACTCACACTCTCACACACACTCACACTCACACACACTCCACACACACACTACACACACACACTCCACACACACACTCTCACACACACTCACACTCACACACACTCCACACACACACTCCACACACTCCACACACACACTCACACTCACACACTCACACACACACTCACACACACACTCTCACTCACACACACTCACACACACACACTCACACACTCACACTCACACACACACTCTCACACACTCACACTCTCACACACTCACACACTCCACACACACACTCACACACTCACACTCACACACACTCACACTCACACACACTCTCACTCACACACTCACACACTCCACACACTCACACACACACTCTCACACACACACACTCTCACTCTCACACACACACTCTCGCACACTCACACTCACACTCTCACACACTCACACTCTCACACACACTCACACACACACTCACACACTCACACTCTCACACTCACACTCTCACACACTCACACACTCCACACACACACTCACACACTCACACTCACACACACTCTCACTCTCACACACTCACACACTCCACACACTCACACACACACTCTCTCACACACACACTCTCACTCTCACACACACACTCTCGCACACTCACACTCACACTCTCACACACTCACACTCTCACACACTCACACACACACACTCACACACTCACACTCTCACACACTCACACTCTCACACACACACCACACACACACTCACACACTCACACTCACACACACTCTCACTCTCACACACACACACACAATGGTTTCTCGTCCTCAAGAATTCCAGGATCAACTTCACATGGCCTCCGGGCCCAGCTGTGAAAGCAGCCAGGAGAGAGCCAGGTGCCGCTGTCCTGTGAGGACCTCTGGAGACAGACAGCTGGGCCTGCAGCAGGGCCCTTCTGCTTCTGGATTTGCTTATGAAGAGTCGAGGCCCCCAGGGCATGAGGGTCCGCGCTCAGACACCCGTGGGGCTGCCCGAGAAGGGTGTCCCTGGCCATGCGAACATGCCGAAATCCAAGTGAGAGAACAAGAAGGTTCTCTTGGTGCACGCCCTTGGCAGAGGCAAAGCGATTGGGAGGACGGAGGCTCAAAAGGGAGCAGGCTAAGGCTGAGAAGAGTTTCCTGATACAGTGGCGAACAGAGGAGATGAGACATGTGTGGGCAGCCATGCTTTTGGAGGGCCCTTCACAGGACACAAACAGGGCGACCTGTTTGGCTCTGGCCGCCCCTGCAGCCTCAGCCCTGCAGGGCCGCCCTCTGGGGAGGGCACAGCTCTCTCTGCATTTGTCTTTGAACTGCTGATGCAAAGCAATGCTTCGCAACTACAAGTTCAAGTTTGTTCTTAGGTATCACCTCTCTGTTTCATTCTCAAGTTATTCTTTTGTCAATAAAAACAAACCACCAAGTGTATTGCAACAGAGTGCGGCTCTAGACAAACACAAAATCCATAAGGAAATCACCATGTCAGGCTGTCCAGTGACTTCCACCCACTGCAGCATCACCATCAGATGCAGACATTGGATATTTTTGTAGGGAACATGAATAGGCCACAGGCAATCCATTCTCTTGACTTCCTTCTGATAAACCGGGTGGTCATCACAGCATAGTCTCACTCAGGGCTGTGTGTCCTGGGGCAGCCGTGGGGGATGGGAGGATGGGTGGGGGAGCGGGGGATGGGCTACTTGAGGAAACCCTGGAGACAGGAGAGAGGATGGATGGATAGGGGGTCTGGTGCTAGAAAAGCACATATGCCCACAGCTCCTTGAATTAAAGAATACGAGAGATGGTTGGGTACCAGTGGCTCACATCTATAATCCTTGCTACTCAGGAGGCTGAGATCTGAGGATCGCAGTTAGTTCAAAGCCAGCCTGGAGTGTGTAAGACTTACCTCCAGTTAACCACACAAGATCAATAGTCTTGATCCAAAACAAAAGCAACTACACAAATAAAACAACTCATCTGCAGTGCTCAGGCCTTGAGTTCAAGCCTGAGGGCCAGTGCATGGGAGACCATTAAGAAGAATGCATGACATGACATCAGAAAGAACCACAGCATCACAATCCATGGGCAGCCAGTGGCATTGCTTGAAGGCATGCCCATTTCCTATTCAATTTGCTGCCATTCTCTTCTTCCTTTCACCTTTCTAGGTACCTCCTGGCCAACCCCCAGCCCCAGGAAAGCTGACCATTCTGGTATCACCTAGGCATCTGGGGCACCGGGGCAAACCTGTTTAGAAATAGTTTATAAATCATCCTTCTGGCAGACATCTCTAGCCATCCATTTGCACACTCTCTGAGGCCGCTGTGGAGCAGTTGGGGTAAAACGGGGTGGTTGTGGCCAAGATTGTATGAAACGCCAAGGTTAAAGTGCACATTATCTAGCCTAGTAGACGTTCACCCATCCCGAGTTAGACAAAAGCAGAGCTTTGGCTCCGGAGCGTGGCCTCTGTCCCCAGCAGCTGTGGAACGTCGCCTCCGGCCAGGGCCAGGGCAGCCTCCCTCGCAGTCTCACGGCCTCCTTGCACTCTGGGACTCTGCGGCACTGAGGAGAGCTTCTCAGGAAAGGCCTGCAGCCGGGCCCACTCCCGCTCCCCAGCTCTCCCTCCCCTCCACCCCACACTCCCCTCCTAGTCTGACAGTCTTATTCCTAGGGCCTTCATGCTACTGTGCTCTATGTCCTGAAGACCAGAGGATCTCTGATGAAGCCCCATGTTAGAGGTTCAGGATCTGCCTCTCCTGGGACCCGCCCTTCTCCTCACTCTTTCCCCAGGGCTCTCCCTCCTTCTCGTCCTTCCCCTGGGGTCCTCCCTCCTCCTCACCCTTCCCTCTGGCTCTCCCTCCTCCTTACCCTCCACTCCCCCCTCCCTCCTCTTCACCCCCCCTCCTCACCTTTCCCCTGGGGCTCTCCTAACTTCTCACCCTCCACTCCCCCCTCCCTCCTCCTCACCCTTCCCCTGGGGCTCTCCCTCCTCCTCACTCTTCTCCCTGGGCTTTCCGCCTCCCCGCCCTCCCTGTGAAGCTGTACCCTTGGACCTGGGTCTCCAGCAAAAGCTCTTCTGCTGCCCTTCGTGCATGACCCAGGAGCAGGCCCTGTCCCTCGGCCCGGGCCGTTGGCAAGCGTGCAGCACAGAGATAATGGTATCACCCCGCGTGACCAAGCTGGAAACAGAGCTGCCCCGGGTGAGGGGACCCCATGAAGACCAAGCGAAGCTTTCACCAAACCAGCACCAAGCGCTACCCACACATTTCGCTTGTTCCAGGACAACCTGATGACCCCAACAGGACTGTGCCCGGGAATGTGCCCTGCACTGGTCACCCCTGCAGTCTCAGGGGACACCCGTGGGAGTCCACAGAGAGGGAGTGGACTAGGCTGTCAGATACCTGTGCCATCGTGGTGAGCTCTCACGGGAACTTCCACACAACCACCCAAGTGCAAGGGCCAAAGTCGTATGGATAAGCCGCCTCCACCATGGTGTTAGCACACACACACACACATGCACATGCACGCATGCACACACACATGTGCACACACACATGTGCACACACACACACCCCTTACTGGAGAAACACCCCAAGCAGAAGGCAGACAGAGGTCTCCAGCAGGGAAGGCTCCGAGGCCCTATCACCACCCCCAAAAATGTAGTTCCTTTGGGGGCAAGATTCCTGCTTCTGATTTAATCCATCTCCACCAGGGAGAGAAAGGGACTGGACTCCTCATCGAGCCTCAGAAGTCCTATAATTGCCGAATATTTGCCTCCCTGGTTGCAGCATTTATCTCTAAAGACCGGGATACACGCAGGTGTAACCGACCTGCAGTGCTTTCTTATCTCCTTCCTTCTAGTAGGAGAGGCTATGAAAGGCTCCCCTGGGTGGAATGGAGGCACTGTGCACTGGTAAACAGGGTCCACCCTGCCGGCGGGGACTCGGTGGATTAGCCCCAAGAGTCTGCGGCAGATGTCTCCATTTCCTACCTGTCAGCGCTCCCCGCGAGGACATGTTCACAAACCCTGTTAACGGACGCACACTTCATACGTCAGTAAATGTTGTGGCTGTCCCCTGAAATCACAGCAAGTCTGAGGCACATGCCCCAGTGGGGTCTGTGGCTGGGATTTCATTTACTCCTCTGAGTCCCGGGGAAGGTGGTATGGACTCCACCTTACAGGTCTTAGAGTTTACGAGGTTAATTCGCAGGTCCTGTGGTCCTGGTCATACAGCCAGAATCAGGGAAGTCTGATCGTCCCCCAAGAACTGTCTCGGAATCCTGCCCACCACGGACCGCGTGGCTTCTCCGGGAAGCAGAGACTCCCTGACGGATCCTAAGGCAGAAGCATCTCGCCGGCGTATGGATGGGCGGCGTGCACAGGCGGTGGTGTGCCTGCACCTGCAGAGCGGCTGTCTTCAGCCTGCAAAGTGGGCATTTCCGTGTCTATTGTACACTTCTGCCAGAGGCTCTGAGTCCCCGGGGAGGGCCGGGAGTGACATAGGGGTGAGGACTGGACCCTGTGCTCCCGTCTCCCCATGGTGTGTCAGAAGGCGGGCGGGGGGAGTGGAAGGAGGAGGAACCCTGCCCGTGCTGTGCAGGAAATGACATCTGCAGACAAGTACAAAGTGTCATGAGCCAGGAAATGGGAAGAACCGGCCGGGCCGACAGATTGTCCACATGTAAAAGCTGAGCCAATTGATTTCACGAGCGAGACACATCTCAGGACAGAATCTCCACAAGTAGAGACTGGGATCCAGGCCCGGGGCTCTGTTGAGAAGAGTATGTATTCTCTGAAACCATCCACTCTGGGGCAGCAGGCAGGGCAGACCTTCAGAGCCGCCAAGCCCCAGGGACATGGCCTTCTCTCCCATGGTGCCCCACCAGGCCCTGGGTTTAGTCCGCGCCCTGTGGGTAGAACGCCTCTCCACGCCAGCCTTCTCCAGGCTCTTCCCGGCGAGCCGTCATGAGGATACGGCCTGCCAGGGTCTGGAGGCCACCCCTTGGGGACATCTCCCTCCGGCTATCCTGGGAAAGGCCCCAGAGGACCACTGCCCTTGTGCTGCTCATATTTTGCCACCAGAAATGGTGGCATTTCTGTGGGATGGACGGCGCCTCACCTGCTTTCCTCATCTCCAGAAAAAAAAAATGCTAAAGGAATCATTTCATTTGATAAGCTAATTTGAGCAGAAAATGGCCTTGTGTGTATCATATTGCGAGTTATTTTTGAATAGACCTTTATATTGGGAACTAAAAGTACAAAGCCATAAATTAATTATTTCCCCCCTGCAGTCCCAGTAGTTTAAGGCAAGAAGAGCTAACATGCAAACAATATAAAACATCAGTAGAAAAAATGACGTCTAATGGGGATAGAGAATGTATCAAATAAAAGAATGCCATTTAATAGGCTAATGCCACACATTAAGCCTAAAAAACAGAAACCTGATCTACAGTCGAGGCTGAACACATCCATTTGTCTACTTCTCTTGCTTCAAAAATTAAGCGCTATTTAAATGTCTCTTACTGCTGCCATTGTTCGTCCCCTAAGAAATAAGGAAGATCAGCAACCCCTCGCACATTCTGAAGGTAAAATAAATAGCAGTCCAGGGAGACGGGAGTGCTCGAGTCTGCATTTGCTACTCACGTACGGCTGCTTTCAGGTGAGTGTAGCGTGCCGTGAGAGAGACATGACTAACGGGCTGCCCCCTCCCTTCCTGTCACACATTCTATTTACTGACAACCGTGTCCTTCTAATCCCCCAAGGTTTTCTCGTGGAGTGAGGCAGCAGGACGGAGGGGCTGTGCCCTGGTCCCTCGAGCCTCACAGACACCAGGACCCGTCTCCCAGGGCCCTGTGGAGCTCAAAGCCGTCCCTTCTCCTAATTCATCCCCCAGCTGGTGGTCCGTGGGATCTGTTTTCCATTTTTAAAAATGATAGGTGTGTGGAAGCCTTGCAAGGCATATTCGATAAAGACAAAATGTGGTTCCAAGGGCTTTGGCATTCCATTCACACCCTGTTCTCTGATTCATCGCATGGTCCTGAAAGACCGTGTGTGGGACGCTGTGTGGATGAGCGGTGTGGATGAGCGGTGTGGATGAGCGGTGTGGATGAGCGGTGTGGATGAGCGGTGTGGATGTGTGGTGTGGATGAGCTGTGTGGATGAGCTGTGTGGATGAGCGGTGTGGATGAGCGGTGTGGATGTGTGGTGTGGATGAGCGGTGTGGATGAGCGGTGTGGATGAGCGGTGTGGATGAGCGGTGTGGATGAGCGGTGTGGATGTGCGGTGTGGATGAGCTGTGTGGATGAGCTGTGTGGATGAGCGGTGTGGATGAGCGGTGTGGATGTGTGGTGTGGATGAGCGGTGTGGATGAGCGGTGTGGATGAGCGGTGTGGATGAGCGGTGTGGATGTGTGGTGTGGATGAGCTGTGTGGATGAGCGGTGTGGATGTGTGGTGTGGATGAGCGGTGTGGATGAGCGGTGTGGATGAGCGGTGTGGATGAGCGGTGTGGATGAGCTGTGTGGATGTGCGGTGTGGATGAGCGGTGTGGATGAGCGGTGTGGATGAGCGGTGTGGATGTGTGGTGTGGATGAGCTGTGTGGATGAGCTGTGTGGATGAGCGGTGTGGATGAGCGGTGTGGATGTGTGGTGTGGATGAGCGGTGTGGATGAGCGGTGTGGATGAGCGGTGTGGATGAGCGGTGTGGATGTGTGGTGTGGATGAGCTGTGTGGATGAGCGGTGTGGATGTGTGGTGTGGATGAGCGGTGTGGATGAGCGGTGTGGATGAGCGGTGTGGATGAGCGGTGTGGATGAGCGGTGTGGATGAGCTGTGTGGATGAGCGGTGTGGATGAGCGGTGTGGATGTGTGGTGTGGATGAGCGGTGTGGATGAGCTGTGTGGATGTGTGGTGTGGATGAGCTGTGTGGATGAGCTGTGTGGATGAGCGGTGTGGATGAGCGGTGTGGATGTGTGGTGTGGATGAGCTGTGTGGATGAGCGGTGTGGATGTGCGGTGTGGATGTGTGGTGTGGATGAGCGGTGTGGATGAGCGGTGTGGATGAGCGGTGTGGATGAGCGGTGTGGATGTGTGGTGTGGATGAGCTGTGTGGATGAGCGGTGTGGATGTGCGGTGTGGATGTGTGGTGTGGATGTGCGGTGTGGATGAGCGGTGTGGATGAGCGGTGTGGATGAGCGGTGTGGATGAGCGGTGTGGATGAGCGGTGTGGATGTGTGGTGTGGATGAGCGGTGTGGATGAGCGGTGTGGATGAGCGGTGTGGATGTGTGGTGTGGATGAGCGGTGTGGATGAGCGGTGTGGATGAGCGGTGTGGATGAGCGGTGTGGATGAGCAGTGTGGATGTGTGGTGTGGATGAGCGGTGTGGATGAGCTGTGTGGATGTGTGGTGTGGATGAGCTGTGTGGATGAGCTGTGTGGATGAGCGGTGTGGATGAGCGGTGTGGATGTGTGGTGTGGATGAGCTGTGTGGATGAGCGGTGTGGATGTGTGGTGTGGATGTGTGGTGTGGATGAGCTGTGTGGATGAGCTGTGTGGATGAGCGGTGTGGATGAGCTGTGTGGATGTGTGGTGTGGATGAGCGGTGTGGATGAGCGGTGTGGATGAGCGGTGTGGATGAGCGGTGTGGATGTGTGGTGTGGATGAGCGGTGTGGATGAGCTGTGTGGATGTGTGGTGTGGATGAGCTGTGTGGATGAGCGGTGTGGATGAGCAGTGTGGATGAGCGGTGTGGATGTGTGGTGTGGATGAGCTGTGTGGATGAGCGGTGTGGATGTGTGGTGTGGATGTGTGGTGTGGATGAGCTGTGTGGATGTGTGGTGTGGATGTGTGGTGTGGATGTGTGGTGTGGATGAGCGGTGTGGATGAGCGGTGTGGATGAGCGGTGTGGATGTGTGGTGTGGATGAGCTGTGTGGATGAGCTGTGTGGATGAGCGGTGTGGATGAGCGGTGTGGATGTGTGGTGTGGATGAGCTGTGTGGATGAGCAGTGTGGATGTGTGGTGTGGATGTGTGGTGTGGATGAGCTGTGTGGATGTGTGGTGTGGATGTGTGGTGTGGATGTGTGGTGTGGATGAGCGGTGTGGATGAGCTGTGTGGATGAGCTGTGTGGATGAGCGGTGTGGATGAGCGGTGTGGATGTGTGGTGTGGATGAGCGGTGTGGATGAGCGGTGTGGATGAGCTGTGTGGATGAGCTGTGTGGATGTGTGGTGTGGATGTGTGGTGTGGATGAGCTGTGTGGATGTGTGGTGTGGATGAGCTGTGTGGATGTGTGGTGTGGATGAGCTGTGTGGATGTGTGGTGTGGATGAGCGGTGTGGATGAGCTGTGTGGATGTGTGGTGTGGATGAGCTGTGTGGATGAGCGGTGTGGATGAGCTGTGTGGATGTGTGGTGTGGATGAGCTGTGTGGATGTGTGGTGTGGATGAGCGGTGTGGATGAGCGGTGTGGATGAGCGGTGTGGATGTGTGGTGTGGATGAGCTGTGTGGATGTGTGGTGTGGATGAACTGTGTGGATGAGCGGTGGCTGATGCTCCACATGCCGGGCTGAACAGGCCCTGCCAGTGCGGGAGGGAGGGGGGAGGAAAGGGAGAGGGAGGAGTGGTAACCCAAAGGTGGCTGTGATAAAGGTGGTATACAGGCCCAGCCATAGTATGGCCTTGGTGAGCTTCAAAGGAGCCAAGCCCAGCTGGGCTCTGTGCTGAGCAGAGAAAGATAGGGCAGGAGAGGAGAGGCAGAACAGGCACAGAGAGGAGCCAGGCCATCCAGGCCCTGGCTGCCTGATGGTCCGTTGGGGGCTAAGGCTGCCACCCCAGGCAGCAGAGCGTGGCACTTGGGTCACGGGACCATGCATGGCTGTGTCCATGGCTGTAGGGGACTAGAACACGGGGCGATAGAAAAGACAGAAGTAGGACAAAAACAGAAATGCATTGGCTTGAGTGTTGCTTCCCAGCTCCTCCTCAGGAGACAAGAACTTGCAGTCACAAAGCTCCACCGCATGTTGAAGAGAAGGGAGGCTAATGCCTGGCATAGCAGAGTGTGTGGAGGAAGTGTGCACGCCAGTCTATGTCCTGGCCCCAGCAAGCCTTCCTCCATACGCCTTGGCCTCCCTGAAGCCAGAAGGGAAACCACGGCCCACATGCAAGGAGGAACTGTGTTTACACAATTCTCACCCAGCCGTCTGTGCTTACAGTTGTCTACCTCTCCTGCATTCAATATTTACCAAAGAAGTGCAAAATTAAAGCGAACCTACGGCTGCAAAAGACAACATAATTATAAGGGTCAAGTTGATAAGACATATAATCTTCAGAAACCTGCCGACTCGCCTAATAAAATATTTACAGCCATCACTGTTGGACACCCAGAGAGAGATGAAAACGATTCTCTCCTAACTTTCCAGTGAGTGCGGAAGTGTCACGTGCATGTCACATGTGTGTGAGGTCATGCCGAATTCCCCACAAATGCCTTCCTCCTTACCCATCCACACGTGCTGTCACCGGGGGAGACACGTCCAATATGAAGCCAGAATCCAACTTCTCTCATCATTTGAAAGAAGCACTTTTTTCCCCTGACGCGGGGTCTGGAGCCACTGTGATTCCCTGGCCTCTTCAGTGCGCGTGTGTCTGCTCCTTCTCATGGCGTATTGGAAGGACTCAGTTGTCAGGGTGGACAGCTCGTCCTCGTGAGAGACGTGGAACGGTGGCTGCCACCCCTCCAACACCGAGTCCAGACGGGACAGAAATCTGCCTTCAGATATGAAGACGAGGGGTCTTTCCCCATCCGAAAGTGCAAGGGCCGACGACAAAGGCTCATTCGTTCTATGTCCTCTGCCCGGGGGGGGGGGGGTAGGAGGCCGTTTATGAAGGAAATACTGACTTGGATGCAAGGCAGTGTAGAAACACTTCCGTTGCCATACTGCTGCAAACGTAGCTTTCCGAGATAACTGGAGTGGTCTCCTTCCTCCGAAGATAAGGGATAAAAAGTGTGTGAGACTGTCACCCCTGTAGCTCGTGTGTCACCCCTGTAGCTCGTGTGTCACCCCTGTAGCTCATGTGTCACCCCTGTAGCTCGCCATCTTTCCTGAAGTCCTCACCCATACCGAAAGGCCTGCTTCCCAGAGAGAGGCGGGCTGCGAGGCCAGCTTCCTCCCCACTCCTTCCCACTCAAGCACTCCAGAGCTTAGGCTCTATCCAGGGCTCCATGTGTCCTCAGACAAACTGCTGTCTAGCCAGGATGTGACAGGGTGAAAGGACTATTTCAGAGCAGGTACCCGGAGCTGCACCTGTGCAGTGGTGCAGCCAGTCTCACACAGGAATCTCACCCCTTTGGCATGTAGAACCCGGGCTGGCCCGTTCTCCTTGGCCTCCGAATCTAACCCCTGCATTCTGACATGAAAGAGGCAGCTGTTTAAAAACAAACACCAAGAAGACGAGAAACAGAATGGCTGAACACAGGCTTAGCCCAGCAATCACAGCCCAGTTAGATACCAAACACGGCTTGGTCTGTTTGAATCTTTCTCCTTAGCTTAGAAAAGGCCACTCACAGGAAGGAGCCCGTGTCCTTCCCTGGCGGGTGTGTGGTGAATGTGGCCTTGCGCCTGACATTCTGGCCACGCCAGGTTGACAAGTGACTGCCTCCACACACCCCGCTGAAGCAGAGGGCAACCCTGGGGAAGCAAGCATGGCAGCCAGGTGGGAGGGAAGCCATTGTGCCCAGAAACCAAGGACCTCCTACAGCTCTGGTGGCAGGGGCCAGCGAGCGGCAGCACTGCCCAGTGACCACTCAGATAAGGCTTTCTCTAGAGTGTGCCAGGCCAGGTCTCCTGAGCTGAGCTCCAACCTGCCCCCGGTCCTTCTTTCTGGGAGAGGATCCTAACCGGCCAATGGGATGGACCTGCTCACAGCGGGCCCTGGGGCCCAGACCAAGACCCCACATCCTGCAGAAAGGTCACTGGGAGAAGGACAGGGTGACCGTGGAGCCTCAGAGCCCAGGACAGGAGGGGCAGCAAGGCTGGCCAGCAGGAAACCTCATGAGGGCCACCATGTTCTGAAGGCTGCGGCCAGGCCGGCTCACAGCTCAGACCTCCAGCGCTGCTCGCATCTCAGGCCTGAGATGATGATGAGAAAGGTAATTTTTAAGCTGAAAATTTGGTAATATGGTCTCTAAAGTTGTTCTGAGCCATCTTGGGGGGAATGAATTTACAAAAATTACCTTCATAATACTGGCTGTACTCAGCGATATGATCAAAGATATTGCTAAAATAAAACATGTTAAGTTTAACATTATGGTAATTCTGTCATTTCATCCAAGCCCCTGAAAATTGCCACAGCCTCTGGACAAGGCCATTAGCTCATTCTCTTTAGTTATACTCCTCCTTTTTCCTCTTTTTAATCTCAGAGAAATGGCTGTAATGAGCTTCTAATAAAATAACCAATAGGAACAATCCCAATTTGTACCAAGATGGAGCATTCAGAAGAGACCTGACTCCCGCTTTGTGAGGAGCCCTTGGGCCCTGGCCTGTGCCTGCTGCGGCTTGGATGAATGCAGTCATTGCTTTGGGGATGTGAGGTGTGATCCCTGGGACCCATGTTCCTCTGACCCTTGGGGCTCACAGGACTGACCATGGCAGCTCACTGTCAAAGCCCCAGCCAGTGTTTCTGAGTTCTGCCCACCATGAAAGGCCCAGCGTCATGGAGAATGGACCCACAGGCTCCTTACCTATGTGGAATCTAACCATGGAACGAGTTCTGATTGCCTTTGTGATGGCTCCCGTAAACGATGGAGCAGGTCCAGCGCTGGGTCCAGCCCCACCTTGACCTCCCCAAGCCACAGAGCCAGATGGCTGCCTCTCTAAGGTGGAAATCCGACACAAAGTGGAAATCACAACTCCATTCAACCAGCATCACCGCAGAGCAAGGGAACGGACTGACAGAAGGATTCTGAAGGTGCCCCGCCCACAAACGTGCCCAGAGTTCTTCTTAGGGCTCTTGTTGTTTGACAACAACCAATGCACAGGACCCAGATGCCAGTGCCCCCTATCTCAGGAGCCCTGGTAACTTACAGAGGTAGAATTTTGGCCACACCTAAACATAACCGCTGAAGAATTTTGGTTATTTTTAATGCTTTCTAAAAAAGCTACCCAAAGTTCACATTCTGGTTTTCTTCTTCCTTGAGTCTCACAAGTCTGAAATACTTTCACGGAATTATGACAAGCCCAGGGGCCCCTCTTCCACCGGTTGGTCACAACAGAATGGTCAGCGTGCCTTGCTGAGTCCCCTGCCTGCTCTTCACAGCCTCGACCTCCTGCCGGGTCCACCACGCCACTGCCTGTCTCCCTCCCGATGTCCCTGGGGCCCGCCCAGGGCAGAACTCTGCACTCGGTGATCCTCGTGGTGCCACGTGACCAGCCACACCAGGGCTTTGTCACTGTGGACTGACCTCAGATACTTTGACTTGGCTGTGTCAGGGCTCGCGGGCCCACCCTGGTGTCATATTCCTTCTAGGCTAATCCATGGCCTCATTTATAGAGTCTCTCCTAGCTACATTAAGCACATTCACAGAACGCCAAGAACTTAATTGCATCATTATTCCTTAGTTTGATGAAATCATTCACCAAATATATTCTACGTAATTCTTCATGTAAAATCCCTAATACATAGCCGGCCACAGGGTAACAACACGTAATACTCGATAGATGGTGAAACTAAATGTGTACGTGATAAATCTGAATATAAATTCCCTTGTTAAAAAAATCCTCCCATAAAATATGTCTTTCTCTTGGAGCCAATATTGCCTGTCAGTTTCCTGCTATGAGATACTAAGTAGCCACGGCCTTCGCGTCCTCCTGTAACTGTTATCCGCAGTGGTCAAATGGTATTTACTACCACGTGGCATTGGATGGCCCAGTGCTTAACAATTACAGGGAAGAAGTAGTGAGCTGAATTAATTGGTTGCTGACATAGTGACACTGACAGACAACCACTACCTTATAATGGACACTAATGCACAGAAAGAACCCAGCAAATTGGCCCTTGGCTCCCAATAGCAGCAGAGAAGACTAACTGCAAGTCAATGGCACACAACAGGAAAACCGTCGGACGTGCTCTTTGCGATTCATAAAAATATCCATCCAACCAGCATCCAAATCAACACTGGGGTGCACACTGACTCCATCCCCATCACAAAGAATCCACACTGGGGTACACAATGCCTCCATCCTCACCATACAGAATCCACACTGGGGTGCACACTGAATCCCATCCTCATCACACAGAATCCACACTGGGGTGCACACTGGATCCCATCCTCATCACACAGAATCCACACTGGGGTGCATTCTGCCTCCATCCTCATCACACAGAATCCACACTGGGGTGCACATTGGATCCCATCCTCATCACACA
Organism: Megascapheus bottae; assembly: GCF_031878675.1. Classification (NCBI taxonomy): domain Eukaryota; kingdom Metazoa; phylum Chordata; class Mammalia; order Rodentia; family Geomyidae; genus Megascapheus; species Megascapheus bottae. Next base: position 1,751,010 of record NC_143519.1, read on the forward strand.
GAATCCACACTGGGGTACACACTGCCTCTATCCTCATCACACAGAATCAACACTGGGGTGCACACTGGATCCCATCCTCATCACACTGAATCAACACTGGGGTGCATTCTGCCTCCATCCTCATCACACAGAATATACACTGGGGTGCACACTGCCTCCATCCTCATCACACAGAATCCACACTGGGGTGCACACTGCCTCCATCCTCATCACACAGAAACCACACTGGGGTGCACACTGCCTCCATCCTCATCACACAGAATCCACACTGGGGTGCACACTGGATCCCATCCTCATCACACAGAATCAACACTGGGGTACACACTGGATCCCATCCTCAACACACAGAATCCACACTGGGGTGCACACTGCCTCCATCCTCATCACACAGAATCCACACTGGGGTGCACACTGCCTCCATCCTCATCACACAGAATCCACACTGGGGTACACACTGGTTCCCATCCTCATCACACAGAATGAACACTGGGGTACACACTGGATCCCATCCTCAACACACAGAATCCACACTGGGGTGCACACTGCCTCCATCCTCATCACACAGAATCCACACTGGGGTGCAACTGCCTCCATCCTCATCACACAGAATCCACACTGGGGTGCACACTGCCTCCATCCTCATCACACAGAATCAACACTGGGGTGCACACTGGATGCCATTCTCATCACACAGAATCCACACTGGGGTGCACATTGCCTCCATCCTCAACACACAGAATCCACATTGGGTGCAACTGCCTCCATCCTCATCACACAGAATCAACACTGGGGTACATTCTGCCTCCATCCTCATCACACAGAATCCACACTGGGGTGCACATTGGATCCCATCCTCATCACACAGAATCCACACTGGGGTGCACACTGCCTCTATCCTCACCACACAGAATCAACACTGGGGTGCACACTGCCTCCATCCTCATCACACAGAATCCACACTGGGGTGCACACTGCCTCCATCCCCATCACACAAAATCCACACTGGGGTGCACACTGGATCCCATCCTCATCACACAGAATCCACACTGTGGTGCACACTGGATCCCATCCTCATCACACAGAATATACACTGGGGTGCACACTGCCTCCATGCCCATCACACAGAATCCACACTGGGGTGCACACTGCCTCCATCCCCATCACACAGAATCCACACTGGGGTGCACACTGCCTCCATCCCCATCACACAGAATCCACACTGGGGTGCACACTGGATCCCATCCTCATCACACAGAATCCACACTGTGGTGCACACTGGATCCCATCCTCATCACACAGAATATACACTGGGGTGCACACTGCCTCAATCCCCATCACACAGAATCCACACTGGGGTGCACACTGAATCCCATCCTCATCACACAGAATCAACACTGGGGTGCATTCTGCCTCCATCCTCATCACACAGAATCCACACTGGGGTGCACACTGCCTCCATCCCCATCACACAGAATCCACACTGGGGTGCACACTGAATCCCATCCTCATCACACAGAATCCACACTGGGGTGCACACTGAATCCCATCCTCATCACACAGAATCCACACTGGGGTGCACACTGCCTCCATCCTCATCTCACAGAATAAACACTGGGGTGCACACTGCCTCCCATCCTCATCACACAGAATCAACACTGGGGTGCATTCTGCCTCCATCCTCATCACACAGAATCCACACTGGGGTGCACACTGCCTCCATCCTCATCACACAGAATCCACACTGGGGTGCACACTGCCTCCATCCTCATCACACAGAATCCACTCTGGGCTGCACACTGCCTCCATCCTCATCACACAGAATCCACACTGGGGTGCACACTGCCTCCATCCTCATCACACAGAATTAACACTGGGGTGCACACTGGATCCCATCCTCATCACACAGAATTAACACTGGGGTGCAACTGCCTCCATCCTCATCACACAGAATCAACACTGGGGTGCATTCTGCCTCCATCCTCATCACACAGAATCCACAGTGCGGTGCACACTGGATCCCATCCTCATCACACAGAATCCACACTGGGGTGCACACTGCCTACATCCTCATCACACAGAATCAACACTGGGGTGCACACTGGATCCCATCCTCATCACACAGAATCAACACTGGGGTGCACACTGCCTCCCATCCTCATCACACAGAATCAACACTGCGGTGCACACTGGATCCCATCCTCATCACACAGAATCCACACTGTGGTGCACACTGGATCCCATCCTCATCACACAGAATATACACTGGGGTGCACACTGCCTCCATTCTCATCACACAGAATCCACACTGGGGTGCACACTGCCTCCATCCTCATCACACAGAATCAACACTGGGGTGCACACTGCCTCCATCCTCATCACACAGAATCCACACTGGGGTGCACACTGCCTCCATCCCCATCACACAGAATCCACACTGGGGTGCACACTGCCTCCATCCCCATCACACAGAATCCACACTGGGGTGCACACTGGATCCCATCCTCATCACACAGAATCCACACTGTGGTGCACACTGGATCCCATCCTCATCACACAGAATATACACTGGGGTGCACACTGCCTCCATCCCCATCACACAGAATCCACACTGGGGTGCACACTGCCTCCATCCCCATCACACAGAATCCACACTGGGGTGCACACTGAATCCCATCCTCATCACACAGAATCCACACTGGGGTGCACACTGAATCCCATCCTCATCACACAGAATCCACACTGGGGTGCACACTGGATCCCATCCTCATCACACAGAATCAACACTGGGGTGCACACTGAATCCCATCCTCATCTCACAGAATCAACACCGGGGTGCACACTGCCTCCCATCCTCATCACACAGAATCAACACTGGAGTGCACCCTGGATCCCATCCTCATCACACAGAATCCACACTGGGGTGCACACTGGATCCCATCTTCATCACACAGAATCCACACTGGGGTGCACACTGGATCGCATCCTCATCACACAGAATCCACACTGGGGTGCACACTGGATCCCATCTTCATCACACAGAATCCACACTGGGGTGCACACTGGATCCCATCTTCATCACACAGAATCCACACTGGGGTGCACACTGGATCGCATCCTCATCACACAGAATCCACACTGGGGTGCACACTGGATCCCATCCTCATCACTCAGAATCAACACTGGGGTGCACACTGGATCCCACCCTCATCACACAGAATCCACACTGGGGTGCACACTGCCTCCATCCTCATCACACAGAATCCACACTGGGGTGCACCTTGCCTCCATCCTCATCACACAGAATCCACACTGGGGTGCACACTGCCTCCCATCCTCATCACACAGAATCAACACTGGGGTGCACACTGCCTCCATCCTCATCACACAGAATCCACACTGGGGTGCACACTGCCTCCATCCTCATCACACAGAATCCACACTGGGGTGCACACTGCCTCCATCCTCATCACACAGAATCCACACTGGGGTGCACACTGCCTCCATCCTCATCACACAGAATCCACACTGGGGTGCACACTGGATCCCATCCTCATCACACAAAATCAACACTGGGGTGCACACTGCCTCCATCCTCATCTCACAGAATAAACACTGGGGTGCACACTGCCTCCCATCCTCATCACACAGAATCAACACTGGGGTGCACACTGCCTCCATCCTCATCACACAGAATCCACACTGGGGTGCACACTGGATCCCATCCTCATCACACAAAATCAACACTGGGGTGCACACTGCCTCCCATCCTCATCACACAGAATCAACACTGGGGTGCACACTGCCTCCATCCTCATCACACAGAATTAACACTGGGGTGCACACTGGATCCCATCCTCATCTCACAGAATCAACATGGGGTACACTGGATCCCATCCTCATCACACAGAATCAACACTGGGGTGCACACTGCCTCCATCCTCATCACACAGAATCAACACTGGGGTGCACAGTGGAATCTATCCTCATCACACAGAATCAACACTTAGGTGCACACTGGATCCCATCCTCATCACACAGAATCAACACTGGGGTGCACACTGGTCTTCATCCTCTGTGGACATCCCTTCCTACATTAAACTCTGCCCCCTGCCTCCCCAGGCATGCTGTCCTCCCATCCTGACCCAAATGGAACTTGAAGTACTGAGGAGATAGCAATCGCTTGCGGCATAGCGCTCTTAGATCGCCCACGAGAGGACTTCCCTAAACTTAGTTCTGTGCCTGAATAAAACGTCTCCCTACCCTCCTCACCCTGAGCAGTTACACACGTCCTGGGAGTGTTCTTCTTGTTCCAGGGTTTGTACCGAAAGCAAGCGTGTTGTGTGTTTATGTTCAAGTGCATGCGCACATCTGTGTAACAAGGGGATGTGTGTGTGTCAATGTAAGTATGGCAGTATGCGTGTGTCCTTCCTCTTCTGAGACCCAGAGGAGACTTTGAGCTGGAAAGTCCTATGAAAAAAGAAGCAAGGCACAGCACGAGGGGTGTACATTCCATTCCAAAAGGGGAGGGTGGGAGAAGAGCCAGGGAGGATCTGGCCAAAGCGCAGCAGGGAAAGCATGAGGTGCCGAAACCGACCCCTGGCGCCTGGCACACGCGGTGAGTGGACGCGAGCTCCGAACGTCCCAGCGTCCCCTCCCTGGGGCCTCGCAGTGCGTAGGCCTGCCCATGACCTGTCTGTTTGAGAGAGGGTGGCTTGGCTTGTGGGCAGTCCGCGTTCCCGGCCCCCTAAAGGCTTTGGGGTTTCCTTTGCCTCTTCAGCTTTTCTCCCAGCTCCCGCACCTGTCCCGCCTGCAGCCTCCTGGGCCTTCCTTTAACTCTGGGTGGAAACCTCCATTATCTGTGACTCTTGAGCTCTGCATGCCTGCAAAACGAGCCCCACGTGACCTGCTGCCACCTCCAGCCATGGCAGGGCCTGGACCCCATCCACAGAGCTGCCGAGCACATGGACAGCTGAACACAGGGGACAGAGGTGCGTGTGAGGCGGGCTCGTCGCAGCTCTCTGAAGGAAAGTTCCTTTGGGCGAGTTAAAACCTGGGCCCCCAGAGTCTGTGATGGGCTGGGTTCGTCCAATCCCTGTCTTCCTGATAAAAAAGGACTTGGCTTTATCTCCTGGCTTTAAGCTCTCGGGGTTTCCTCAGCCATGATCTCACAGGGGCTTCTTTGGCCAAACTGCAAAATTTTCAGACTGCTCTGCTCTGCCATTTGTTTACAATCCTCAGCTGAAAGCTTGAGTAAATGAAACCTCAGAACAAAACAAAACCTTCATGCTGCAGCTGAGTGCTGGGGTGCCTTGAAACTTCCTCCGGAAGTTTCTGGCTCCATCATCTATGCCCTCTCCAAGCTGCACTGCCCCAGCCCCGTCATCTACACCCTCGCCGAGCTGCACTGTCCCGGCTCCATCATCTACGCCCTCTCCAAGCTGCACTACCCAGGCTCCATCATCTACGCCCTCTCCAAGCTGCACAGCCCCGGATCCGTCATCTACACCCTCGCCGAGCTGCACTGCCCCAGCTCCATCATCTACGCCCTCACCAAGCTGCACTGTCCTGGCTCCATCATCTACAGCCTCGCCAAAGCTGCACTGTTCCGGCTCTATCATCTACAACCTCGCCAAGCTGCACTGCCCCGGCTCCGTCATCTACACCCTCGCCGAGCTGCACTGTCCCGCTCCATCATCTACGCCCTCGCCAAGCTGCACTGCCCCGGCTCCATCATCTACGCCTTCGCCGAGCTGCACTGCCCCAGCTCCATCATCTACGCCCTCGCCAAGCTGCACTGCCCCGGCTCCATCATCTACGCCCTCACCGAGCTGCACTGTCCCGGCTCCACCATCTACACCCTCTCCAAGCTGCACTGTCCTGGCTCCATCATCTATGCCCTCTCCAAGCAGCACAGCCCCGGATCCGTCATCTACACCCTCGCCAAGCTGCAGTGTCCTGGCTCCATCATCTACGCCCTTGTAAGCTACACAGCCCTGGCTCCGTCATCTACACCCTTGCCATGGCACACTGTCCCAGCTCCATCATCTATGCCCTCCCCAAGCTGCACTGCCCCAGCTCCATCATCTACGCTCTCGCCAAGCTTCCCTGTCCCAGTTCTAGTCTCTGTTTCAGCAGCTAACTCACCATCAGGTGACACTGTCCGGCTCCAGCATCTACCCCATCACGACGTGGCACTATCCTGTGTCCAGATGAAGCGACTTAATCGATATACTCGGCATCTATGAAGTGCAGCGGCCTGCACACAGCACTCTGCACACGGCCGCCTTGCGGGAAGCAGGCCAGCCTCAGCCAAGCCCCAGGCTTCCTGCTCTTGAACCCTGCCTTGAACACTGCTGCTCTTGACCTTGTCTCCATCTCCCTCCTGTCAGCCTGGCAGCCCAGGACAGGGCTACCTGCAGAATGTCCCTTTCTCCTTCTTCTCACGAGGGACGCTGAGTGGCGGCGATGCACCCAGATCGTCTCCCTTGCCGAGAGAGTTCTGTGTGCCACCGAGCTGGCCAGGGCAGAACTCCAGGCCGAGCTGCAGGCGACCGTGTGAATGGGGACCTCAGGTGGCACAGCCATGAGTGCACAGAGGTGTGCGTGTGCTGTCCATGCACATGGAGTCAAGTGTGTGCACGCATGCGTGTGTGCTGCTGTCAGGAAAACAGAGAAAAGAGATGGGAAACGTGCACCGGCTCTGTCATCGTGGAAGTCACTCATGTATGAGAGCTGCTGCTGCACATCTGGATGCAAAAGCATCTTAGGATGCCGTGGCTGTGTTGGTGACCGTGCTGACAGGCCCGTGCGGTCCCCTACCTGGGGTGCTCGTCACTGAACATGGGGGCCTCCTACAGGACCCTCCACAGAGTGGCAGGACTGGGGCCCCACAGAGAAGACTCACACTGCAGGAGCTGGCAGAGGCAGAGGGGCCTGGCTTTCCTCTGAGGTGCCTCCAGTCTCGGTTGGGCCTGGGTAAGCACAGCAGGTGGGGGACAGGTCAGGACACGCCCAGGCTTGGATGCCGGAGCCTGAGTGAGGGCCACGCCGCTGTCTGCCTCCTCTGTAAGAGAAGAGACAAACTTCGGGGCCTTGCCTTTTCCTACCATTAAGACTGAAAGCTGTGGTATTTACCTGGAAGGTTGGGCCTGGATTACATATGCTTCTGTCTCAAAGGCAGCTCCTAGAGCTGCGTCCTCCCTGCAATCCCAAGCCAGCCTCCACTGGACCCAGGCTGGCACAGGCGAGATCCCTCGATTCTTCTCATGCTCCCACTTGGTACAACTGCCCTGAACCTGGCCAGATCCGCCGTCTTCACCATCCTGCTCCCCACGAGGACACCGCCACGGGTCCTTCCTGTCACCGAGAGCCACCCCCCATGGTGTCCAGCTCTCCCTGGAAGGTGATGGCAGATGACGGGCCTGTGCGTGCAGGGGCAGGGCCGCCATCTTTGTGACACGATGTAGAGTGGTAGACGCACTCTCACCCCTGGAATCGCTAGATCTATTTAAGTCTTTTGCCAGATGCGGGAAGGAAAGAGAAGAGGAGAAGACAAGTCTCCGTTTCTGAGCAGCTGGAAGGCTCTTGGGACTGTCCCCACACTGTTTCCGTGACAAGGCGTCCCCTGTACAATTAATGACAGGCAGAGAATTTCAGAGCGAGTTTGAGCCAGGACAGGGTGCTGCCCTTCTAGCAGAAAGGAGGCGTCCCAAGGACGTGAGCAGGTCAAGGAGAAGGGAACGGGTCCTGAGTCCGACATTCCACTGGAAGCAGGCCTAACAAATCGCGAGGTCATGTCTCACACCCCCCACCCACGTGCACGCGTGCACCCCCGGTCTAGCTCCCTCCCCCCACCCACGTGCACGTGTGCACCCCCGGTCTAGCTCCCTCCCCCCACCCACGTGCACGCGTGCACCCCCGGTCTAGCTCCCTCCCCGGGCTGAGTCTCGGTCAGCTGCCACTCTTGATAGTCATAGGACAGCATTCACGTTCCGTGGCTGCTCGAAAGCCGTCCAGTGGCGCACGGCCTGGCGCTCTCCTCTGCGGCCTCGAGGACTCTACAGGAGGCCCACGCGCAGTCTCAGACAGCAAATGCTCCTGGTAGTGACGGAATTATTGGTGTGTTCGAGGTGTCACTTGCAGCCTGTATGGTCCCCTGGGTGTGTGGCGTCTCGGGACTCCTGCAGTAAGATACCGTGCTACCTAGCAAGGCCCAAATAGCCTTGTCGTGCACATCACATAGTCTCAAAACCACACAGAGTTTAAATATTAATTTGCCTTTCTGTATATTCTAATTTCAGAACACCAAGGAAAGATGTGATGATGGATGATTGTTATCATGTTATTTAAATATAGCATGGATTTATTTGATAATAAACAGTCATTTTTTCTTGGTTGTATATATAATAACACACTCCTAATCCATAATTCTCTATGATATTTATCTGGGTGATATAAACATTCCTTTGAATAATATTGCTTTGTGTGTAACCTCCCATGACAGTTGGTCTATTAAAAAGGAAATTAAATATACAAAGGTATGGAAAGCATTTCTGTAGGACCATAATGAACTTAGCAAATTCAAGAAGGAAAATGAAATCAGATGTACTGGCTGCCTAAACTTGCCTTTAAGTTTCTCAGGATTAATCATTTGGCAGCAAGAAGGCTGGAGGAAGCTCCTCGCACACGCCCACCTCTCCTGGACCACGGCGACTGCCACAGCAGCCCCATGGCTCCCCTCCCAGGGCGGGGGGCCATGGAGGGTGGACCTCTGTCACTGTGTCTGCTCTGCAGGCTCCTAGCTCCTTCCTCCGAGGTGGTTGGGCAGGGGAAAGGGGGTGAGCCCATTTCGTCAGAAGTCCAGCGTGTCTGTGCTCTCAAGCAGGAAAAGCCCTCCTTCCCTGGGCCCACGCTACCCTGCTTTGGTTGTCTTTTTATAAAGGCTCAGATTAGTCAAATGAACTACTGTGGGTATTCAAACACATACGTACCGACATGCTCTTATTGAATCAGTTGCCCAGGATTCACACACGAACTCCCAATAACGTATTTTAAAAACTGGGGCTGGCCATTCGCGGGACAGTGCAAGTGTGGCAGAGCGCCTTCCCAGCATGCCCCGGGAAGCAGCCTACCCAACATGCCCTAGGCTTTGAATCCTAGTCCAGTACTGGGAAAAAAAATTAGAGAATTGACGATAATAACTTTCTGAGTTTGAGCAATATGTGTTTTTTTTTTAAATAAGTGTTCTTCTTTCTTTTTGTTAGTGGTTTTTTTGCCATTTAACAGAAGTCGCTCTGTTTGACACCAAAGGTTTAGTTATTTTCAAAGGAGAAAGAGATGTTTTAGGTCAGGGATCTTTCTCTCTACAAATCATGGGTTAGTGACTACCACACCAAGCATGAGTGAGGGCACCTCCCAGGTCAAGGAGCAGAGTGAAAGGCCCACCTTTGGCCTGGCTGTGGTCTGTCCTGCTTAGGTCAGCTATGTGGTTAGTTGAAAGCATGCAAAGACAGTGTGGATTGCAGAAAGCTATAAGGAGAAAGTCATCATTTTAAAAGCCCTCCTGGTAATGCCTTTAAACTCAGCAGTCAGAAAACCATTAGAGTAATTACCGATCTGCAGAAGCCCCTTGGAGGGGCCCAACCTCTGCTCCTGCTCACCTCCACCTGCTGAGACAGCGCTGCGTGCCAGCGGGGAGTCTGTAGGAGGGAACTTTTCCACAGCTGGGGATCCTTGCCCTGCCAGGCAGGGGTAAGGGGCTTGGCTGAGGGAGAAAGTATTGAAGACGACCCTGTTGTTGGTATCTATGTCACAGAGGGATCTCCACACTCCATCACACCCCACTGCCACTTGCTGTCCACTCAAATCTCCAATTGTTTGGTTCTGGTCCACTTACTTGAAATGACTCTCTTCCCCAAAATGCCACTGAGACACCCAGAGAAAACAGATTCACGTTTCAAATAAGAAAGAAGGCTCTGCCTATTGCCTTGTTGGTTTTGCTCTAAAGATAGAGACGTGAATGACAGGAGTTACCTTCAGAACTGTGATCATGTCATACACAAAAGACAGAGCCTTGAATCCCAGGGGACACTTTCATGAAGACACAGGAAGTAAGAACATTTGTTCTCGTGTGTGTGTGTGTGTGTGTGTGTGTGTGTGCGCGCGCGCGCGCGCGTGTGCTCTGGAACTTGAATTCAGAACCTTATCCTTTTACTCAGCACTTTTGCTCAAGGCTGGTGCACACCTCCACTTTTCAATTTCTGCTGGTTCATTAAAGTTAAGGGTCTCATGGATTTGCCTGTCCAGACTGGTTTTGAACCTGACCCTCAAATCTCAGCCTCCTGAGTAGCTAAAGATTACAGTTGTGAGCCGCCAGTGCTCAGCCTCTTGGAAAGTTCTGGTGTGGCCGTGGAGCTCCGGAAGGCAGGCCCAGGACAAGCAGCCAAAGGCGGAGACACACTGGGCAAGGAGGCCACCCTTACTCCAGGTTTGGACGGGCAGGAAGACAATCCAGAGCTGGAAGCCCAGCTCCCTGCCTGCACAAGCTCAAGGCTCCCTTTCCAAGCACTAACACTAGCGTCTGACAGGAGGCCCCTCTGGCTCAGAGCCTGCAAAGAAAGGAGCAGACGTCAATGAAGTTTTAATTTTTTTAAAAAATCATTGCTGGTATTTGAAGCTCGACAGAAGGAAATCTGCTTCCTCCATTATGACAAGTCAATGCTCAGCCTCGGATGTAAGTGTCTTCCATTTTCCTCGATTTCACGCTCGATTTGCCTGATAGATGAGCATACTTAGGCGAGCAACACGGAGGGCTCTAATAGGACGGGCGCTTCCAGTGCACGGGGAAGGTCACTGCTGTTACTTCAATTAACAACAGAAGCCACAAAACACACGAGGGCGAATTAATTCTAAGCCCCCTTTCAGGGCTCGGAAGGACATCCTCGGGCTCTTGGTTGTCCTGGCAACTCCAGCATCCCAGCGGCGAGGCAGCCTCCGCCCTTCCCTTCCTCCGGTCCAGACGCTACCTTAGCAGGAGAGGCCACTGTCCATGTAAATGTAGAAATGCGCTCGTTGCCATAGAGATAAGAAGAATGGCGAAAATACAGGAGTGCTTGACATACTCCAAGGCAGACTTTTAATTAAAGAAAATCTCAGATGACAATGCCAAGATGGCTGAACCCCCCAGGGGCTTTTGTACTCCCACACTAGGTGCATGAACCCCCACCCAAATACCCCAGCCAGGCAGCGACGCCTGGCTGAGCAGCCAGGGAGGAGGTGCGAGCCTCTGCGAGTGGGATGCCATGATTGTTACCTTTTCACTGCGTGCAGACGAAGGAGGGACGCACGGTGGTGGAGACCATTTGCAACGTTAGCTACACGTTGTTTCAGCAGCCGGAGCCGGGCCTACGGCAGGCAGTCTCTCTCAGGCTAGCTGGAGCAGCCTTGAGCTGTGGTAATGCGCAGGGCTCTCCTTCTGGGCGGGCCCGGGGAACCCACAGGCCTGGAGCACGGACTCTGTTCTCAGGAGTTGGAGCAGTTTTCACATCATCTTTTCCGTCACCTCTCTGCAACACTGCAGGCCAGTGTGTTTTTAATCACGTGGTGGAGCTCCTGAGGAATTTCACCAGGGGAATCTGGAGACGCAGCCATGGCCCAGCAGGGGGTGGGTGGGGCGCCTGGGCCAGCACACTGAGGGTCATGGTGTCCTGGCTGGAGAGTCCTGGTGTCCTGGCAGTAGAGGACCGTGGTGTCCGGCAGAGGCGCCGTGCCCGCCGTCTGGCAGCTCCCGTTGCTACTAGCCGCTCCTTGCCTCCCTGACTTGTCACACTATTTTGCCTGTCTACCAAGGCAGAATTCTCCAAAGCTTCACCTCAGCCATGTCTCTGACCTCCAGACACCACTGAAGGTGACAGCCACCAGGTGTCTGCACCCAGCCTTCCCCGCCTGGAGTCCTCACCTCCTTCCCTCGGCTCCCTACCACCACCCGAGCCCAGAGCGCTGGCTCCTCTTTGTGCCCAGGAAGGCCCTCGACACTGGGTCAGCCATCAAGGGACGACCAGAGTGAGCGCCTGAAAACCGGCTCAGACCCCGTGTGCCCGGACTGAGCTGTGAGCATGGCTAAGTGGAGAACTGCCAGGGAGACCCATGCCCTGCCCCTCACCCGGGCGGCCCCGTCTCCTCCACCTGCCCCTCAGAGCTGCCTGGGCATCTATAGTTGTCTGTTCGATGGAGCCCAAAGCAAGACTCTTGTGACTTCTGTTCTTCACATCAGGCCCCTCATCCGTCCAGATGTGGGTGGCAGAGGATCTGATAGTTCTCGAGTAACAAAAGCGTCGGGACAGAGACTCCTGGGCCTGGTTCCCTTCACAGCCGGCCCTACGCTTGAAGCTCAGAACCACCGTGCCTCCCACTCCCAGGAGGAGGCTGTCAGGGCAGCCGGGACAGCCCGCACCCCTGCACTGCCCAGCTCGCCGCCTCCGTCCCCGTGGGTAGCTGTGACGGCCCCGTTCCACACCAAACCAAGTAGGACTTCATTCGCAGTTAGTCCACGAGCCCCACGTGTGTGGTCTCTGGTCACAGCGTCCGATGGTTCCTTTTGGAAAATACATCTTGTTTCTCAGGAGATAGGCCAACAGTGTCTCCACATGGTCAGCTGCCTTGAGGGGGACTCACGTCCCACATCGAACAGGAAGATGATGGATGACTGCAGCAGGAAGCCAGGCTCTCACAGCACACCCGCCCGCCCGCCCGCCCATGGGGGCCCGGCACGGCTGGCCCTGCTCTGGTACCCACAGCCCTGCTTGGCCTATTTCTCACCACACAATTCCAGGCCCTGTCCTCCTGGCCTCCTGGCTCTGTCCTGGCTTTGGCCGCCTGACCCCTTCCAACAACCTCCATCAGCATCACTGCTCTGTCATTCTCGCTCACACTCGGCACACTGGTGCAGGGCGCTGCAGAGACACATGCTCAGGAATTGCCAAGAACACATGGCTGAGAGGGGGCCTGAGAGAGCTGCCAGACACCCGGGAGATGGGTGCCATGCCTTCTTCCTGGTTGGGGGGGGACATCCTGGGATGCATCCTGTGGGATGGGATAGTAAGAGGTGGTGAGATGGGGCCACGGGGGGGTGGAGGGAGCGGGGGGAGGGGGGCAGGCGCCGCCAATGTGGTGGAACCCAGGCTGGGCAGGGGCTGCCCCGTGAAGTCTGAACACAGAAGTCACTGGTGTCCAGCTGTGGGTAGAGTGCAGAGGACGGGAGCAGGCGGCCATGGGCCTCCCCTTCCACAGCCTGGCTGAACGTTCGTGGCAGGTCGTTGTGGAGGTGGAGCGAGCTGGGAGACTGTGGCCCTGGCTGTCTGGACACACGAATGCCAAGACACCAGGGAGGAGCTCCTTGGATCCCACCTTCCGTCTTCTCCTTTACCCTTGCTTTTCGGCCTGCCTTTCCCCTGGACAGCCTCCCGGCATCTCCTGACACTCGGCATCAGCCTCCCCCTTCCACCCGAACCTCCCAGTGCCATCCCCTCCACAGCTGTCTCTCCTCCGCTGGGATGAAAACCGCTGTCTTCCAGCCACCCCAAGAATGCCAGATCCAGGTTCAGAACAGTCCTGGCACCAGGAGAGATGCCAGACCTGGCTCATCCGATCACGGAGTCTCTGCACAGCCTAAGAGTAAATGAGAGGACACACACACTCCTTCGGCAGTGGCTGGGGGAGCTGGACACTAGCCAGGAGCCGCAGTGGCCGTGGGCTGTCTGTCCCTCGTCCTTCTGGGCCTCACTGGATGATGATGGGCACACACGGCTCAAGTGTGTGGTCAGAAACAGAACTGGACATGTGTGTGTGTGACAGAAAAGGCAGCGAGGAATGCTTGCTCCCGTGGGGCACAGGCTGTGCCAGGCCCTTGGCCCAGAATGAGAGTGCTGCACCCTGGTGGGAATGATTGCCCAGCTGAACCCAGGCTTCGCCAAGTCTGAGCTCCCAGGAGAGCGCGCTGGCTACAGCCCATGTCCATTTAGCCCAGCAGGACCCAGGCTCTCCTGGGGGACAGTCCTGCCAGATCCAGGAGAGGAGGGGACCAGGCAGAGCACAGGCCAGGGCTGGGGGCCGGCCAGGCTCCCTCCTCCTAACCTTTGCAAATGATTGGGAAAGAAGGCTGGAAACAGAGCCAGAGAACGCACAGGAGAGAAATTCACCCTGGCACAAGCAGGAGGTGGCGTGCTTGAACACTTGAAGCCTTAGACAGCACGTATCTCACCAGAGGAAGGTGGGCAGAACTGCAGGAAGCCAACGGCGTCTGGAAGCTCCAAGGAGGACGTCAGGGTCCTCCCCGATCCTCTTCACTTCCACCTTGCCCCAGAGCCCTCCTCAGGTCAGGGCCTAGTGGTCCCCTCCCCGCCCCGCCCCGCCCCGCCCCACCACTTCTCCCATCAGCTATCAGTCAGCCCATTATCTAGTCTGCTGTCTGATCTTGAGAATTCAGAATATGCATCGAAAGCTTAGAACACAGTAATCACCAGGTGAATATTAATAAGGAAATTCAGGGTTCTCTGGAAAACAGACCCATTGTGTGTGTGTGTGTGTGTGTGTGTGTGTGTGTGTGTGTGTGTGTGTGTGTGTGTGCGCGCACGCGTGCATTATAGGGACAAGATACAGTTCTGCTTATTATCCAGAGATGTATACTTGTATTTGTTATCTACACATTGAGATCTATATCTGTGATCTATAAAGCTCTATCTGGGTACACATAAAAATCTACAGAGCTATATCTTAACATATCTTCTATAGAGAGAGAAGGGGGGAGGGAGGGAGGGAGGAAGGGAGAGAGAAAGAGAGAGAGAGAGAGAAGGGCCATACATAGTTCTGTTTCTATTCATTCATTCATCCATTCATCTATCCATCTATCCGTCCACCTATCCATCTACCCATTCATCCATCCATCCATCCATCATCCATTCACCCATCCATCCATCCACTCATCCGTTCACCCATTCGCCCATCCACTCATCCGTTCACCCATTCGCCCACCCACTCATCCATTCATGGAGATGTCTATAAATCTGTGTCAAGGTATCTGTCTATGGAGGAAAAGAGATGCCCCTCAGGGAAGAGCTCTGCTCCTGGTAGGCCTAAACTCTTCAAGGAAGCCATCTGGCTAGATGAAGAATGAAAGCTATTTTTATCTACTAACAAAATTGTCTGCTCACCGAACCCAGTGTCCCCAGCCCCCTCAGGCTCCACCCCTGCACGCCAGACACAGATTCTCCACTAAACTGGGGTTTGGCGAGCTCCGCTTTTCATAGCTCACACCTCCCTTTGCACAGCCCTGGCTCACGGCATCTCTGGCAGACCTGAGTGCTGTGTGCCATGAGACTGCAGGCCAAGCCCCACGCCTGTGTTAGAGGGACATCCAGAGGACAGAAGCAAGCGGAGGGGCCAGATGCAATCGCCCAGAGGCCAAGAGCCAAGCCGCTGAAGTAGTTGCTAAGCCACACAAAGATAAGACCTGCAAGATTCGCATGTTGTTCTAGCCGAAGGCGGCTGAAGTGAGAGCTGCGATCCAGAATCCATGGGGCGTTGGCTGGAATAGCACAGCCGTGGGACCTTGAGCTGCAGTGGCTCCCAGCCCTGCAGGCCGAGAAGCAGGCACAGAGAGAGGCGGGCGCAGGAGAGGAGGGCATGATGTCTTGGCGGTTCCTTGCACAGTCAGTAGACACGGCATTGGTGGATGACTCCGTGGCCCCCCAACCCACTTGTGTGCATTACAAGCCGCCCCTTTTCTCACACTGCTCCCAGTCCTGAGGACACGCTGTGAAGGGCACCGGGAAGAGAAAGGCCGGCCCGGACCCTGGGGTGTGAGATGGCGGCTGGAGGTCACCACGGCTGATCAAATGAAATGCCATGCGTGGAGCTGCACTCCAGGCTCTGGCAGCCAGGCTGTGCCCACAAATGACGCAGTGGCACCATGAGCCAAGCCTGGAGGGAGGTGATGGGCTGTCACACGCCGCCCTGGCACACCCTGCAGAGGGAGAACCACCTGGGCCAGCCGAGCGTGGCACGGGGGGCCGTGGCTGCCCAGAGTGGGCACAGACCCTGCCACTCAGGGACACGTCGTGGGTAGAACTGGCCCTGAGACTTTTTAAGCCAATGGTTTCCTTAGGTCCAAATAACACTTCCACCCCCCCCCCCCGCAAGGACTGAGATGACTTGATTTTGTCAAATGTTGCCCCAAATGAAAAGAAGGGCCGGCAGCCGAGGCGCCCGGCAGCAGACGGCAGCTCTGTTCAGGACGCCATGCTCAGCTTGGCCCCTGCGTGACTCCACCCCACGACGAGGCTAGAGGCCAGCGCTGCAGATGGCGCAGCCCGAGAGGCCCCAGCCCACACCACACGGGGTGGTGAAGGCCGACGCCCAGTGAGCCCTGCTCCGGATCCACAGGAGACGGGCCCGGGCTGCGTGGGGGGGGTCGAGGCAGACCCTGTCCCACGTCATTCCGGGAAGGCCAGGCAGCCGGATCTGGATGTCACCATTTGTGGACTGCACCACGTGTGGACCGCCACCTTCTGTGTAGCGTAAGATGAATTCCTGAGCCACTGTGGGTAAGTGACAGGCCAGGGCCTTCCAGACACACCGGTGTCCAGCCACCAGACCCAGGGTCACTGCCAGGAACCCTGAAGGAGCCTGAACTGCCACGGCCTCCGCAGGGTCACATGGAGATGTGGGGTGCTGGGTGTCATGTTGCTTGGTCTTCTAATGGGCAGCTCACCTCACCTTACAGAGAGCGGAGGGAGCCAGGTGGTGGAGAAGGGGGGCCTGTCTGATGGGGAGTGCCAGGGGCAGAAGTATGTGTGCATTCCACACCACACCACACATCTACAGACACGCATCGGCGAGCGCACGTACACACATGCAGGCACACACACACACACATCCAGCCGTCTTCTCAGCTTCAGGGATCACGTGGGGCACTGACAGCGAGTCCCAGTGCAGGACCCACACTTCCCACCAAACCCTGCACCAGCATGTCCGCTACGGTACTACCAACGCCTCCAGGTCTCCCGTGGCCGGGCCTCCCGTGGCTGGGCCTCCTGTGATGACACACCTCCCGCCAGCTCCTCCTGCCCGCACTCCCTGCCCACTCCCCACGGCATACAGGCCAGCCTGGCATTGCCTCACAGACGAACAGAGGAGCCACAGGGGAGCCAGCTGGAAATACCCACGTGGACTGGAGATGGAGAAGTTTTAGGATGTGTCACCCACAGCTTTTAGCAGGGAAGAGGAGCACACGGCTGACAAGAAGAGCAGAGTATCGGCCCTGCCCCAGAGGCAGGGAGACAGCAGAATACCGGGGGCCGAAGTGAGCCAGTGCTGGGGTCACCCAAAGAGCTCTCAGAAAGCCCAGGGAACCACCACCAAATCCAGGTGGAAACGGTGCTAGGCACGGCGTCGATCGGCCTACAACACCACCATCCTCAAATTAATTAATTCAGCACATGCCAAGCCCAAATCCCAAGGGAAAATTTAAGGAATTTGACAAGCTAATTTCAAGATTTGTCTAGGAGAGGAGATGTACAGGAGAAACCACTTTTTAAAACAAATTAGCCACGTACAATACTAAAGAATACGTGACAAATAGCAGTGATCAAAACAGGGCACAAGAGATGAAACGGAGTCAGGGACAGCCCGCAGTGGAGAGACGGCATCTCCCCGTCACAGGATCACGGGGGTTCCACCGTAATGCTGGCACGAGCAGGAAGCACTCCCCGGTATCTCACCCAAAAATGCCGCACGTGACACGGCCTCACTAAATTATCCATGATGATTGCAAAACCACCTTGGGATGGGGAGGAGAAAAGCCTTCTCAAGCTTGACAGAAAATCCCGCCGTCGCTCTAACAGTCGGAGCCCAGAACACCAGTCCTGAACACAGCCCGAACGTGCCCTGGAGACACAGCACATGCCAGAGGCCCCCCCCGGCCCAGAGCCCGTCCTGAGGCCAGGCGGGGCCCGAGGTGCCTGCCCAGCCTGTGTAAAGACCTGCAGCGGGGCCAGGCATTTGGCCTAGTGGTAGAATGCTTGCCTAGCATGCATGAAGACCCAGGTTCGATTCATTGGTACCACATATGTAGCAAAAAGCCAGAAGTGGTGCTGTGGCTCAAGTGGTAGAGCTCTAGCCTTGAGAAAAATCCAGGGACAGTGCTCAGACCCTGAGCTGAAGCCCAGGACTGGCAAAAAAAAAAAAAAGACCTGCAGCGCTGCCCGCTGCCCGAGCACCCCGCCCCGGTCCTGGAACACCCTGCCTCTCCAGCCCCACCGCCGCGGCAGGAGGTGCTGATGTGTTCTACACTCCTTTCCCAAAAGGAATTGTGCAAATCAATTGGAAACTGAGTCCACACAGGACACTTCCGTGCACCCGTATTCTCCAGCCCACAGCCGTCTAACCCGCTTCCCGAAGCAGACAAGAAATCGAGAACCACTGACTGCGTGCTTAGGACACACGGTGCATGGTGATGAACACCTAACCTTTTGCTGTGTTAAGGCTGTTTTCTCATACTAGGGCTTGAACCCAGGGCCTCGTGTTCTTGCTCTTTTTGGACTTGAGCCTCCACTTCCCTCTTTTCACTGGCTATTGGAGATATGTCTGCACAGACTGACTGTGAACAGTGATCCTCAGATCGCAGCCTCCTGAGCAGCTAGGATTCTAGACATAAGCCCCTGGCCTCCAACTATTTTAATTCTCACAGGGCCAGGACGTGGCCATTATCTGCAGAAACAAAAGCTCTTGGGGATTTTTAGCAATCTTTCGGAGTACAATGAAGTCATTCAAGAACTGATAGCATAATTCTTTCTTTCTCTGGGCCACATTCAGTCTGAACGTGAACTTTATTATAATCCAGAAGCCCTTGCAGAAGAATCTGGGCCTGCTTGACTTCCATCCCAGATGCCAACACTCAGGCCGGAATTCCTAATGAGAGCCGAGTTCTCAGGCACTGCCCGCTGCACGCACACCACAGGCCCCGGGCGCGGCCCTGCTGTGCTCTAGATGCAGAACCACATTCTTAGCCTGAATCCCAGAAATGTCATCTCTTTTTTCTTAAACCCCGTGCCTACTCATTGTCTCCTAGTTTACTGGCAAAAGACTCAGACACTACCACATGAACCACAGCTCTACCTCTGACATATTTTTTTTTTTTTGCTGATTAATTGGAGTTCAGAGTCTCTTGGGCCAGGAGTTTGGCCTAGTGGTAGAGTGCTTGCCCAAGTTCGATTCCTCAGTACCACATACATAGGGGGAAAAAGCCGGAAGTGGTGCTGAGGCTCAAGTGGTAGAGCTCTAGCCCTGAGAAAGTTCAAGGACAGTGCCCAGGCCCTGAGCTCAACCCAGGACTGGAAAAAAAAAAATGTCTCCCCAATTTTCTTGCCTGGACTAGCTTCAAATCAGAATCCTCAATCTCAGCCTCTGCAGCGTTACAGAAGTGAGCCACCTGTGCCTGGCTTCGGAACTGCTGCCTCTGAGCTGGGGACCCTATAGGCTGCTGACCCTGTCACCCAGGATGTGCAGTGCCTGGACTCCCATGGGAACCCTGGCTGGAGCCCTGAGAAGAGAACAGCGGGTGTCACCCCTGGGCGGGGGGGGGACAAGGGGGGGCGGCAGGCTCCTCTGCTCTCATCACTGCCGAGACCAGACAGGTAGCATGCATTATGGTAGCATGCATGTATCGATGGGCAGAGAGTGGGTCTACGAGTTACATTTACACACACACCCCTCCGGTTCTCAGCTACCTTATGAAGCTTCTTGACTCAGTGGCATTCATAACCAGTTCTTGGTTTCTCACATCATGCATGCACCCTTTCTCTAGCACATATTCAGAGCACACACTGCAGGGGCTAAGGAAAGTGCTCTTGCTCTCGGGATGCTCACTGCTCTCCACCAGGCAACACACGAAAGCGTGAGTCCCAAGTGTGGAACAGGAGGGGAACACAGCTCTCCAGGGCAAATCCTCCCCCTCCCCTCCCCACTCGGCTGACCCAATCCTCTCCCCGTTCCACCTGGCGTTGTCAGGTGACCCCCCCCTGCCTCCCGAGGGTCACCGGCCCTGCAGCAGGAACGGCGCGGCTAGCTGACGGCCTGGAAGAAGGCGCCTCCTGAACCCGAATGCATGTTCACAGGGATGCAGAGGCTGAGCGGAAGAAAGCCCGACTCCTTCTGCAAGTGTGTTTGCTGTGGGCAAAGGTGTTATTCCTGCTGCGGGCTCGTCTTCCTCAAGCCAAGAGAACTGGAGGTACAGAACACAAAGCCCGTGCACGAAAGCACGTTTCCCACACTCAGACGCTTCATCGAGTACCCTCTCTCCTGCCAGGAGCCTAGAGCGAGTCCTGGGGCTCTGAGAGGGTGGAGATCCGAAGCCAGCCCAGGTGGGGAGATCTGAGAGCCTCTTATCTCTAATGAACCAGCAAAAAGCCAGCTGTGGGGCCAGAGCTTAGCTCCACCCTTGAGTG
This sequence comes from Megascapheus bottae, assembly GCF_031878675.1. Lineage (NCBI taxonomy): Eukaryota > Metazoa > Chordata > Mammalia > Rodentia > Geomyidae > Megascapheus > Megascapheus bottae. Next base: position 1,771,508 of record NC_143519.1, read on the forward strand.
AAAAAAACTACTCAACAGTGCCCAGGCCCTGAGGTCAGCCCCAGTACAGGCACACAAACACAGACGTCCCAGCTCTCACTTTGGGGAGCAAAGTGTGTAGAGAAAAATATCGTGTCTGAGTTCAGTATGCTTCTGAGGGAGGAAACGGGCAGGCCTGGAGGCTTGTCTTTCCCAAGATCCGCTATGCTATGCACACGTAGTGAGCTACTCAACTGCTTGGCTTTTCTTAACTGACAGTATCAAGATGGCATTTTAAAGTTTACTCTCTCTGTTGTCGTTATACACGCACACCTATTATATACCCCATGTGTAATACACGCTAAACGTTAAGGAGCAGAGCAGGGATGGCAGACCGGGTATCAGAACTGTGAAGAGACGTGTCACTCCGCGTCAGCGAGCTGACACCCCGGGGCGACCGCTGGCCTGCTGCCTGGCCCGCTGCCTGGCCCATGCCTTCTGCTGGTAAACCGAGCTTGACTGGCACGAGCGGCATTAGATAAAACAGACTGGGCCTGCAATGCCAATATTTTGTGACTGTTTTGCAATCGACATTAATCAATGGGATGGGACTGTAATTCTGCAATTTCCCTGTCTCTTTCTGGTTCCAGAATCAAAGATATAATAGTGCATCTAAGAGTTCCTGACAATTTGCTATTCACAAATGCTGTGCTAAACAGACGACATCAAATTGCATCTCCAAGCTCCACTTTTTTTAATTCCTCCTGGGAACCTGCAAAGTCCTGGGGTGCCAGTTTCCCATAAAGAAACAGCCCCTCCAAGTGCCACCAGCAGCTCCCTGGCTCAGTGTATGCCTGAAAATCCAGATTGGAACTGGGGTCCCAAAAAACTCATCAAATTTCATGAATTCAACGTCATTTTGGAAATTTTTCAATCACTCTGGTGACATTGACAATTTTCCATTTCATTATAATGCTACAAAATTCAAGCACCTGCTTTGCTTTTTCAAAATGTAAATCTACTGGGGGGAAAAAATCAGAGAAAAAGCAGGTGTTCTACCTTAATTGACAGAATTGAGTCTCCTATCCGAAAACAAGCACCCAAATCAAAACAGAAGCTCCAAAGTGTCTATGGGAGTCAAGGCAGGAGGGAGAGGGTCTCTCTCTCACACACACACAGACACAGACACAGACACACTCCACACTGACGGGACTGACACCAGCTGTCTTTAAAGCAAAGCAATAACAAAAGGCTTTGGCAGATGTACAACCTGGATCTCCCACCCCCAAAAGGAGTCAGCGCACAGTGGAGTGGAGACCAGCCCAGCCCTTTCGATTCACCCTCCTGTGAGAGGCTGAGCTGTTGAGCCGTCCTGGGTCTGGAGTGCGCTAACTTTAAAATCAAACATGGAGATTCTATTCCAAAGAGGAAAACACTTCAGAAAGGAACTGTGCTTTGACTGTGCTTTTAAGTTTTTAAGTTTGCTTTGCTTCCTCCTTTAAAACTCACAGAGGAATCTGTTCAACTTTAAGAGCAGCTCCTCCATCCGCTGAAAATTCACTGCAATCTGCAAATGTCACCGCTGTTCAGCCTGATTAACTCTGGCAATTTCATCTTACAGTGATGTTCGACTCTCAAACTGCCAAACAAAGATTCCTCTATTTCATTATTCAAAATATTAAGTGAAGCTCAAACGCTGCAGTGATAGACTTTGGGGAAAAGAAATATTGCTCTATCTGTCAGAAGAAGAAAAAAAAACCCTTCAAGTTATTTCATTACATAAAATAGTACTTAGGGCAGCTGAGCCATCACTTCCTGCAAGCAGAAAGGGTGCAGCGAGCCAGTGCTGCAGCAACCTACGCTGAGTCCTCCCAGAAGTGAATCCCCTGGGAGCAACCTGTCCACGGCTGGTGTCTGTAGTGGCTGTCCCTGTGCGGGGAGGGCCGTGAGTGGCCCCTCCAAGGGGACACAGCCGTAGAAGGCGGCCTCGGGGCACACTTGGGTGTGACGCATTCTGACACAAAGCACTTGTGATCCTTGGCTATCTCTGCATAGAGATGTGTTTGCTCCATACTCCTCACCCCAGGCAGAGGCGGGCAGCCTGGGTGCACACTCACCCTGGGCTCGGGCTCTGCCCTGGGGACCAGACAGATGTTTCAGGGGCTGTGATCTGAGGGCTGGCTCCGGGGTGTAAGGCTGCAGGGTAGAAGGCTCGGGGTGGAAAGGCCTGCTGGAGGACGCTCACCCCACACTGGGGGACCAGTGCTGTGAAGGTGGCTGAGTGTGGAAGGCGCAGGTTGAGCTGCACTGGCCCGGGAACCGGCGACCCTCGCTGAGCAGGCCCGGCTCTGCCACAGGCAGTGCAGAACGCTCCCCCCACCCCCTGCCCCGGGGTTTCCAGGAAGCCCAGGTCTGGCAGGAGCTGCAGGCAAACCCCACAGCCCTCCCCTGCCAGCTCCCATTTTGAACACAACCTGATGTGTGCGTGGCCCCTGCTGCTGTGTGAATGAGGGCTGGGAAACTCAACTCTGTGAAAAAAGTAAATAAATGGAATCAATCATCGCCTTTGGAAACATTCGAGTACGGACTGGAGGAGTTTGGATTTGAGAAGATGATGGCACATCTGTGAGCTCAACCATCCCAGCCCTGGTTACATTGTGCTTTTCCCCAGAGCCACATCAAGGTCTCCCTACCCCCATCCCAGACACGCCCGGTCGCCTCCAGTGGCTCTCAGCTGGTTTGGAGGGAACGGGGCCATTTGCCACCCATACAAAGCAGAGTGAGATGCAGAGCTGTGCCCAGGGGTCCCACCCAGAGTTCACCATGGCATCGACACCGGAGACAATTCAGTCCACGGATTCAAGACGGCGCGCCAGCTTGGAGACACGGTTTAGCTCCTTCTGTATATCATTGTATTCCCAATCTGGCACCGTGAACCATAAATAATCCCATCATTTATTAATTACATTTCCTAACCTAGTCAAGAAGAATCCCGCAGTGAGGAGCAGCGGATCATGAATTAATGGTTCATTGAAAAGCAACTCTTATTGCCAAGTACTTGTAAATTAGGGTGTGATAATTACCCACTTTAACCTTTTAAACAGGTTCCTCTAAAAAGCTCCAAGATGGATGTTTTATTATAACAACTTTGACCTCCAACACACAACAACGCAATTAGCGTATGCCCTGACAACGAGGTGCTTTGATTAAGGGGCTGAAGCAGCCCAGGGTCGCGAGCTATCACCTGCGCAGGTACGGCATGCGGGAGGCCCACGTGCCTTACACACCCAGTGTGCACACGGGATGCACTTATCTCTTTGAAGTACAGCTCAAGTGAAGTAGAAAATAATGAGTAAGTACCGAATGTCACTGCGTGAGAGGCGCCGGCTCTGTCATCACCAACCATTACCAGCGACCCTCCTGTGAAGCGTGCTGGCCCCAGCCTGACCCCACTGGACCACTTAACTCATGTCAGGGGAAGAAAGACCTCGGGGCCCGCCAGAGCCATGTCACACCGGACCAGACGCAGGCTTCTGGTCTCAATGCTGGTGGAGCTGTGACAGCCGTGCCAGGCCATGGGCCTGTGCTGGGGGGCCCAGTGGCCCCCCCTGGAAACCCCAGGGCAGAGGAGGCTTCTGCGTGTCTAATGAGGCTGGTGAGGCCCATCCAGAGAACAAGTCTTACCCGACCAAGGAAGAAGTGCACACGGCAGCCGCTTCCCACCACAGCCCAGGGACCAGCCACTTCCCGAGGACGGGACCCATCCCGGTGCACCCTCTGCATCCTCGGTCTCCAGCCAGGGACTGCCAGGCCCTCGCGTCCAGGACAGAAGGGTAACTTAGTGGAGCCCTCACTGCTTGCACCCAGGCAGCAAGCTCCTCTCACAGAGCCCACCGGCATTATCCAAACCCCTGCCGCTGCACCCAACTTTATGAAGCAAAGAAGCCAAAGCAGGACGTGCGAGCTGGCCTGGGAGATGCCGCCCTGCCTAGAGGGAGGGGATGGGGGAAGCCACACATGGCGAGGCCAAGGCCAGCGTGTGCCCTCCTCCTCGTTAGCTGAAGGCCTTCTCCTAATGTTCTGGAGCCATCCACAGGCTTAACCACCACCAAAGCCCCCGGCCAAGGACAGGAGGCCCTTTGCTGGAAGGAGCTCCAGACCCCCTTATCCAATGAGACTGGTCTTGAGCATGGGCGCTGGGTTACTGAGCAAGGCCAAGGGGAGTCGGGAGCTCTAGCACGCTCCGGGAACAGGTTCACCAGACCTCACGGGAGCCTGAGGGACACAGGAGAGCGGCACACCAGGCCGTGTGGGCGAACCTGCCCTCTGCAGGCCCCGCTCCGGGGTCTGGTCTTCTAAGGAGAGATCGGGGTTGAGTGTCGGAATCAAAGAAAGGCTTGAGTTTCACACATGGGTTAAGTATGGACTAGGAACAAAGGCTGCATGCAAGAGACAAAACCTGAGCAAGCCCAGAAAAGCACAAGAGCCTGGGAGGATTGTGGGCAAGAAGCCCCTGAACCTCGTGAAGTCAGAACGCTCCGGCGATGTGGGTAGTGCTAGGCGTTGCACAGTCCCTCCACAGCCAGCACCCAGCACGAGTGGTGTCAAAGCACCCACAGCTGGTGGTGCAGGCGCTCTGAAGAGCAAGGATGCAGAGAAGGACGCTGCCCGGCGCGGAGCGGGGCTGGGGCGCAGGCGCACGCCCCCTGCAGGAAGCCATCTGGCAACGGGTTAGAAAGCTGACTCTCCTGCCACCATGCCTCTCCTCAGCGGGGCTTTGCTGCTGATGACGCACCCCTGGAAAATGCCCCTCCGTTCTGTGACGCTCACCCTGTGATAATTACAGTCCCAGGAAGAAGATGGAGACGGAGAGGCCATCACTCAGGGAAGCAGGGACACGCCAGAAAATCGCTGGCAGAGTGCTTTAATGACAGGAGACGACGCTGCCTGCATAACCCGACCAGAAGAAACCCGAGGTAGAAAATTGTACCACACTAGGGTCTCCTCACAGCATGAATCCCAGTAAGAGAAAGCGCTGGGTCTTGGGCCAAGTATCACAGCAGCAGCGCGCTCTCCACATCGCCCCGTCCCATTAAACAACCACAAATCGCGTACGCTGTTTAAAAGGGATCGCGTTAGCCAGGGGTGGTAACCCTATCTCCTGATGAGGCTGAGATCTAAGGCTTGTGGTTCAGAGCCACAGGAGATGGGCCCAGAAATTGTGAGACTCTTATCCCTAAATAACTACCACGAGTCTGGAATTCCAGCTGTGACTCAAGTGGTAGAGTGGTGGCCTCAAGAAGAACACTGTTCAGCAACAGTGCCCAGGCCCTGAGTTCATGCCCCAGCACTGATACACCTAAAAGAGGGAAGGAGGGAACAGGAAAATGCACCGAGCCAAGGCGGTCAGCGCAGATGAGGCAGAGGCACTGGACAAGCTCACCAGCGTGGTGGGGTGCAGGTAGATGGGGATGTTTGTGGCAACAGACCCCACCAGGCCAAACATCAGTGCTACCCTCTGTCCATCTGAAAAGATGGCAACACAAGGGCAGAGGTGGCATCTGGTTTCCCACCCACCACAGCCAGAACCGCGGGCCAGGCCCAATGTGAACGAGCGTGCTTAGCACGTGTCACTGGTGTATATGTACGCATATGCTTGTGTGTGGGCATGTTTATGTGCATGTACACAGATATAAAATACCTCTCTCACCTCCCAGCTATAAAATTCCATACGTTTTTACACTCGATATTTGGATACTCAGCTGAATGTACACACACACACACGCACACACACACACACACACACACACACAGAATATAAAAGAATATATATTAGTTAGGGCTGGGAGGGTAGCTCCGTGATAAAGCAGTGGGCTAGCATGTGGGAGACCCCGGCTTCTACCCACTGCAACCCCAGAATGCAGCAAGTTTACATATGAAGCTTCTCCTCAGATAATTACACTAGTCCTGCAGTCCATAGCCTGTTTTTTCAACTTGAAAGTAACTTTCATTCCTAAGTGCTTTGGACTTACGCATTGCCTGTTCGTTTTGAAATTCACACTGCTGGGGTTTATACATGATTACCAGCTCACTGTCACGCGACGTTATGTTCTCACTTCTGGGAGATTCTGGTGCAAAAAAAAAAATCCCTTGGGACTCTGAGGAAACTTTTTAAAAAATATTATTACTTTTAATTGAAGCATAAAAATCTCTAGTGGAGATGTGGAACATTTGGAGAAAGTTTAAAAACTGAATGGAGGAATTTGTGACGGGATAAATGTCTTTTTAGCCTAAGCGGCAGTAAGCATTGCAGCAAACACGATTATATCATCAGTAGCTTTCTTCTTCACCCATCGGGGGGCCTGTAATTAAGTCATAATTCATATTTAATTGTTTCATCTGAAGACTATTATCTCATTTCTTCATGATTGTCTTATTCTCGCTGTTTATATTTTTTCCTTTTCACAATGTCATAATTTTCAGACTAAAATATTGAGCTTAGAAAATATTAGTTTTGATGTAATTGATATATATGTATATGATTTAATTTTTATTTTAACTTTTTAGCAGAATCAAAATGTAATCAAAGGATGTCTTGTGCCTTGGCTATAGAACTCTTCGTTCTGAAAGCCGTGGAAGGGGCGGCATTCATAGGCTACCATTCCCTTTATGAAAATATTAAACCGTTTCTGCAGAGTAGGATGCCAATTACTGTGATAAACGTCTTCAAATGAAAGGCTAGGAGCACATCCAGGCCCACCCTGCAGAAACTGCCATTCCTCAAAACAAGCAAGAACTCAACTCAAATGCTCCTACTGAGAGCGGAGCCGCGGCGCTCTCTGGAAAGCAGGCGCTTCAAACCCACTGCACCAACGCTGCTGAGGTGGCCCGGGGAGTTCGGAAGGAGCTTCAGCCCGAAACTTTGCCTTTGGAAGAAGTTGTTTTCCATCTGGCGGGTACGGAGGTTGCTCGTGGCGCATTTCTCTGGATCCTGGTCCAGGCTGAGGCAGGAGACTGGCTGTGTGGGTTTGTGGACAGCGGGCAGGATGGATGCCCCATAAAGACGCCAGCACCAGCTCTAGTGCCAAGAAGCAGTGCCACAGTCTCTGCCCCAGGCGGAGAGCCCAGACTGCTGGGCAGTGAGCTCAGCCACGCCACAGCGTTTCGGGAAGCCCAGCACGGGAGCTGCCACACTTCCAGAACACACGTGCTCACGCGCAGAACACAAGTCAGAATTTTGGAGTAAGTACAAGTCTAGAAGGTTAGCGTTCGATCCTGGCTGCCTATGCCACAGGCGCAGTGAAGTCCTGAAAACGACGCTGTCCTTTATCCTTAGCCGCTGCTTGGAGCCAACACCAGCCCTGGGCCTCCCCACCTCACCCAGGACACACCTGCTGCTCAGGACACCCACAGGGGAGGCAGAACAGGGCCCCCAGCAGGGCCCAGCCAGGCACACACTGTCTGTCCAGGGCCAGTGGCCTGGTCCACGGGGAAGGAAGGCAGTGTGGAGAAGGAGGGGCTGTCAGGAAAGACGGAAGAGACATCAACAGTCCACGTTCAAATGACAAGAATGCGGCATATTATGTAGGAAATGGAGCAAAATAAAACAATGATCACCTCCAGGGAAAACCACAAGTTTTATAAGAAAAGTAGGTTCGGGCGCCTCCCACCTCGCAGTGCAGCCCAGCGTGGCGCAGACCTGCAGACCTCGCCGTTCACCAGCCAGGAAGGGGTTGAGATGACTACCCATCCCTCCAGCCATCTATTTGTCTATTACATGTCAATCATCTCCGTTCACCCATCCATCCGTCCACTGATCTATTTCATCCAGCTCGCTCTCTCGCTCTCTCCGAATAAATATCTAAAACTTAAAAGCCAAGAGTTACATGAACGAGGGATTAAGAAATACGTGGGCCGGGAGTTTGGCCTAGTGGCAGCGTGCTTGCCTAGCATGCACAAAGACCCGGGTTCAATCTCTCAGTACCACATATATAGGAAAAAGCTGGAAGTGGTGCTGTGGCTCAAGTGGTAGAGCCCTAGCCTTGAGAAAGCTCAAGGACAGTGCTCAGACCCTGAGTTCAAGCCCCAGGACTGGAAAAAAAATATGTAAAAAACCCCAAAGAGACCCAACAGAGAACTGCAAATGGTTCTCCGGTGGCAGGAACCACAGTGAGAAGGGGCCGCATCCCCCACCGTCCCCCACACCTCAGCCTGGAATCCACAAGCCAGCTGTGACAGGTCAAGGTAAGGAAACCTGGACACTCAACCCCGCCTGTGCCTGTAGACAGGGCCAGCATATGATGTCAGCATAAGCCTGCCGACCACAGCTGGTCCCCCCACTGCCCTGCACTGTCCCAAATCTATCCCGCCTGCCACCTGGACTGTCACACCTGGACAGTCACAGCCTTCTTGAGGACTCTGTTAGGCTCTTGGCCCAAAGCTGAGGGAATGCTTGCTTGGTGACAGGCAAGTCTCTACCTGGAAAGTCCTTTGGAGAACTTTCTTTAAGGGTGAGGGTTTGCAAGCTTCTTGATTGTGCTCAGAACATTTATGAGACCTGGGCACCACCATGGGGGTACAATCCCTGTGTCTGCATCTTCTTAGGAGAGAGATCGTGAAACCAGTAGTCGGGGCCAAACACCATTTCTGCTTTGTCCACACTGAAGAAAAGAAGCTCGACCAGCACCCTTCCCACCACACCGAGCATGGGGTCCAGCGAGTGACATTTCAGCAGCATCAAAAGGTAGGAAAGTTAGCTATCTGCAAATGGGATGTTTATGGCAGAGATGAATGCTTTAGCTGGGGAAATAAATCCCAGCGGAGCTAGCTCTCCAGAACAAAATTTGAAGGGGAGGCCTGCAAAATCAAAACAGCCCTCGGTGAATGGCTTCCTGGAGAGTCCCACACAGCACAGCCTCCAGCTCCATGGTGACATTTCCATTGTGGAGTTGTGTCACTGCAGCGCTCATTACACATTAATGCAGATATCACAATGCCATGTCACTGCATTGTGTCCGGACTCCCTTGGGTCCCCTAGGCACACCAGAAGGGCAGAGCTGGCACTGTGGACCACAGAGAGCTGAGGTATTCCGAGGCCTCAGGCTGGCCTGCTGAGGGGCCCTGGGCAAGGCCACCCAGGCCTTTGCTCCATCTTCATCGGTTCGAGATGGAAGCAGTACCAGAAGTGCCGGGGTGGGGAGAGGGGGGTTGCACAGGCGGCCGTCACAGGCTGTCTGGCTTCAGAGACACCTGAACGGAATGCTGGGGGAGGTTGGTGGGAAGCCAGCCTTCTCTGGCACACCCAGGAGTTAAGGAAGGGCGAGGAAGGAATCCAGAGAGCTTACAGAAAGACACCAGCCAGAGTGGCCTGCTCCAACAGAAACCAAAGACCTCAGGCCACCCACCCACAATGCAAAGGACACTTGTAAAAGTCACAGCCCACATGGGCAAAGGTCCGGCCAAGGCCATGTTGTCCGAACACCTCAAGTCCAGGGTTGCTCAGTCCAGCACTGAGCTTTCTCAGCAGCAGAAAGCATCCGTGCTCCCTGACAAAGCTGCCGACCCTGAGAGCCCCTGACAGATCTGGTCTTTCATGACTCAAGCCCAGGTCCTCACAGACACAATTCTCACCAACCCTCAGGCACATTTTCAGGTCCCGTCAGCCTTCCACACCATTAATCCACAGGGAGGGTTCAGGCCGGCCGGGCAGTCCTTCCCCAAACCCACCCGTGGTCAGAGGAGAAGCTTGCGTCTCGCCTCCAGGCCAGCCTGGGGTCGGGACTGCCTGCCAGGGCAAGGTCACACTTGTTTCAAATAAGCCAACCACAATCCTGCTCCACACCCCTCCTTCTTCTGGGAGGCGCTACTTATTCTCAACTGCCCTCTCTCTTCCCGGCTTGCTTTCTATCCTAGGGGACCCCAGGAACCACCAGCCGGCTCACCCATCCCTAGTGGAATTACCAGCTCTCTTCCCGTCCTAATTAACTCACCCCTGACATTAGAGCGTTCCTACCACAGCACCATGCAGTGATATTCTCATGTCCCCCTTCCAGGGAGAAATGAAGGCCCCCGAGAAGGTGAAGGCCTCTCTGGGGTCACATGCCTGTCATGCTGAGCCGGGCTGTGCAGACCACTCAGCCTCTCCGCGGTCACACGAGCCTGGCCCAAACTGATGTCCAGGCCTGCGAATGCATGGCTGGGCTAAGCTGCACCCCTTCTTCAGATGAACCGGACCCAGACCGGGGGCCTAACGTGGCTGCCAGGGTTGGGAGGAGTTGGTTTGCCCACGCCGCTGTCCAGGGCCTGGGCTCCAGCACTTGCAGAGCTTGGGGAAGGGCAGTGCCCGAGTCCATGCCACCATTCCACTCCCACAGCCTCCAAAAGACAGCGCTCTCTCTCCTCCAGCCTCTGTGCTTCTGCCTCCTGGTCTCCCTCTGACCGTCACCCTGTCTTCCCATCTCTCCCTTTGTGTCCCTCGTCCTGTCTCTCAGTCCTCCCTCCCTCTTCTCTCTCCATCTCTCCTGTTTTCTTGCCCATATCACCTCTCAGCTTCCAGGAGGCCTGAGCTCCTGTGAAGTCCACCGTGACCACAAGGCTGGTGAGCTGGAGGAGCTCTGAGACCCTCAGAACCTGGACGCCCCTGCACTGACAGCCTCGGTCCCAGGGCGCAGCCCGTCCCCATCTCCCGTCTCTGTCCTCGGACCTGGATGTCTCTCTTGTTCCCAAGAACACCTGCTCCGAGGCCCAACTCCCCGCTGCAGACCCTGGCTGGGGACAGAAGGGCCATGAGCAGAAGGCGGCTCTGCTGTGACTTGCACACAGCTGGTGACTGTGATAAAAATTAATCTTGAAATATGTCTGACGGTCAGGCTGCGTGGAGCTCACAGGTGGTGGTTTAGAACTGCCGTCCTCCAGAGACATCTGGGCCAAGGAAGCAGGGGCTGGCCGACAGCCTGGCTGTCCACTTAACTGGAATCCCTAATTAATTACTGAGCAGGGAGCCCACCCGCCCCCCCACCTCCACAGGCCCATTGCCAGCTTCCAGGGAAAAGCTAAGGTAAGGGTGGGAAACAGCAGCGCGGCGGGGGTGGGTCACCCACTCCCCCGGGGCTCAGGGGAGGCTGGACCCCTCCAGGTCCAGGAACTTGGACACGATTAAATATCTGTGATATCGCCACAAATGTAATGAGCTGAGGAAATTGACGGTGGCTCCAACTAAATTACAGTTTAAAAGACAAGGAAGGCCCCCAGGGACACCAACAAAAGGGAACTCAGCTGACCAGGCCCAGGTAAAATTGAATTGGAAATGTTCCCTGCTTGATTTGCATAACAAAAGTCCCAGTGTTTAGAGGAAAGAAGTCATTCTGCTGAAGGGAGGGGGAGGGGTGCTGCCACACCAACACAGTCATCTGTGGAAACCGTGCCAGCGCCCAGCACCGCATAGCTGACCACCAAGATCCTTCCAGCTGGCAGGCCCTCGGTCCTCCTCCTAGTAGCCAGGACTCACTGGCTTCAAAAAAAAAAAAAATCCACTCCGTATATTTGTAATCTACAGGCATGAAATTTTCAAGGCTTAGCTAGTTTCCTAACCAGAAGTCAAAAGGACAATCATTGAAGCCAGGCGCTGTCAGCCTAGCCCTATATTCCCAGCAGCTCAGGAGGCTGAGAGTGGAGGATTGTGGCATAAAGCCAGTGTAGGCAGACAAATCTGAGAGACTCCTATCTAGTTACCACCAAGAAGCTGAAAGTAAAGATGAGGCTCAAGTAGAGTATCAGCCATGAGAGAAAAGGCTAAGGGACAGCTCTCCCCAGGACCAGTATACCCACAAAGCAGACAGGAACTCAGTCTCCCCCAGGAGACACTTTTACTGATTCACTTTGTAGCAGGGATTTAGAGATAACAGCACTGATCATTGATGGAAACATGGACTGTTTTTGTTATCATTGAAAGTCATTGTTTTTATTTAAAATCGTTAAAAGCAAGAGCCAGCAGCGATGCAGAAAACAACAAAGACATTCGTAACAAGTAGGCGGTGACTCTTTGCCAGGAAATGGGGATGAGCGTACTCATTTCCTTCACTCAGGCTGTTTCTGAATATGCAGAAGATCCAGGGCAGATGGACAGGGGCAGAGCTCAGACCAGAGCCGACTTCCAGCCATTCAACCTCAGCCAGCCCCCACCAGCTGGGAGTCACAGAAACCAGGCTAACTCAGAAGCCTGGAGAGAACCAAGCCAGAGCCAGACCGCTGGGCTCCTTACTCACTGGTGAGGACCTGGCTTCTGGTGCACACAGGGGGGCGGGGGGAGGGGGTGCTCTCCTTCAAGCACTTGCCACTGATCTAGCCCTGAAGGTGAGTTGGAATTAGTTTTAGCTGGAGTAGCCTCAGCAAAAGGAAACCCCAAGAGAGTAGTGACTGTAGCCACATGCAGAAGGCCCGGCAAGGGCCTCATGCAACCAAGATGGCTCCTTCTCAATAGGCAAACACCTCGTGATCATGGGGGCTCCAGTCACATGACAGTCCCCCCTCCCCATGCCAATCCAGCCAGCTCTCAGCTATGCCAGTCACAGTCAAAGCCACTGTCCTCAGAACATTCTAGTTCTATTCTTTTCCATCTGTTTCAAAGGCTGGTGAGTTTTGTCTTGAGGACAAATCCTTCACTGGTATCAAAACAAAGATGTTTTGAGTGGCACCCAGCCCTGAGCCAACCCAGGCAGCCCCATTTGGGACCTGGCCTTGAATTCTGATCCCAGATTCAAATACATCCTTGCATCTGACCACAGAGGGACCTAGCGCCACCCAGAATGGACACAGCCCCCACATCCTGTCTTTGTTGGGATTTACTGACATACTTGGTGATGGGCTGAGAGTAACTGCTTTCACTAGAGGTCTACAAAGTTGACTAACTCATCCTTTTCATTCGTTCTTTCTCTCTCTCTCTCTCTTTTTTTTTGCCAGTCCTGGGCTTGAACTCAGAGTCTAAGCACTGACCTTGGACTTTCTCAAGGCCAGAGCTCTACCACTTGAGCCACAGCACCACTTCCACTTTTTTTTTTCTATGTATGTGGTACCAAGGAATCAAACCCTGGTCTTCATGCATGCGAGGCAAGCCCTCTACCAGTAGGCCCCACTCCTGGCCCCACTCATCCTTTTCTTTAAGAAAAAACAGAGGACCAGAGATGTCTTAATCTTCTCAAGGTCACACTACCAAAGGACTCCAAGGCTAACACAGGAGGCCACAGTATCTAAACTAGAAGTCTAAGTCTTAACAGCCACTGTAAGACTTGAGGGATGAATAAACCCCAAGCATCCTTCAAGTGAATCTTATCCCAAAAGTTATTATAACTGTTTTCATTCCGCATTATTTTAGAAACTTGGTTTCAAGTAAAAACACATGGCTACATCCAGGCATAAAAACAACTGGAAATGTCTTTGTTTCTATGGGTTTGTTTGGTTTTTGCATTCCAATTTGTTAGCTGTAATTGCTATTTATTTACTAAATGTTCTTTCCCAAGATAGTTCTAAGTTCCACTCTGGTCTTTTTTTTTTTTTAAGATTTAGAATGGCCTCTTTGTTAATAAATATCTAATTTGATATGTTTCTATTGAAAAGAGACCAAAAATGCCCTTTAGAGTCAAGATGGAGAAGCAGTAAAGAGGCTGGGCGGGGGGTGAAGGTGGGGGGTGGGGAGGGCACTGTGCAGTTTATCTTACTCCTAATTGATTAGCACCTAGGGAATGACATGACCCCAGGGCCCTCTTCTACAGCTACATTGGTTTCTAGAACCTTCTAGATGGTAAAAGTATTAACAGCCACGGTACTCTTTCTTGGAACACCTCAAGCACGGCTGACAGCATTAAACTTACACATGTTAACATAATTACAGCTAAGGCGTAAGCTTACCCTTAGTTTTAGCCTCCATGACCTTAACCCCACAGGCAGCGAGGTGCTGGCTGTCCCATGGGGAGGGAGGCTCCACAGGCCCCCAGCAGCCTCCTCTGGGGATCCAGCACTGACTTGAGAGTAGGACTCCACCGACCCTGCTGCTTGCACCATCCTCACACATGAGGATGCAGTCGCCTGGACTGTGGAAAGGAACCTGATCCTTCTGGAACACCAAGGGAAGGATGGACCCCACAGCAGAGAGAACGGAGTAAAAGAACCAGGAAGAAGCCAGGGACAGTGTAGTGGAGGGAAGGTGTGTCCTGGTGTCTGCCCAGGGCAGGGGTGGTCCTGTGACCTGCGGGGCAGGTGTGAAGCCCTGTGTGAACTGGCCCCTTGGCCAGAACTGGGAAGCAGCAGGAGAGGAGAGACCCCCTGCCTGGGGTCCTGGTGAAACCAGCCTTGTAAACTGTCATTCTAAGGATTAATTGGCACAGGTACACTGTGTGCACAGACCCAGGCCCATCTCCAGCCAGTGGGAGATGTGGCAGAAACTGGGGTACTGCTATGGACAAGGAGCCTCAATCCCCTTGCATCATAGGGTCTGGAGATAGGCTGGAAGTGACAGATCAGCTGGGTGAGCAGAGACTGCTCCACATTGTTTCCAGGTAAGAGTTTCAGTCTTGAAAGGTTTCTTTCATCCACTGCTCAGGCAAGTGCATCTCATGCCTCCAGCTCTGCACTGGCCAGCGCACCATGATGTGCTAGTGAGGGCCATGGCTTTTCAGGAAAGTCTCCTGGAGAGTTCACACAGCAGTGCTCTCTGCAGGCAGAGTCCCTGCAAACACCTGGCTAGCTTTCAAAGACAGCTTCCCCACCACTGCCACACAGCCCAGCACTACTACCCCTCCCCTGCCCCCTGGGGTCCCCGCCCCACTCGTGAGTCCCTTCTCAACAAGGCCTCTGCTCAAAAGAATTGTTCACCAAGTTCAACTTTCAAATGGTTTGAAGGCAATCTGAAAATGAACCAGGCAGGGCCTTCTGGAATTGTGTGCCTTGTGCCTGTGCGGTGGTTATGGCAGGATGGCAGGACTGTGGCCCGGCCAGTAGTGTTAATGCTGTACTTGACTGGGCCCAGCAGCAAAGTGCTCAGCCATGGAGGGCTCATGAGTTCTGACATGAGGACCGTGAGTGTGGTCTGAGGATTAGACCACTTGGTATGGGCAGAACTGCCCAAGTACCCACCAGGAGAATGGCAGCCTGCACCTGGACCTCAGAGTTGCTGTAGTCACCCAGTCTATCACAGCCTGCTGTGGCCAGGGGTGGGTGTGGGGAGTGGCAGGGCAGGGCAGTGACAGGGCAGGGGGAGCAGTGACATTACAGGGGGCAGTATCAGGGCAGGGGGAGCAGTGACATTACAGGGGGCAGTGTCAGGGCAGGAGGGCACAGTGACAGGGCAGAGGAGGGCAATGATGGGGTGGGTGGGAGGGCAGTGACGGGGCCACAGTCCAGAGATTAGCACCAGGGCTCTCTCTGCACAGTGCAGCTGCCAGTGCAGCTCAGAACCTCTCACTGCTATTATCTAGATTTTTCTCAAGCTCCACAGAAGCAGAGTTCTTATCTTTGTTTCTTCCGGCAGGGTAAGAAACCCAGAAATGGTCAAGTCTGAGTTGTTTCCTAGCATCGCTAATTTTTCCTCAGAGCACTGGGCCCAGGAGATTCCATCACAAATCCCTTTTGAAGAGCAAATTCTCTAGGAACATTTGAAGATTGGAGTTGATTTACCAGCATCATGGCCTCTGCGTGCAGCAACCCTGCACAAAGCTGGACCTGGCACCCCTCTCAGCCGGGCCAGCCCATGGTGCCTGGCCCCTGCAGGGCCTAACAAGGAAATTGAGCTGCAATGGGCTGTTGTCACTGGATGCTGCAGCAGGCAACTGTGGCATATTACTGCCATAATTAATCCTGTATTCTGCAGCTAACACCACAATGTTCATTTCAGGCTGGAGCTGGAGGACTGTGTGCCTATCTGTATCTGTAAATGAATGATATCATTATTTTGGGAAATGAAAGTTTAAGCTCTGTAAAACATACAATCCCGTGGAGATTTCGGCACAGGAACTTGTACGCACAGGTGTTGAACGTGATAAGGTGCGTCTCCATTTATCTGTGTACTTGCAGACAAATATTAACATAGTCATGAATTAAGCGTTTAATCCCTTTTATTATAAATTGAATATCTTTATTTTAACAAACATCAACAACGCACATTATTGTCTCCCTAACTATTCGTTACTACTCCCCACAGCACATCGTGACATGATACGCCACAATACACGTGTTCCTGGAATGGTGAGCGTCTGCTGGGTTCAGCACGCTCTATCCTCTTCCTTTCAGACAAAGAAGTCCCCTCACGGGGAAATCCTCCCACAGAGAAGTCCTCCCCCAGAGAAGTCCTCCACAGGGAAGTCCTCCCCCAGGGAAGGGAAGTCCACTACAAGGAAGGGAAGTCCACCTCAGGGAAGGGAAGTCCACCACAGAGAAGTCCTCTCCAAGGGAAGGGAAGTCCACCACAGAGAATCCTCCCTCAGGGAAGGGATGTCCTCCCACAGAGAAGTCCTCCACAGAGAATCCTCCCTCAGGGAAGGGAAGTCCTCCACAGAGAAGTCCTCTCCCAGGGAAGGGAAGTCCTCCACAGAGAAGTCCTCTCCCAGGGAAGGGAAGTCCACCACAGAGAATCCTCCCTCAGGGAAGGGAAGTCCTCCACAGAGAAGTCCTCCATAGAGAATCCTCCCTCAGGGAAGGGAAGTCCTCCACAGAGAAGTCCTCCACAGAGAATCCTCCCTCAGGGAAGGGAAGTCCTCCACAGAGAAGTCCTCCACAGAGAATCCTCCCTCAGGGAAGGGAAGTCCTCCACAGAGAAGTCCTCTCCCAGGGAAGGGAAGTCCACCACAGAGAATCCTCCCTCAGGGAAGGGAAGTCCTCCACAGAGAAGTCCTCCACAGAGAATCCTCCCTCAGGGAAGGGAAGTCCTCCACAGAGAAGTCCTCCACAGAGAATCCTCTCCCAGGGAAGGGAAGTCCTCCACAGAGAAGTCCTCCACAGAGAATCCTCCCTCAGGGAAGGGAAGTCCTCCACAGAGAAGTCCTCCCTCAGGGAAGGGAAGTCCCCCCATGAGGAAGCTCCCCCCAAGGAGAGGATGGCTCCGTCCTCTGTGGTGGGGACACAGGCCACACCAAAGGCTGCCGTCTGAGGCCTCTGGCTCGGGGGCTGAGCGGGGGGAGCAGCCTTGCCAGGCTCCACACCCAGGGCCCAGCGAGGCCACCGTGAAGAAGGCAGATGCATGGCGCTGTCTGCCAGAGCTGTCTGCCCCAGCCAGGGGCAAGACTGGGGCTCCAGCTCAGAGAGGGAGGGCCACCGCCACAGTCCCCGAGGCCACCATGGTGCCACCTCGACACGGCCAAGGAGACCATCCACCATGTGCATGGGGATTCCTCCCTCAGGGACGGCCAGTGAGCCGGGAGTGCAAGGCCCGTGCTGGAAGTTGGCACCATGAGTCAGGAAGGCGCTGTTGTCAAGTGACCACTCAGGGACTGACCAGGTCCAGTGGACGGGGTCCAGCAAAGAGAACCAGAGCTGTCCCCATGCAGACACACCAGCACAGGGAGGGTAAATGAACATGACCAGGGCGGCTCTGGGGCTGTGGGCTGTGATTATAGACTGCCGCCTTCAACAGAAAGGGCCACGGGGACCCTGCACAGCTAGGGCGCCTGTGACAGCAGACGCCACCTGTGGCCGCAGGTGACTTTCTCCCTATAAGCCACAGGGGCCATCCTGGACCTGACTTGCACTGCTTCTCCGTTTCCTTGCTCTCTTGCAGGTGCGCTCTCCCTCCCTCCCTCCCTCCCTCCCTCCCTCCCTCCCTCCCTCCCTCCCTCCCTCCCTCCCTCCCTCTCTCCCTCCCTTCCCCCTTCCCCCTCCCCCCCTCATTCTCTATATAGGTAATATAAAATCTGTTTGTCTTTCCGTGTCTCCTGTGCCTCTCTCTGCGTCTGTCCTGTTCTACACGGGCTCCTCTGGCTGTCGAGCAAGCCTCGGGGTCCTGGGCAGCCCTCCTGGCCGGGCACCCCCGACTCCGGGCCAGCACTGAGCCAGGGCCGTGCGTCCTGCTGCGGGGAGTGCTGCTCACAGCCTTTGTCTTACACGCTCTGCTAGGGCTGGCTGCTGTGTAAGGAGAAGTCCTTGAAGCCCAGGTACGTCACCAGGCCCCGCGAAAGGCCAGGCCTCCCTCACCCTCCCACAAGCAGAATCCCGAGCCCCGCACGCACATGGCCTGGCTTCACCCGGAGCTGCTAGGTGAACGTGAGCACATAGCCGCCTGCGAGGTAGGTTTGGCTCAGCACATCACCGTGCATCAAGTACTGAGGACAGAGCTGGCCTGGCTTTTGTCTGGGGGACACGAGGCAGAATCCCTGGGGCTCCCTCGCTGCAAGTCAGACCAAAACTGTGCCAAACCCTCTGGGAACCAGAAGCGTCCTCCCTCACTCTGTCTCACCCATGTCACGTGGGGCTTCCTTTACCCTTCTACCTTTTCCTCAGTGGCGTGTCTACCGCTCCACATGCCTGCCACTTCCCATACCCTGTGGCCTGTGTCTGTGAACAGGAGTGTCTTCTCCGGTGCTCTCTTTGCATTCTGCTACTGAAGAGACTTCTCAAAAATGTGCTTGGCATGTCTGTCATCCTAGCAACCCAGGGGATGTGAGGATCACGGTTCAAAGCCAGCCCAGGCAAGAAAGTCCATGAAATTCCTACCTCCATTTAACCAGCAAAAACCTAGACGTGGAGCTGCAGCTCAAGCGGCAGAGTGATAGCCTTGAACAGAAAAAGCTCAAGAACAGCACCCATGGCCTGAGTTTAAGACCTAGGACCACACACACACACACACACACACACACACACACACTCTGTGGGAATGCTCCTTCCTATAGATGTGACACCAGCTCAAAGGAAAACTGGAGAGTTGTGGAGCAATCAGAGGCCACCATCCCCTCCTGGAGGGCCACAGCACCCTATCTCCCCCTCCTTTCCCGACAGTGTGTGACACTTGTTCCACGCCCAGGCTCTCTCTCCTGAAGCTCTAGCTCCTGCAGGGCGCTCCATTCTGTAATTCCAGAAAACATTCTGAAGAGGCAGAAAGGTAAAAACTTTACAGAGAGAAAAGCCAAAGGGGCATAGAAAATGGCATCCTCCCTCTGAGTGAGACTGCTCAACAGACGGGACGTGGCTAGGTGCTTGGGGACTCAACCTATAATCCTGGCCATTCAGGGGCTGAAAGCTGGGCACGTAAATTCTAGGGCATGACAAAATGACCAGCCAAAAGCTGTTCTATGAACAATCACCTTGAAGAAAACAGCCTGCTTCTTATTCCTGTGTTACTACTGACTGTCAGGTTGGATACTGCAAGGCAGTGCCTCACATTTGTGGTAGGAAAGACCTCTGCAACGGTATTTTCAATTCATAGCTACTACAAAAACCTGCCTCCATGCCCTCTCTCTGATAAAGCCCATGAGAGAAGAGTGCAGCCCTCCTGTCCAGCACAGGAAAAGCAGCCCGTCACGCTCTGCTGTCAGAGTAAAGCACTATCTCTCAGTTTACACCCAAGGCCGTCAGGAACCACCAGCCTGTGGATCAGTGGCTGGCCTGGCAGCCTCCACGTGGCAGGGCGACACAAGTCCCACCCACCATTCCCTCCCAGCGTCTTCCGCGGTTTCTCCCATGCCAGGAGGAGGCCTTGTCCTCTGGAGCCCAGCAACGCCAGCGCCTGGCAAGCCACAAGGGTTAGCAAGACTTGCGTGCACTGTAGGCTTGACGCTTTCTTTTCTTTTTTTTGTCCTGGGGCGTGAACTCAGGGCCTGAGCACTGTCCTTGGGCTTTCTCATGGCCAGAGCTCTACCACTTGAGCCTCAGCACCACTTCTGGCTTTTTCTATGTATGTGGTACCAAGGAATCGAACCTGGGCCTTCATGCATGCTAGGCAAGCACTGTACCACTAGGCCACACTCCCGGCCCCCATTTTCTTAACTGAAGTATCACAAATACATAGTACTTTGCTGGGAAGAATAAATGAGTAAATACATAAAACCTGACTACAAAAGCTATATGTAGGTTGATACCCACAAAGATCCCAAAGCAGACTAATCGCATTCAGCACATAGCAGCTAGCTCCAACATTCACCCCTCGAGGGCCATACAACCTACTCAAGTGTTCTTCCGAGGACTAGAGGAAAACACACGCAGTCTTCACATGTAAGGGACTCAGCCTTCAACACAGAAGCAATGCTGACACGCGCTGCTGCCCGGACAAACCAGAGGACAATCACGAGAGGACCTGCGCGACCCAGCCGCCAGGGGCTTGAGAGCAGACGCGGCGGAGGAGGGGGGCGGAGGGACTCGAGCACGGGGATGGAATTTCAGCTCTGGGAGATGGGGACAGTCGGGAGATGGGAGAATGCAGTGGCACAGCACGTGAGGCCCCACACACAACTGCACACTCAGACAGTCATGGTGCCGCTGCAGATGCAGCTGCGGGGAGAGCGAGATCCCCTTTATTCTACCACAGTAAAACTCATTGAGATGTCCAATGTCGCCCTAAGAAACGCCTCGTCTGCCCTGGGCCCCTGGGCTCCCAGGCAAGAAGTCAGTGTGAAGCAAGTATGCTTCATTCCACAAATAGTCCCCCCCCCTCTCTGTCTCTATGTCTGTGTGTGTGTGTGTGTCTGTCTGTCTGTCTCTGTCTCTCTCACACACACACACACACACACACACACACACACACGCACACACTCATGCACTCTGCTCTTGTTCTGTGCCAAGAACAAATCACAAGGACCAATGCCCAACATCTGAGCTCCCTGGTCAGCCAGGCTCCGTGCGCCAGCGGCCCACGCAGCCCACGCCCCAGCCACCCAGACGCCCCGCTGAAGGATGGATTTCCCTAACACGCAACTGTCCCCACGAACCCTGAGAAAACATCGGACTCGCAGAGAGCCAGCCACACCCGCAGGCCACACAGGGGCTCCCCACAGGCC
Source organism: Megascapheus bottae (assembly GCF_031878675.1). Taxonomy (NCBI): domain Eukaryota; kingdom Metazoa; phylum Chordata; class Mammalia; order Rodentia; family Geomyidae; genus Megascapheus; species Megascapheus bottae. The sequence continues at coordinate 1,792,435 of NC_143519.1, forward strand.
CCATGGCCCCACGCTGCCCCCACCCGACTGGCACAGTGGCGCCATGCTGCCCCAGTGGCAGAGATGAATCCACTCCGGGCTCCCTGCTTACCATCTGGGCTCCCACTGACTGGGCGCCCTCCCCTTGGCTAATGACCTGGCCCAGCACAGCACCAGCTCCTCTGTGAAGCCAAGGGACTGGGAAGGGAGATCCACGCGCTGGCCTGCGGGAGGAGCCCATCTGGCCCTAGGTCCTCTTTCTGTACAGGAGTGCTGGAAGGAGGCGCGGAGGCAGAGCCCAGCTCAGGTAAGGAGCACATGGTTTGGGGGTGACGTTGTAATGTCCCTGAGCTCCACCTGGCTTCCTGACACCCCTGAACATCTCATCCCTCATGCCACCCTCGCTGACCAGCATTGCTAGAGCCCTGGCACCTACGTGTCCCACAGTAACAAGGCCCACGGACTGCAACCTTCTCCAGATCCTGTCCAGCCACCAGCCCCGGCTTCTGGCCTCACTACGGCCGGTGAGGCCCCTGGGGTTACACAGCCCAGAGCAAGGAGAAGGGGTTGTGAAGGGGCTCGTGATTGGATGCCATGAAGCTTAGCAAGTGAGCCAGTGAACAGGCCAGGCCCTCAGCCACGAGCAGGCCCAGCGGAGCGGAGGCCCACGCCGGCCTTGCACTGGTCCAGTCTCGAGCACCCACGTCCTGTGCTCCCCAGACTCTGCAGACACATGGACTCCAGGCGCGGGGAGGGACACTGGCACGGCCGCTGGCCAAGAAGTCAGTGTGTGACCAGAGGTTCTCCACAGAGCGCACAGGGCACCGGATGCCACACAGGGAGAGCCGGTTCTCCTGCACCCCTGCAGAGGGTGGCAGGTGAAATCGGGGAGGCCTGGAAAAAGGCAAACGCCAGGTAGATGGCAAACGGGACGTGGGGTAAGAATGTCCCATGGGGACATTGCGTTAAAAATAATGAAATAAAAAGTCCCTGGTTGCTTATCTGCACGTTACGCGTGCCTGAGCGCCTGTCATTCACCCACCTCCAACCTCACGTGGTAAGTCCCACTGCCACCCAACCTGTTGTCACTCATCTCTGCTGCCCAGACTTCCATTCCCAGCAATCGCAAGGCCAAGAGCAAGCCACCGACAGAGCCTGCTCCAATGATGGGTGGGGGAGACCCGGAGCTCAGGGCTGTGCTCACATGCAACCCACAACTGTGCCATCAGCAAATTAAAATCAATTGAAATCAATTTACCGGGGAAGTCTCCCTCCCCGGCTGCCTCGCCTCGCCCGCGGCACCCCAGCTCCCAGCCCTGGAACAGGTGCTTGTAAATTAATTAGCTGAAGCACACGTTCGTGCGGCTTTCCCAGAACGCCTGGCAGGGAGCCACCGTGGCCCAGAACTGATCGGCGGCTGTAAATATTGAAGTCTGATAACGTGCGTGTGGCGGCTCTGGCAGCAGCAGGCTGGGATCTGTCGGCTGCCCGGCTGGCGGGCCTGGGACGGCTTGGTGTGAGGACTCTTCCCGAGGCCCCTGGGGAGCGGGAAGACCCAGGCCCTCCACGGCTATTTACCTCCTAATTGAAAATCCTTATTCCCTGATGGAGCCATGGCGCGTCTGCTGGCACCGTGGCGGCCGGCGCAGGCCATGATGGACACGTGGGAATTGCTCTCGGGAATGCATGTTAAATGTGACTTTTAGTGCGTACTAAAAATGATCAAGGCAGGAGCTGTTTATCCTTTTTACACTGTGTCAGGGGAAGAGACGCCTCCTTGCACATGAACAGTGGAGGAGACAGGCAGCCCCAGAGTTTGCTAATCTCTTCCTTTTCTTTAAAAAACTCCAAAAAGGTCTGTGTATTTAAAAAAAGCACGGGTGGCACGCACGCCTCTGCCCCTACCCGTGCTGGTGACTGCGGCTACACGGGCAGCAGGGCTCAGAACACAGGGGCAGTGGCGGCTGCCTGGTCCTTTGCAGTGGGCGCAGAGGTGGCAGTGGCAGAAGCCCCATGGCATCTCCTGAGGGCACAGTTAGCACTGGCCGAGTCTGTCCAGACTCTGCCACCCCAGCGTCGGAAAAACCCCAGGGGAGGGTGACGCGCACGCACGCACGCATTGTACTTGTGACCCCCACTTTGAACCGAAACCTGTCTGGACAACTACTTGACCATAATCATTAAGAAAAAAAAAAAACGCCAAAGAGCATGCATGCAATGCTGCTGCTTCTCAGCCGGGAGAGGACGTGGAGAAGACAATGAGCATGCCGAAGTCTGCACAACAACATCAAGAAACCCACAAAGAACCACCGGCACAGCCGAACCAGCATGGGGCTCAGGGAGACAGGCTCTAACCCAGGCCACGGCCCCGCGCACGGCTCCCTTCCCAGTCTGTCCACCAGAGAAGAAGCAGGAGGCCTGCGGAGAAGTCACTGGGGACAATGGAGCTTGGGGACATTCTTTTGTGGCCTGGACTTCCAGAGCTTTCCACATTCTCTGCACTGCACAACGATGTCCTTTGCTCTTCCACACCCTCGTGGGCCGGTGCACGAGGCAGGCCCTGAGAGCCTCTCGGGCCGCTGTCCAGCTTGATGCCTCCAAACGTCCTTTCTCATTTGTGTTTAGTGGTGCTGGAGACTGAACTCGGGATGCTTTGTAGGCAGGCGCTGTACCACCTGAGCCACGCCTCTGAGCCCTGACCTCTCTGTTATAACTCGCCCCACTTCTGACAGCTGCCTGTGATGCTAGAGCATCTGCTACTGAAGAGATGTGATGAGTTTCTAGAAGAGCCTTTGGGTTCTTTAATTGCCAGCTTATGACATATAACATTCAGAACATTGTTCTTGTCACATTCCAGCAAAGCTACATTGTGGGTTTGGCAGACCGAAATGACAGAAGAAGGTGTCTAGAACCATTGGGGTTCACGTGGCCCCGAGGCCGCCAACTCGTTCACCTCATAAGCGGTCTTGCCGCCGTCTTACCGGGGGGAGGCCTCCCCTCCCAGGTCCTCTCTGACCACAGGACTTGGGCTACTTCTTTGACCTGGTCTGCAGTGAGAGGCCGCCTCGCCCCTCAGGCTGAGAGTTCTGTGATGGTTCCTCTCGTGTTTCTGTAACCCAGTAATAATGGTAGCACATGCCTGATTCCGCCCCTGCTCCTTCCGCTGCTCTGTCCCACGTCACTGGCTGTGACTGGACAGGGATGGGCCAGCGGACCGCCCTCAACATGGACCATAGCTGGGTAGGGAGAGGTGGAATGTTTTGGTGGTGATGGACGTTGTTGTATTTCAGTGTAGGAAGAGGGCAGGATGGATGCCCTTGACCTTCCCCGGGGCCCTGGTTCAGGAGCTCATCGTACACAACAGCCGTCCAGCACGAGCCAAACGCAGGCTCTCAGGCAGGAAGTACCTGCTCCCCGCTGGCAGACCACGGTAGAGGTGAGGCCTGAACCCACACCTGTGTGTCTCCCTGCCGACTCCCTCGATCAACTGGTCTACCTACTGCTTATTGTAGTAAATGCCAATTTCTAATTGACTCATGGCGTTGGTACAGGGTCTTTTCGAAAAGTGTTCCTATTTGTAATAGAGTCACCTGTATTTACTAGAAGATGCAGCACATCCTGTGTCTTCTCAACTCCACCTGTATTTAATGGAAGACGCAGCATAGCCTGTGACTTCTCAACTCCGCCTGCATTTAATAGAAGACAGCACAGCCTGTGCCTTCTCAACTCCACCTGTATTTACTAGAAGATGCAGCACATCCTGTGACTTCTCAAATCCACCTGTATTTAATATAAGACAGCACAGCCTGTGACTTCTCAACCCCACCTGTATTTACTAGAAGACGCAGCACATCCTGTGACTTCTCAAATCCACCTGTATTTAATATAAGACAGCACATCTTGTGACTTCTCAACTCCACCTGTATTTAATATAAGACAGCACATCTTGTGACTTCTCAACTCCACCTGTATTTAATATAAGACAGCACATCTTGTGACTTCTCAACTCCACCTGTATTTACTAGAAGACACAGCACACCCTGTGACTTCTCAACTCCACATATTTACGAGAAGACAAAGCGCAACCTGTGACTTCTCAACTCCACATATTTACGAGAAGACAAAGCACATCTTGTGACTTCTCAACTCCACTTGTATTTACTAGAAAAAATAGCACATCCTGTGACTTCTCAACTCCACCTGTGTTTAATGGAAGACACAGCACATCCTATGACTTCACAACTCCACCTATATTTAATGGAAGATTGCACAACCTGTGACTTCTCAACTCCACCTAAACTTAATGGAAAACAGCACATCCTGTGACATTTCACCTCCACCTCTATTTAATACACGACAAGAACATCCTGCGACATCTCAAATTCACCTGGCCTCTCTAGTCCCCACTTAGGCCTGCGAGCCCTATGTTCTCATCACCCCACACAGACCCTGGAACCTAAGCGTTCACCGCACCAGTGTTCATCACACCACAAAGCGTTCAACACACAACACAGTGTTCATCACACCACACAGTGTTCATATCACACCACACAGTGTTCATATCACACCACACAGTGATCATCACACAACACAGTGTTCATATCACACCACACAGTGTTCATATCACACCACACAGAGTTCATCACACCATACAGTGTTTATATCTCACCACACAGTGATCATATCACATCGCACAGTGTTCATATCACACCACAGAGTGTTCATATCACACCACACAGTGTTCATCACACCACACAGTGTTCATATCATATCACACAGTGTTCATATCACATCGCACAGTGTTCATATCACACCACACAGTGATCATATCACATCACACAGTGTTCATATCACACCACACAGTGATCATATCACACCACATAGTGTTCATATCACAGGACACAGTGTTCATATCACACCACACAGTGTTCATATCACACCACACGGTGTTCATATCACACCACACAGTGATCATATCACACCACACACTGTTCATATCACACCACACAGTGTTCATATCACATCACACAGTGTTCATATCACACCACACAGTGTTCATCACACCACACAGTGTTCATCACACCAGTGTTCATGTCACATCACACAGTGTTCATATCACATCACAGAGTGTTCATATCACACCACACAGTGTTCATATCACACCACACAGTGTTCTTATCACACCACACAGTGTTCATATCACACCACACAGTGATCATATCACATCACACAGTGTTCATATCACACCACACAGTGTTCATATCACACCACACACTGATCATATCACATCACACAGTGTTCATATCACACCACACAGTGTTCATATCATACCACACACTGTTCATATCACACCACACACTGTTCATATCACACCACACAGTGTTCATCACACCACACACTGATCATATCACAACACACAGTGTTCATATCACACCACACAGTGTTCATATCACACCACACAGTGTTCATATCACACCACACAGTGTTCATATCACATCACACAGTGTTCATATCACACCACACAGTGATCATATCACATCACACAGTGTTCATATCACATCACACAGTGTTCATCACACCACACAGTGTTCATATCACATCACACAGTGTTCATATCACACCACACAGTGTTCATATCACACCACACAGTGTTCATATCACACCACACAGTGTTCATATCACACCACACAGTGTTCATATCACACCACACAGAGTTCATCACACCACACAGTGTTCATATCACACCACGAAGTGTTCATATCACACCACACAGTGTTAATATCACACCACACAGTGTCCATATCACACCACACAGTGTTCATACCACATCACACAGTGTTCATATCACATCACACAGTGTTCATATCACACCACACACTGTTCATATCACACCACACAGTGTCCATATCACACCACACAGTGTTCATACCACATCACACAGTGTTCATATCACATCACACAGTGTTCATATCACACCACACACTGTTCATATCACACCACAGAGTGATCATATCACACCACACAGTGTTCATATCACACCACACAGTGTTCATATCACACCACACAGAGTTCATCACACCTAACAGTGTTCATATCACACCACACAGTGTTCATATCACACCACACAGTGTTCATATCACACCACACAGAGTTCATCACACCACACAGTGTTCATATCACACCACACAGTGTTCATATCACACCACACAGAGTTCATCACATCACACAGTGTTCATATCACACCTCACAGTGTTCATATCACACCACACAGTGATCATATCACACCACACAGTGATCATATCACACCACACAGTGTTCATCACATCACACAGTGTTCATATCACACCACACAGTGTTCATATCACATCACACAGTGTTCATATCACACCACACATTGTTCATCACACCACACAGTGTTCATATCTCACCACACAGTGATCATATCACATCACACAGTGTTCATATCACACCACACAGTGTTCATATCACACCACACAGTGTTCATCACACCACACAGTGTTCATATCACATCACACAGTGTTCATATCACACCGCACAGTGTTCATATCACAACACACAGTAATCATATCACATCACACAGTGTTCATATCACACCATACAGTGATCATATCACACCACATAGTGTTCATATCACAGCACACAGTGTTCATATCACACCACACAGTGTTCATATCACACCACACGGTGTTCATATCACACCACACAGTGATCATATCACACCACACACTGTTCATATCACACCACACAGTGTTCATATCACATCACACAGTGTTCATATCACACCACACAGTGTTCATCACACCACACAGTGTTCATCACACCAGTGTTCATATCACATCACACAGTGTTCATATCACATCACAGAGTGTTCATATCACAGCACACAGTGTTCATATCACACCACACAGTGTTCTTATCACACCACACAGTGTTCATATCACACCACACAGTGATCATATCACACCACACAGTGTTCATATCACACCACACAGTGTTCATATCGCATCACACAGTGTTCATCACATCACACAGTGTTCATATCACACCACACAGTGTTCATATCACACCAAACACTGTTCATATCACACCACACACTGTTCATATCACACCACACAGTGTTCATCACACCACACACTGATCATATCACAACACACAGTGTTCATATCACACCACACAGTGTTCATATCACACCACACAGTGTCCATATCACACCACACAGTGTTAATATCACATTACACAGTGTTCATATCACATCACAGAGTGTTCATATCACACCACACAGTGTTCATATCACACCACACAGTGTTCTTATCACACCACACAGTGTTCATATCACACCACACAGTGATCATATCACATCACACAGTGTTCATATCACACCACACAGTGTTCATATCACACCACACACTGATCATATCACATCACACAGTGTTCATATCACACCACACAGTGTTCATATCATACCACACACTGTTCATATCACACCACACACTGTTCATATCACACCACACAGTGTTCATCACACCACACACTGATCATATCACAACACACAGTGTTCATATCACACCACACAGTGTTCATATCACACCACACAGTGTCCATATCACACCACACAGTGTTCATATCACATCACACAGTGTTCATATCACATCACACAGTGTTCATCACACCACACAGTGTTCATATCACATCACACAGTGTTCATATCACACCACACAGTGTTCATATCACACCACACAGTGTTCATATCACACCACACAGTGATCATCACACAACACAGTGTTCATATCACACCACAGAGTGTTCATATCACACCACACAGAGTTCATCACACCACACAGTGTTCATATCACACCACACAGTGTTCATATCACACCACGAAGTGTTCATATCACACCACACAGTGTTAATATCACACCACACAGTGTCCATATCACACCACACAGTGTTCATACCACATCACACAGTGTTCATATCACATCACACAGTGTTCATATCACACCACACAGTGTTCATATCACACCACACAGTGTTGATATCACACCACACAGTGTTCATATCACACCACACAGTGTTAATATCACACCACACAGTGTCCATATCACACCACACAGTGTTCATACCACATCACACAGTGTTCATATCACACCACACAGTGATCAGATCACACCACACAGTGTTCATATCACAACACACAGTGATCATATCACACCACACAGCGTTCATATCACACCACACAGTGTTCATATCACACCACACAGAGTTCATCACACCACACAGTGTTCATTTCACACCACACAGTGTTCATATCACACCACACAGTGTTCATATCACACCACACAGTGATCATATCACACCACACAGTGATCATATCACACCACACAGTGTTCATCACATCACACAGTGTTCATATCACACCACACAGTGTTCATATCACACCACACAGTGTTCATATCACACCACACATTGTTCATCACATCACACAGTGTTCATATCACACCACACAGTGTTCATCACACCACACAGTGTTCATATCACACCACACAGTGTTCATATCACACCACACAGTGTTCATATCACATCACACAGTGTTCATATCACACCACACAGTGATCATATCACATCACACAGTGTTCATATCACATCACACAGTGTTCATCACACCACACAGTGTTCATATCACACCACACTGTTCATATCACATCACACAGTGTTTATATCACACCACACAATGTTCATATCACACCACACAGTGATCATATCACATCACACAGTGTTCATATCACACCACACAGTGTTCATATCACATCACACAGTGTTTATATCACACCACACAATGTTCATATCACACCACACAGTGATCATATCACATCACACAGTGTTCATATCACACCACACAGTGTTCATATCACACCACACACTGTTCATATCACACCACACACTGTTCATATCACACCACACACTGTTCATCACACCACACACTGATCATATCACAACACACAGTGTTCATATCACACCACACAGTGTTCATATCACACCACACAGTGTCCATATCACACCACACAGTGTTAATATCACATTACACAGTGATCATATCACACCAGACAGTGTTCATATCACACCACACAGTGTTCATCACACCACACAGTGTTCATATCACACCACACAGTGTTCATATCACACCACACAGTGTTCATATCACATCACACAGTGTTCATATCACACCACACAGTGATCATATCACACCACACAGTATTCATATCACACCACACAGTGTTCATATCACACCACACAGTGTTCATATCACACCACACAGTGTTCATCACACCACACAGTGTTCATATCACACCACACAGTGTTCATATCACATCACACAGTGTTCATATCCCACCAAACAGTGATCATATCACATCACACAGTGTTTATGTCACACCACACAGTGATCATATCACACCACATAGTGTTCATATCACAGCACACAGTGTTCATATCACACCACACAGTGTTCATATCACATCACACAGTGTTTATATCACACCACACAGTGATCATAACACACCACACAGTGTTCATATCACATCACACAGTGTTCATATCACACCACACGGTGTTAATATCACATCACACAGTGTTCATATCACACCACACAGTGATCATATAACACCACACAGTGTTCATATCACAGCACACAGTGTTCATATCACACCACACAGTGTTCATATCACACCACACGGTGTTAATATCACATCACACAGTGTTCATATCACACCACACAGTGATCATATAACACCACACAGTGTTCATATCACATCACACAGTGTTTATATCACACCACACAGTGATCATAACACACCACACAGTGTTCATATCACACCACACAGTGATCATATAACACCACACAATGTTCATATCACACCACACAGTGATCATACAACATCACACAGTGTTCATATCACACCACACAGTGTTCATATCACACCACACAGTGTTCATTACACCACACACTGATCATATCACAACACACAGTGTTCATATCACACCACACAGTGTTCATATCACACCACACAGTGTCCATATCACACCACACAGTGTTAATATCACATTACACAGTGATCATATCACACCACACAGTGTTCATATCACACCACACAGTGTTCATCACACCACACAGTGTTCATCACACCACACAGTGTTCATATCACATCACACAGTGTTCATATCATCACAGAGTGTTCATATCACACCACACAGTGTTCATATCACACCACTCAGTGTTCTTATCACACCACACAGTGTTCATATCACACCACACAGTGATCATATCACACCACACAGTGTTCATATCACACCACACAGTGTTCATATCACACCACACAGTGTTCTTATCACAACACACAGTGTTCATATCACACCACTCAGCGTTCTTATCACACCACACAGTGTTCATATCACACCACACAGTGATCATATCACACCACACAGTGTTCATATCACATCACACAGTGTTCATATCACACCATACAGTGTTCATATCACACGACACAGTGTTCATATCACACCACACAGTGTTCATATCACACCACACAGTGTTCATATCACATCACACAGTGTTCATATCATCACAGAGTGTTCATATCACACCACACAGTGTTCATATCACATCACACAGTGTTCATATCACTTCACAGACTGTTCATATCACACCACACAGTGATCATATCACACCACACAGTGTTCATATCACACCACACAGTGTTCATATCACACCACACAGTGTCCATATCACACCACACAGTGTTAATATCACATTACACAGTGATCATATCACACCACACAGTGTTCATATCACACCACACAGTGTTCATCACACCACACAGTGTTCATCACACCACACAGTGTTCATATCACATCACACAGTGTTCATATCACACCACACAGTGTTCATATCACATCACACAGTGTTTATATCACACCACACAATGTTCATATCACACCACACAGTGATCATATCACATCACACAGTGTTCATATCACACCACACAGTGTTCATATCACACCACACAGTGTTCATATCACACCACACACTGTTCATATCACACCACACAGTGTTCATCACACCACACACTGATCATATCACAACACACAGTGTTCATATCACACCACACAGTGTTCATATCACACCACACAGTGTCCATATCACACCACACAGTGTTAATATCACATTACACAGTGATCATATCACACCACACAGTGTTCATATCACACCACACAGTGTTCATATCACAGCACACAGTGTTCATATCACACCACACAGTGTTCATATCACACCACACAGTGATCATATCACACCACACAGTGTTCATATCACACCACACAGTGTTCATCACACCAGACAGTGTTCATATCATATCACACAGTGTTCATATCACACCACACAGTGTTCATATCACACCACACAGTGTTCATATCACATCACACAGTGATCATATCACACCACACAGTGTTCATATCACACCACACAGTGATCATATCACACCACACAGTGTTCATATCACACCACACACTGATCATATCACACCACACAGTGATCATATCACACCACATAGTGTTCATATCACACCACACAGTGTTCATATCACACCACACAGTGTTCATATCACACCACACAGTGATCATATCACAGCACACAGTGTTCATATCACACCACACAGTGTTCATATCACACCACACGGTGTTCATATCACACCACACAGTGATCATATCACCCCACACAGTGTTCATATCACACCACACAGTGTTCATATCACATCACACAGTGTTCATATCACACCACACAGTTTTCATCACACCACACAGTGTTCATCACACCAGTGTTCATATCACATCACACAGTGTTCATATCACATCACAGAGTGTTCATATCACACTGCACAGTGTTCATATCACACCACACAGTGTTCTTATCACACCACACAGTGTTCATATCACACCACACAGTGATCATATCACATCACACAGTGTTCATATCACACCACACAGTGTTCATATCACTCCACACAGTGATCATATCACATCACACAGTGTTCATATCACACCACACAGTGTTCATATCACACCACACACTGTTCATATCACACCACACACTGTTCATATCACACCACACACTGTTCATCACACCACAGAGTGATCATATCACACCACACAGTGTTCATATCACACCACACAGTGTTCATCACACCACACAGTGTTCATCACACCACACAGTGTTCATATCACATCACAAAGTGTTCATATCACACCACACAGTGTTCATATCACATCACACAGTGTTTATATCACACCACACAATGTTCATATCACACCACACAGTGATCATATCACATCACAGAGTGTTCATATCACACCACACAGTGTTCATATCACACCACACACTGTTCATATCACACCACACACTGTTCATATCACACCACACAGTGTTCATCACACCACACACTGATCATATCACAACACACAGTGTTCATATCACACCACACAGTGTTCATATCACACCACACAGTGTCCATATCACACCACACAGTGTTCATCACACCACACACTGATCATATCACAACACACAGTGTTCATATCACACCACACAGTGTTCATATCACACCACACAGTGTCCATATCACACCACACAGTGTTAATATCACATTACACAGTGCTCATATCACACCACACAGTGTTCATATCACACCACACAGTGTTCATATCACACCACACAGTGTTCATATCACACCACACAGTGTTCATATCACACCACACAGTGTTCATATCACACCACACAGTGATCATATCACACCACACAGTGTTCATATCACACCACACAGTGTTCATATCACACCACACAGTGTTCATATCATATCACACAGTGTTTATATCAGACCACACAGTGATCATATCACACCACATAGTGTTCATATCACACCACACAGTGTTCATATCACACCACACAGTGTTCATCACACCACACAGTGTTCATCACACCACACAGTGTTCATATCACATCACACAGTGTTCATATCACATCACAGAGTGTTCATATCACACCACACAGTGTTCATATCACACCACACAGTGTTCATCACACCACACAGTGTTCATATCACACCACACAGTGTTCATCACACCACACAGTGTTCATCACACCACACCGTGTTCATATCACATCACACAGTGTTCATATCACATCACAGAGTGTTCATATCACACCACACAGTGTTCATCTCACACCACACAGTGTTCTTATCACACCACACAGTGTTCATCACACCACACAGTGTTCATCACACCACACAGTGTTCTTATCACACCACACAGTGTTCATATCACACCATACAGTGTTCATATCACACCACACAGTGATCATATCACATCACACAGTGTTTATATCACACCACACAGTGATCATATCACACCACATAGTGTTCATATCACAGCACACAGTGTTCATATCACAGCACACAGTGTTCATCACACCACACAGTGTTCATCACACCACACAGTGTTCATCACACCACACAGTGTTCATATCACATCACACAGTGTTTATATCACACCACACAGTGATCATAACACACCACACAGTGTTCATATCACACCACACAGTGTTCATCACACCACACAGTGTTCATATCACATCACACAGTGTTTATATCACACCGCACAGTGATCATAACACACCACACAGTGATCATATCACATCACACAGTGTTCATATCACACCACACAGTGTTCATATCACACCACACAGTGTTCATATCACATCACACAGTGTTCATATCACACCACACAGTGTTCATATCACACCACACAGTGATCATAACACACCACACAGTGTTCATATCACACCACACAGTGTTCATATCACACCACACAGTGTTCATATCACACCACACAGTGTTCATATCACACCACACAGTGTTCATCTCACACCACACAGTGTTCATCTCACACCACACAGTGATCATATCACACCACACAGTGTTCATATCACACCACACAGTGTTCATATCACACCACACAGTGATCATATCACATCACACAGTGTTCATATCACAACATACAGTGTTCAGATCACACGACACAGTGTTCATATCACACCACACAGTGTTCATATCACACCACACAGTGTTCATATCACACCACACAGTGTTCATCACACCACACACTGTTCATATCACACCACACAGTGTTCATATCACACCACACAGTGCTCATATCACACCACACAGTGTTCATCACACCACACAGTGTTCATATCACACCACACAGTGTTCATATCACATCACACAGTGTACATATCACACCACACAGTGTTCATATCACACCACACAGTGTTCATATCACACCACACAGTGTACATATCACACCACACAGTGTACATATCACACCACACAGTGTTCATATCACACCACACAGTGTTCATCCCACCACACACTGATCATATCACACCACACAGTGTTCATATCACACCACACAATGTTCATATCACACCACACAGTGTCCATATCTCACCACACAAAGTTCATATCACACCACACACTGTTCATATCACACCACACAGTGTACATATCACACCACACAGTGTTCATATCACACCACACAGTGTTCATATCACACCACACACTGTTCATATCACATCACACAGTGATCATATCACACCACACAGTGTTCATATCACACCACACAGTGATCATATCACACCACACAGTGTTCATATCACACCACACAGTGATCATATCACACCACATAGTGTTCATATCACAGCACACAGTGTTCATATCACACCACACACTGTTCATATCACATCACACAGTGTTTATATCACACCACACAGTGATCATAACACACCACACAGTGTTCATATCACACCACACGGTGTTAATATCACATAACACAGTGTTCATATCACACCACACAGTGATCATATCACATCACACAGTGTTCATATCACACCACACAGTGTTCATCACACCACACAGTGTTCATCACACCACACAGTGTTCATCTCACACCACACAGTGTTCATATCACACCACACAGTGATCATATCACACCACACAGTGTTCATATCACACCACACAGTGTTCATATCACATCACACAGTGATCATATTACACCACACAGTGTTCATATAACACCACACAGTGTTCATCACACCAGACAGTGATCATATCACACCACACAGTGTTCATATCACACCACACAGTGTTCATATCACATCACACAGTGATCATATTACACCACACAGTGTTCATATAACACCACACAGTGTTCATCACACCACACACTGATCATATCACAGCACACAGTGTTCATATCACACCACACAGTGTTCATATCACACCACACGGTGTTCATATCACACCACACAGTGATCATATCACACCACACAGTGTTCATATCACACCACACAGTGTTCATATCACATCACACAGTGTTCATATCACACCACACAGTGTTCATCACACCACACAGTGTTCATCACACCAGTGTTCATATCACATCACACAGTGTTCATATCACATCACAGAGTGTTCATATCACACCACACAGTGTTCATATCACACCACACAGTGTTCTTATCACACCACACAGTGTTCATATCACACCACACAGTGATCATATCACATCACACAGTGTTCATATCACACCACACACTGTTCATATCACACCACACAGTGTTCATCACACCACACAGTGATCATATCACACCACACAGTGTTCATATCACACCACACAGTGTTCATATCACGAAACACAGTGTCCATATCACACCACACAGTGTTAATATCACATTACACAGTGATCATATCACACCACACAGTGTTCATATCACACCACACAGTGTTCATCACAGCACACAGTGTTCATCACACCACATAGTGTTCATATCACATCACACAGTGTTCATATCACACCACACAGTGTTCATATCACATCACACAGTGTTCATACCACACCACACACTGTTCATATCACACCACACAGTGTTCATCACACCACACACTGATCATATCACAACACACAGTGTTCATATCACACCACACAGTGTTCATATCACACCACACAATGTCCATATCACACCACACAGTGTTCATCACACCACACATTGATCATATCACAACACACAGTGTTCATATCACACCACACAGTGTTCATATCACACCACACAGTGTCCATATCACACCACACAGTGTTAATATCACATTAACAGTGATAATATCACACCACACAGTGTTCATATCACACCACACAGTGTTCATATCACACCACACAGTGTTCATATCACACAACACAGTGTTCATATCACACGACACAGTGATCATATCACACCACACAGTGTTCATATCACACCACACAGTGTTCATATCACACCACACAGTGTTCATATCACACCACACAGTGTTCATCACACCACACAGTGTTCATATCATATCACAGAGTGTTCATATCACATCGCACAGTGTTCATATCACACCGCACAGTGTTCATATCACACCACACAGTGTTCATATCACATCACACAGTGTTCACATCACACCACACAGTGATCATATCACACCACACAGTATTCATATCACACCACACAGTGTTCATATCACACCACACAGTGTTCATATCACACCACACAGTGATCATATCACACCACACAGTGTTCATATCACACCACACAGTGTTCATATCACACCACACAGTGTTCATATCACAGCACACAGTGTTCATATCACACCACATAGTGTTCATATCACAGCACACAGTGTTCATATCACAGCACACAGTGTTCATATCACATCACACAGTGTTTATATCACACCACACAGTGATCATAACACACCACACAGTGTTCATATCACATCACACAGTGTTTATATCACACCACACAGTGTTCATATCACACCACACAATGTTGCTATCACACCACACAGTGTTCATATCACACCACACAGTGTTCATATCACACCACACAGTGTTCATATCACATCACACAGTGTTCATATCACACCACACAGTGTTCATCACACCACACAGTGTTCATATCACACCACACAGTGTTCATATCACATCACACAGTGTTTATATCACACCACACAATGTTCATATCAGATCACACAGTGTTCATCACACCACACAGTGTTCATATCACAGCACACAGTGTTCACATCACACCACACACAGTTCATATCACACCACACAGTGATCATATCACATCACACAGTGTTCATATCACACAACAGAGTGTTCATATCACACCACACAGTGATCATATCACACCACACAGTGTTCATATCACACCACACACTGTTCATATCACACCACACAGTGTTCATATCACACCACACAGTGTTCATATCCCACCACACAGTGTTCATATCACACCACACACTGTTCATATCACACCACACAGTGTTCATATAACACCACACAGTGTTCATCACACCACACACTGTTCATATCACACCACACAGTGTTCATCACACCACACAGTGTTCATATCACACCACACAGTGTTCATATCACATCACACAGTGTACATATCACACCACACAGTGTTCATATCACACCACACAGTGTTCATATCACATCACACAGTGTTCATATCACACCACACAGTGTTCATATCACACCACACAGTGTTCATATCACACCACACAGTGATCATATCGCATCACACAGTGTTCATATCGCACCACACAGTGTTCATATCACACCACACAGTGATCATATCACACCACACAGTGTTCATATCACACCACACAGTGTTCATATCACACCACACAGTGTTCATATCACACCACACAGAGTTCATCACACCACACACTGTTCATATCACACCACACAGTGTTCATATCACACCACACAGTGTTCATATCACACCACACAGTGTTCATCACACCACACACTGTTCATATCACACCACACAGTGTTCATATCACACCACAGTGTTCATATCACACCACACAGTGTTCATATCACACCACACTGTGTTCATATCACACCACACAGTGTTCATCACACCACACGCTGTTCATATCACACCACACAGTGTTCATCACACCACACAGTGTTCATATCACATCACACAGTGTACATATCACACCACACAGTGTTCATATCACACCACACAGTGTTCATATCACATCACACAGTGTTCATATCACACCACACAGTGTTCATATCACACCACACAGTGTTCATATCACACCACACAGTGATCATATCGCATCACACAGTGTTCATATCGCACCACACAGTGTTCATATCACACCACACAGTGATCATATCACACCACACAGTGTTCATATCACACCACACAGTGTTCATATCACACCACACAGTGTTCATATCACACCACACAGTGTTCATCACACCACACACTGTTCATATCACACCACACAGTGTTCATATCACACCACACAGTGTTCATATCACACCACACAGTGTTCATCACACCACACACTGTTCATATCACACCACACAGTGTTCATATCATACCACAGTGTTCATATCACACCACACAGTGTTCATATCACACCACACTGTGTTCATATCACACCACACAGTGTTCATCACACCACACACTGTTCATATCACACCACACAGTGTTCATCACACCACACAGTGTTCATATCACACCACACAGTGTTCATATCACATCACACAGTGTACATATCACACCACACCGTGTTCATATCACACCACACAGTGTTCATATCACACCACACAGTGATCATATCACACCACACAGTGTTCATATCACACCACACAGTGTTCATATCACACCACACAGTGTTCATATCACACCACACAATGTTCATATCACACCACACAGTGTTCATATCACACCACACAGTGTTCATATCACACCACACAGTGATCATATCACACCACACAGTGATCATATCACACCACACAGTATTCATATCACACCACACAGTGTTCATATCACACCACACAGTGTTCATATCACACCACACAATGTTGGTATCACACCACACAGTGTTCATATCACACCACACAGTGATCATATCACACCACACAGTGATCATATCACACCACACAGTGTTCATATCACACCACACAGTGATCATATCACACCACACAGTGTTCAAATCACACCTCACAGTGTTCATATCACACCACACAGTGTTCGTATCACACCTCACAGTGTTCATATCACACCTCACAGTGTTCATATCACACCACACAGTCTTCATATCACACCACACATTGTTCATATCACACCACACAGTGTTCATATCACACCACACAGTGTTCATATCACACCACACATTGTTCATATCACACCACACAGTGTTCATATCACACCACACAGTGTTCATATCACACCACACAGTGTTCATATCACACCACACAGTGTTCATATCACACACACAGTGTCCATATCACACCACACAGTGATCATATCACACCACACAGTGTTCATATCACATCACACAGTGTTCATCACACCACACAGTGTTCATATCACACCACACAGTGTTCATATCACACCACACAGTGATCATATCACACCACACAGTGTTCATATCACACCACACAGTGATCATATCACACCACACAGTGTTCATATCACACCACACAGTGTTCATATCACACCACACAGTGTTCATATCACACCACACAGTGATCATATCACACCACACAGTGTTCATATCACATCACACAGTGTTCATCACACCACACAGTGTTCATATCACACCACACAGTGTTCATATCACACCACACAGTGATCATATCACACCACACAGTGTTCATATCACACCACACAGTGATCATATCACACCACACAGTGTTCATATCACACCACACAGTGTTCATATCACACCACACAGTGATCATATCACACCACACAGTGATCATATCACACCACACAGTGTTCATATCACACCACACAGTGTTCATATCACACCACACAGTGATCATATCACACCACACAGTGTTCATATCACACCACACAGTGTTCATATCGCACCACACAGTGATCATATCACACCACACAGTGTTCATATCACACCACACAGTGATCATATCACACCACACAGTGTTCATATCACACCACACAGTGATCATATCACACCACACAGTGTTCATATCACACCACACAGTGTTCATATCACACCACACAGTGATCATATCACACCACACAGTGATCATATCACACCACACAGTGTTCATATCACACCACACAGTGTTCATATCACACCACACAGTGATCATATCACACCACACAGTGTTCATATCACACCACACAGTGATCATATCACACCACACAGTGTTCATATCACACCACACAGTGTTCATATCGCACCACACAGTGATCATATCACACCACACAGTGTTCATATCGCACCACACAGTGTTCATATCACACCACACAGTGATCATATCACACCACACAGTGATCATATCACACCACACAGTACTCATATCACATCACACAGTGTTCATATCACACCACACAGTGATCATATCACACCACACAGTGTTCATATCACACCACACAGTGTTCATATCGCACCACACAGTGATCATATCACACCACACAGTGTTCATATCACACCACACAGTGATCATATCACACCACACAGTGTTCATATCACACCACACAGTGATCATATCACACCACACAGTGTTCATATCACACCACACAGTGTTCATATCACACCACACAGTGATCATATCACACCACACAGTGATCATATCACACCACACAGTGTTCATATCACACCACACAGTGTTCATATCACACCACACAGTGATCATATCACACCACACAGTGTTCATATCGCACCACACAGTGTTCATATCGCACCACACAGTGATCATATCACACCACACAGTGTTCATATCACACCACACAGTGATCATATCACACCACACAGTGTTCATATCACACCACACAGTGATCATATCACACCACACAGTGTTCATATCACACCACACAGTGTTCATATCGCACCACACAGTGATCATATCACACCACACAGTGTTCATATCGCACCACACAGTGTTCATATCACACCACACAGTGATCATATCACACCACACAGTGATCATATCACACCACACAGTACTCATATCACATCACACAGTGTTCATATCACACCACACAGTGATCATATCACACCACACAGTGTTCATATCACACCACACAGTGTTCATATCGCACCACACAGTGATCATATCACACCACACAGTGTTCATATCACACCACACAGTGATCATATCACACCACACAGTGTTCATATCACACCACACAGTGATCATATCACACCACACAGTGTTCATATCACACCACACAGTGTTCATATCACACCACACAGTGATCATATCACACCACACAGTGATCATATCACACCACACAGTGTTCATATCACACCACACAGTGTTCATATCACACCACACAGTGATCATATCACACCACACAGTGTTCATATCGCACCACACAGTGTTCATATCGCACCACACAGTGATCATATCACACCACACAGTGTTCATATCACACCACACAGTGATCATATCACACCACACAGTGTTCATATCACACCACACAGTGATCATATCACACCACACAGTGTTCATATCACACCACACAGTGATCATATCACACCACACAGTGATCATATCACACCACACAGTGTTCATATCACACCACACAGTGTTCATATCACACCACACAGTGATCATATCACACCACACAGTGTTCATATCACACCACACAGTGATCATATCACACCACACAGTGTTCATCACACCACACAGTGTTCATATCACACCACACAGTGTTCATATCACACCACACAGTGTTCATATCACACCACACAGTGATCATATCACACCACACACTGTTCATATCACATCACACAGTGTTCATCACACCACACAGTGTTCATATCACACCACACACTGTTCATAATACACCACACAGTGTTCATATCAAACCACACAGTGTTCATATCACACCACACAGTGTTCATATCACACCACACACTGTTCATAATACACCACACAGTGTTCATATCACACCACACAGTGTTCATATCACAACACACAGTGTTCATATCACAACACACAGTGTTCATATCACACCACACAGTGTTCATATCGCACCACACAGTGATCATATCACACCACACAGTGTTCATATCGCACCACACAGTGTTCATATCACACCACACAGTGATCATATCACACCACACAGTGATCATATCACACCACACAGTGTTCATATCACATCACACAGTGTTCATCACACCACACAGTGTTCATATCACACCACACAGTGTTCATATCACACCACACAGTGTTCATATCACACCACACAGTGAGCATATCACACCACACAGTGTTCATATCACATCACACAGTGTTCATCACACCACACAGTGTTCATATCACACCACACAGTGTTCATATCACACCACACAGTGTTCATATCACACCACACAGTGATCATATCACACCACACACTGTTCATATCACATCACACAGTGTTCATCACACCACACAGTGTTCATATCACACCACACACTGTTCATAATACACCACACAGTGTTCATATCAAAGCACACAGTGTTCATATCACATCACACAGTGTTCATATCACACCACACACTGTTCATAATACACCACACAGTGTTCATATCACACCACACAGTGTTCATATCACACCACACAGTGTTCATATCACACCACACAGTGTTCATATCACAACACACAGTGTTCATATCACACCACACAGTGTTCATATCGCACCACACAGTGATCATATCACACCACACAGTGTTCATATCGCACCACACAGTGTTCATATCACACCACACAGTGATCATATCACACCACACAGTGATCATATCACACCACACAGTGTTCATATCACATCACACAGTGTTCATCACACCACACAGTGTTCATATCACACCACACAGTGTTCATATCACACCACACAGTGTTCATATCACACCACACAGTGTTCATATCACACCACACAGTGTTCATATCACATCACACAGTGTTCATCACACCACACAGTGTTCATATCACACCACACAGTGTTCATATCACACCACACAGTGTTCATATCACACCACACAGTGATCATATCACACCACACACTGTTCATATCACATCACACAGTGTTCATCACACCACACAGTGTTCATATCACACCACACACTGTTCATAATACACCACACAGTGTTCATATCACACCACACAGTGTTCATATCACACCACACAGTGTTCATATCACAACACACAGTGATCATATCACACCACACAGTGATCATATCACACCACACAGTGTTCATATCACACCACACACTGTTCATAATACACCACACAGTGTTCATATCACACCACACAGTGTTCATATCACACCACACAGTGTTCATATCACACCACACAGTGATCATATCACGTCACACAGTATTCATGTCATATCACACAGTGTTCATCACACCACACAGTGTTCATATCACCTCACACAGTGAACACCTCACCTCACAGCCCTCTTGCAGTGGCTGTCGTCCTCACCACAGCACACATGTCCCCTGCGGGGCACTCGTTCCACCCTCCTGATGTGTTCACTGCTCCTCATCCCTGCACTCCTCGTCCCTTTTGCTTCCTCGTGTCCAGGCACTGAGGCAGCTGGGCCTGCTCTTCCTTCAGACTGAGAACTGGGCCGGGCATCAAGGCGTGCAGACCTCCAGCCCATAAGATGGACACCACCCACGAAATCATTTATTACGGCTCTACTAAGGCAGCGAACATCAGGACTCCAAATTCCGTAGCCCGGGAGCCTTTTCCCTCCCCGAGTCCAATCCATCAGGTCTCTGTGTCGTGTTGTAAGTATCCAAATGGAAAGGTCCCAGGGGCTGGCAGGGGTATGGCAGAGGAAGCCCAGAGGGAAGCTCGTGTCAGAGTCCCTGTGGGGCACAGAGGACACTCAGAGGTGCATGTTCTCTCTTCCTGCCCCTCCTCCCCTCCACCTGACTCCCGCCCAGGCCCAGGCCCCATAAGAGACCATCCTGGGATTCTAGGATGTGTATGCCTGACCCAGCACGTAGGAGGAGCCGGCGTCCAGCCAGGGAGAAGCGGACACTGGCCGCCTGTCCACATGGAGGCACTGAAAGTCCCTTGGAAAATAGCTGAACTCCCCTAAACCACACAGCCCTGGAGCAACACTAAGGAGACGAGGCTGGGGTTGATGTCATAATGCCTGCAGGTATTTAGTCATTTCCCTGGAAACAGCCCTGTCCAAACAGCCAGAAGTGAACCATTGAGACAATAGGAACCCCAGAGCCACAGCAGGTCTGCACTGAGCCAGCGTCCCTCCCAGACCCTGCAGGGCTGCGCTGAGCCAGCGTCCCTCCCAGACCCTGCAGGGCTGAGCTGAGCCAGCGTCCCTCACAGTCACAGTAGTTCTAAGAAGCCAGTACTCATCGCCTGGTGGGCGATGCCCTGGGTATTGGCCTGTCCTGGTGAGAAGAGGGGTGACCGCTCGATTTTGGGACATTTGGTAAATTTCCCTTGAAATAAATTCAGAAAGCGATGCTTCTGCACGCACAGCCCGTGGGCCTGCTCAGCAGAGCAGGAGAGCCCCGATCTCCATGCAGAGCGTGGCACCTTCTGTGGCAGCCCTCTGACGCCCAGCCCTCATCACTGGGCCGGGATGAAGGAATCTCTGCAGTGGCACTGGCGTGGTGAGGAGCCCGGGTGGATCTGCCTAGCACAGCCTTCTGACCGCCAGCTTTCAAGTTGTACCGCACTGAGTTGCACAGGAGACTGGCGATACCCTCTGTGTGGTCTCCCCATTTCTGATCCCATCACTGGACCCCAACATAAAGCCTGTAAAGATGTAACTCAACATCTGCCTGCCGTGGATCTCATGCCTTGCACACCTGCTGCTCAGGAGTCCCTGAATGTGGCAGCCGCCACCTCCCCTCGTCATGGGACTCCTATCTGCTCACCTGACACCCCAAGTCACTTCA